>NC_056739.1:1562312286-1562504786 GCF_019279795.1 Protopterus annectens
CTGTAGTTGGTTATACAATATACAATTCTATATAGATTCCTTTCACATGTTCAGTTTATGTTTCCTATGGTGAGGATCTGTTTGGTGACACCTCAATGTTATGTACTGCTGTGATGGCTTAGTGGTTAACTACTGTGACTATAGTGTACAGGGTCCTTGATTCAAGACCTACAAAGCCTGTTTATTTTGTTTCTGGACAGAACAGCGGCTGATGTATACAGAGTGCTTAAGGCACTTTTAAGCTATTGTAAGTGGGTTTACGTGGGTTTGTGCGAAGGTAAGCAATGCTAACCTCCAGTTAAATATGCTTACAGAGAGTTAGCCTTAATATTGCTTAACCTGTGTGCACATTGCTTACCCCATGCAAATGGGCTTAAACCCGCTTACTACTGCTTAAATATGCTTACTCCCACTTACTACTGTGTAACTATGCTTACTCTTGCTTACTAGTGCTTACACCCGCTTACCACCACACTAATTTAGAGAGTGATGTCTAATGGTTCTTGGGAAGGTGGTGGATTTGGCACCTGTATGGATTTATCATTCATTACACATTTCATCTTCCGTTTGTATCCCTGATTCCTGTGTACATATACTGTATGGGGCAGTTGTGATTATCTGTGGACTTTGCAAAATTATGACAATGACACCTCACATCTGCATTTAATGCAGTACTCCAGTTCACAAATATATGTTATGTCATAGGTTATGCAACAAAATAAATTGATAATACTGTGATTTGACATGGAAAATGGATTGTATTGGAGGAGGACATGAACCGGGAATGACTACAAGTAAGGTGTATGCTCTGCCCACTACACTATTGCTGTACTGCTTCATTTGCATATATCTTGCTTTTTATCCTTTTGTGCCATTTAAGCTGAACCATAGCTAAGCAATGGGCAAACACATGCACCTATGGTTAAATTTGATCTGGTTCATTAAAAAAAGTCTTTATATTTAAATGTTATAACTATTGCTCTTGTACACTTGGGGGGATGTTGCTGGGGTATACAAACACCTATGAGCAATCTTGCTCATTCTTCTACACTGCTGTTCTTGATTGCAGGGGTGTGTATATTCTGAGAGCTCTACTCTCAGACATGCCCCCTGCACTTGTACATGCTCCATGTCCGTTTAGGAACTCAGGCAGAGCGCCTTCATTACTTTGCATGGCATGCTGCTGTCCTGCTCCTAAACGGCCGCTTCCTTGCAGGACTAAGCTAGTCCTGCACAGAAGGATATTGAATCCAGGGGTTTCTCCATATTTATTTATTTTTATTTTTATCTTCACTTGTTGATACTGGTACAATAATACTGATTAATATATCTCTGTTTATACCGCTCTGATTGAATTAATTGAATTCTGCTTTAATGTATATTTTCTGAATATATTACTGTAATCAAACTAGATTCCTGCTTTTATGTATATATTCTGTATATATTACTGTAATTACTATCTGTAACAGTATTTCTACTTCTGTATCAATTAATGTTTATATTTTTTCTGTATCTATGTTCTTGTTGGAGCTTTTCTCCGTAGGCCGCCACTGAAAATGGGCTCTTTTAGGCCCAGTGGACTTTCACGGTAAACAAATGCAATAAATAAATAAATAAATAAAATCAACACTAAAACATTAAATATAAAATGTCCTAAAATAGATTAACACCCTAATGCACAATCAGGAATAGTGCAAGAGCTGCTGTCAACAATATGGCCGACGAGCAATCCAGGAATGAGCTCTTGGGACGTGCATGAGTGCTCCTACACTATTCCTGTATGGACACCACTGCTATATGCTAATTACACCATTTGCTGATGAAAACCATGCAAATGAGGTGAATTAGCGATCCAGGAAGCAGGCAGCCGTCTGTACAGGAATAGTGTGACCTGCAGAAATGTATTCTGTTACTAGCCGAATACATTTCTGCAAATTACAAAACAGAGGCATGACAGCTCCAAAGAAAGCATGTATTAAATGTAGTAGGCATGCCAATTGCCAAATATATGGCAATTGGCATGGGAAATAGTTGCAAAATAATAAAAAATAACTTCTGGTTTTTTTGGGCTGATTTCAGCTAAGTATAGGGCAGATGTGTGCAAATGGGATCAGCCTGAAAATATGAAAAAAATGTTGGAAATAAGCTTTTAAACCCAGATCAGCATTTTGCCATGATAGTCAATGGCATGCATAAGACAACAATACCAGGGAATAGTGGCTGCTAAGGGGGAAGGCTCAGTGTGAGTGTGGTAACTATGAATTAGCGTTCTGTTTTATGCAAATTAGAGGAATGATACCGAATCACAGAATTCCTCTCAGTGTTAGCTTGCACCCAACTGTGTGACTGCAGCAAAACCATGGTATAAGTGTAAGAGGTAAATGACCTCATAAGGGGGAGTGTCATGCATGCTGTAAGCTTATTGGAGCTCTGTAGCCCGTGTTTGCCCTTGGCTAAGCAAAGCTAAGAGGGGGGTGGGTGTCTGAGGCTGCCTAGCAGTGTTTACATTGCCTAACCGGGTATGCGCGCTGCACACTGGGTTTAAAAAAAAAAAAAAAACACAGGAAATAGCAGCTCTGTTCACATCAGAGCACTGGGTATGCACGGCATGCCTCGGGGCTTAAATGGGAAGGCAATGGAAAGGGAAAACAGCAGTAGGAAGGCAATCAAGGAGAACTAGCATAGCTAGCAGGTGAAATGTATCAGAATCAGCCAATTACACAGGCAGCAGCCCAGCACACTACTTTAAACTACGCAAACACATTTCACTCTGGTTTTCCCTGCAAACTCTACACCACCTGTGTACACAGATAGGGAAATTTTACCTGACAAAACTAACAAAATGTTAGGGGCTGCTGTTGCCCTCATACATCAATATGTGGAAGAGACTGAGGGTGGTGAGGATGTGAATGCTGACAACCAACCCACAGTGAGGAGAAGGAGAAGAGTACACAGACCCAGGGTAACCTACCGGGGCTACATGAGCTGGAGATAGTGTAGTGCCATAGGATGGACAGGGATATTCTACAGCAAATTGTTCAGCTGTGCTGGCCATGCCTCATACACAAAACCAACAGAGGGGAACCCATCCCAGTGGATACCAAGGTATGTGTAGGCTTAAGAATACTAGCCACAGGTACCTTCCAAAGGCCAACTGGGGATATCATGGGGATCTCACAGGCATCAGCATCCAGGGTACTTTACCAATTCCTGGATGCCATGTCAGCACATGCCGGTGAGCACATATATTTCCTCAACACCCGTGAGGCGTTGACCAGCAATATGCGTCTCTTCCACCAAATAGCAGAATACCCTGAGGTAGTGGGTGGTATAGACTGCATGCACATACACATCAAAGCACCACCCAGCGAGTGGGGTAGGGTCTACATAAACTGCAAGGGCATCCCCTCCATCAACTGCCAGGCTGTTCAATGCCCAGGGCATTATCTTGAATGTGCGTGCTGGCAACATTGGAAGCTATCACAACTCTCACATCTGGCATATAACACAGCTGTACCAGAAATTTGCCAGTGGGGACAGCCCATATGGCCACCTAGTGGGTGATGCTGGTTACACACTGGAGCTGTGGCTGATGACACCCATCAAAAATGCACACACACCCAAACAAGAATTCCATAATGAGGCACATGCACAAACCAGAATCAAAATAGAGCATGTATTTGGGATGCACAAGTCACGGTTCTGTTTCCTGGACATATCTGGTGGAGACTTGCAGTACTCTCCAGCTACATGTACACAAATGTTCATTGTATGTGCCATGCTACACAATATGATCCTGCGGAAACAGCTGCAGCAGGAACAGCATGGGGCATGGCCACACAGCCTTCCACTATTGCTATGGCCAGCACAGGCACAGAGGGACTCAGAGGAGGAACAACCTGAGCCTGCCTATGTAGGCAGAAGAAAGCATGCCCAGTATGCACAGACTTTGTCAAAGAGGCAACCCATAGCACATACACTGACACGGTAGGGACCCAGGGAATGACACATCTCTCTGACTCACACATACAGTAAAAGGGATGCCAAATATGACACTACCTTTGCTTTACCATGTATAGAGAGTGTACTACATGCATCTGACATAGCCCTCCAGCACCGTCCTCATTACTGGCACAGCTGCAAGGTAAGTCACTCTTCCTATCAATTGCTGAATGGAGTAGTATGTTCTACTACTTGTAGCTCTAGTATGGATGTGAGCATGCAAGGGAATTGGGTGGCTGAATGGGATGGAAGCAGATAGTGGATACCTATATGGGCAGCATGAAATCCATAGCAAATACTGGTGTCAACAAAGTAGGCAGTACTAGACAAAGTGACAAATCCCACTGCAGTACATGTGGTGGCCCAAATGTGTGTTCATAGGACACACATGCATGTCAGTGAGGCTCACAAACCCAACACTGGCCTCAGCCAGCAGGAGAGGTGTAGATGACCATAAAGAAGGCTGTGCTAAGG
This sequence comes from Protopterus annectens, assembly GCF_019279795.1. Lineage (NCBI taxonomy): Eukaryota > Metazoa > Chordata > Ceratodontiformes > Protopteridae > Protopterus > Protopterus annectens. The sequence goes on from NC_056739.1 coordinate 1,562,316,763, forward strand.
CCTCCAATTGACGGCAATGGTGAACAGCCCCCCTCCAGATGTACACAGACAGACTACAACAGGTCTGGCAGTTGTATGTTAGTTCTGAAGGGTAAGAAGTCTGAAACTGAAATGTAGATCAATAAATCCTAAGATCTGTACTCTACTGATATGCCTCTAGTCTGCATCATAGGTTAGAATACAAAACAAAATGGAAGCCAACAGAGTATCTGAAATACCAGTACAGTCATAGTAAATGTTTACAGTTGTCAGGTGTGCCCCCCCCCCCACAAGCCTATGTAGAAATGCAGTAACATGTACATGTGGATTTAATAACAGTGGAGCACAGATTACCTGAGCTGGCCCAATTTACAGGATAGATTGCTGCATGTGTACAATATACAGGGGTCCATGTGTTAGGTTGTTGTGTGTTCAATATTGTCTGGAAGTGGTCAGCATGTAGGCATGGAGGGTTATGTCTCGGTAGCCTATGGCCAGTACTGTTGATGACAGGGCTATGTTCCGACAACTGTAGTGTCAACCACAATGCAACTCAGCATTACCCATGTCAGCAGTCATCCATACTCACTGTCCAGATGTCAATATCTGTCACCATCTGAAAGATGGACATGCCATGAATGTGGGCCCAGACATACACACAGTACACAGGTGGAAGTACCCTAGACAGAGTATATAAAATGTCACTGTCACTCACACACCTTTGGAATTGTACATAAAGGTTAGCAGCACATTAGTTGTCTGTGTAGTATGGAATACTGATGTAGTCTGGCCAATCAGTGGCAGACCACAAAAGGCACAGTTATGAAGTAATGAGAGACTGCCTATGTCCCTGCACAAGACAGCATAAGGGGAATGTCCCAGGTATATCTGTGAGTCAGCTGCAAGAAGCTTCCATATCACACATGCACTCAGTTCACCCCACCATCAACCACAGGTTTATCACAGATCATATCCCTGCTGTTGGGAATTAGTATAGTATGACCCCCACTTCTGTATGGGAATACCCACAGAATGCAGGATGCTGAAGAGGTGTCCCATGCAGGTGTGCCCCTAGCTGTAAGCAGCACCCTGCCAGCATCCAGACCAATGGATTAATATGGACAGGAACTATTGCCATTAACACCTTGCACACTTACCCTGTCACCCCAGGGGAATCCAGTGGCAGCAGCCTGGGAATGTTGGAGTAACAGAATGCACTGGCCTGCTACAGATGGCCTGCATCACTAACAAATGCCCTACAGTTTTCTGTAAAATGTCTGTGTCTCACCTGTACTGCCAGTGTATGTTATGGGATCCCAACTAACAACATAACACAGTCAACAGAACACAAATGCAAGGCCACATCAACAAATTCCAGTAGCATGCCCACCATGTCCTACTGCATGAACTGTAGTCCAACCCTTAAATACCACTGGGATGAAGGGACAATGTATCGCTCGCATAATGTTAGGAAGAGGATAGAGTAACAGAGTGGGGGTGTAGAAACATGGATATCATGGAGTGTGTGAAGTCTGAAACTATGATGTGTGCCCATACTACCCCTGCCTGCAAACACAGTAATGTGTGGCTACAAACTTGCTTGTAAATCATAATGTGAAGGAGAACTGACCAGATATATGAGCCCTGCCTCTGGGTAATCTGGGTGAATCTGTACAGCTGAGAGGTAAGGCCATAGCAGGAATGGCCATTCTGTTACTTCGATATATGTACAAGCAGGGGATCCTCAGCCACCATAGTACCAAGGTGCTGGACCATTTACACAGACCCATCAGCAAGTGTCTACAGCTACCCCTCCAGAATGGCATGAGTGTGCTAGAATATGTAGGCTGCAGACCACAGTACTGGACACAGCTTCATTCATCTTGTATTTCCCAGGAAATAACTGTGAGCAAATAAGTATATCTGTCAGTAGTTGATGACATAATACAGCACAGTGTAAAACAGTACATATGTCTGAATATCTCTGCTAACACCAACCATTGAACACAAGCAGCACAGACACAATAGTTACAGTATGCCACTATCTGTCAACCATTGTGACTCCATATTGTCACGCCATCTACAGATATCCTGCAGAAACAGGTTGCTAGCTGTAGGTGTAGAACACCAAATCCTGGATGGAGTACAACCTACCAGGAATGGATTCACACACTCAGTACAGAAGGTCACATTGGACATGTTCCTACACTTAGAGAAATGAAGCCCATGTCTGACACAGTGGACTATACATATCTGTCAGTTGCAGATGTCTGTGCACACACACCACATTGTTCACCAGTCATGCTTTGCACACACATTGGATAGGAATTCTCACACTTATCCACTGCCAACTCACCATAATGTATCAAACATACACACACACACAGATGTGGGGAAGAGCGAGAGAGACAGTGACAGAAAGATTGCCATCATGAGGCCTGTCCCACCCACCACACATTCAATTGGCCAATATCACATGATGTGCTGATGTCAATCACTGTAGACATTGCTTTTGGTAGCCATCAGTCCTATAGTGTCTGTGGTGCTTGTGATATCTGTGTAACATGATAGTGCAAATCAGTATTCATCTAGCATTTGTATACCCAGTCCTCTCAAATGAATAGTGTGTGACCTAGTGTGTGTGTGTGTGTGTGTGTGTGTGTGTGTGTGTGTGTGTGTGTGTGTGTGTGTGTGTGTGTGTGTGTGTTTCCAGAGGAATGGTTTATGGCACATTCACAGATGCTGCACTTCCCATTGCCCATGTTAGCACTCCAGCTGATGTCAGTCACCTTGAAATAACCCTCTGGTCAAGTCTTAGCCCTATAAGCTGCGTATTGCTTGGGATATGTGTGGAATTCTGTAGTGCAAAAAGCTAATTAAGTAGGAGTTCTAATCCAAAACATGGCAAGTGTGTGTGTGTGTGTGTGTGTGTGTGTGTGTGTGTGTGTGTGTGTGTGTGTGTGTAGATGAATGATTTTGAGGCCATTCACAGTCACTACACCTCCCATTGCCCTACTTTTGCAAGCCTGCTGATGTCAGTCACCTTGAAATAACCCTTTGGATAAATGCCAACCCCATAAGCTCCATGGCACTTGCAATAACTGCATAATAGTATAGTGTAGCATACTAGTTAGGTAGGAGATCTAATCCCAGAGATGGCAACTGTGAAACTGTGTTTGTGTGAGAGAGTGTGTGTGTGGCTTTGATGATACCTGATTTTATGGACATTCACACTTACTACTCTCCATTTTCCCCTCCTTAGCACTGCTGCTGATGTTAGTCACCTTCTAAGATACCTGTGGAGAGCTTTCCATGATGTAAGCTCCATAGTGCATGCCATAAATGCGGAACAATATAGTAGCGGTAACTACACAGGTATGGGTTTGAATCTCATGTGTGGCAAGTGTTTATGTGTGTACATATGTATGCCTCTACCTCAAAGATTTTGGCCCTATTTACACCCAGTACACATCTCAGACCCTGACTTTAGCAGTCCTGTAGATATCATCCACCTTAGAAGTACCTGTTGCCAACCCTAAACCATGTCAGGTCAGTGGTGCAATTGGTAAATGCATAACCATAATGGTCTGTAAAGATTTTTAGATAGAGGTTTGAACCTCACCCCTGGCAAATGTAAATGTGTGTAGGGTAAAATTATTTTTGGGATCTCTCACCCACTACATCACCCAATGCCAGTATTTACAAGGGCTGGTGATGTTCTTCACCTTACAAGTACCTTGGGACAAACATCCATCCTATAAGCTCCGTGGCATGTGCGATAAATGTGGTACACTATAGCAGCAATACATAACTAGGTAGTGGTTTGAAGCTCAATACTGGCAAGTGTGTGTGTGTGTGTGTGTGTGTGTGTGTGTGTGTGTGTGTGTGTGTGTGTGTGTGTGTGTGTGTGTGTGTGTGTGTGTGTGTGTGTGTGTGTGTGTGTGTGTGTGTGTGTCTGCCATCAGTATCCTGTGTGGAGGTTTCTGTGATTGTGTAATAACAGGTTCCATTGTGGGGTGGGTTTTGCTAAATTATCATGTTGAGGACCTAGTATATGTCACAATGTCCACCTTACAAGGAGAACAGATGTCAAACACCAGAGACGTTGATGTAAACAATCCATAGCCCTACATGTGACATTATGGATTGGTGAACAATATAGGCAACCCTTGTATTACTCAGAGAACACTCTCCACCCACCTCTCATACACAAACACACTTGGCTAGGCAACAACCTCTATATTGGTAGTTCCCTGCATATCACCTCACAAATACTAACTGTGGTGTGATTGCAGTGGACTACATGCCTGTTGACCACAACAGTGCCACTGACATCAGAAAGTACTTTGATGTATTGCATCTCCTGACTGTGTGTTATCCAGCAAGTAAAAGGACATGTTCCATCCCCACAGAAGGCAAATAAATGCTTACAGTGGCCCTTTTGCTATGTTCCCCACTAGACACCTGCAACAACTGTAGAGCCTGCAAATGTAACCCACAAAGGGAATATGATGCCTTATACACATGCCCTGTATGGACATATGCCACTAACTACACTGAATACCTGTATCATGCTGTCAATGTACTTAATAAACGTTGCCTCTTCTCTCCTTCACTTTACAGGTAGTTTGAATTATTACTTACCCCCTCTGAGGAGTTCACTGATTTCCACTGACTGCCTCTGTTTTTTTTTTTTTTTTTTGCATTCCACCTGGTTTACACACCTTGTGCTATCACCCTCCCGCAATACTAAGTCTATATTAGACTCCTGCAGAGCATGGAGCCATCTTTAAATTTCTAGCCTCCCACCAGGACACAAGTGCTCTTCAGCAATTACATTCTGCTTGCTGGTAAGCCATTAGACCTCAGGAATTTGTTTAAAGTGTTCAGATTTTTAAAGTAATTACTTACTTTTTTCTCTTGTCTTGGTGGGTTCTGCCCCGCTCCATTCGCCCTTGCTAATGCTCGGGCTCTCTCCGCTCCCCTGCCCTGTCCCCTATTCCCTCCCACCCCCACTACCTCTACAGTTATAGTAATCACAGCCACACCCACAGCTCACCCTCACATCACCTCCACCAATCACAGCTCCTCAAGTCATATCACATTATACCACACCAACTTGCTCCACACAAAATACTCCCAATACTCACATCACCTCCACCAATCACAGCTCTTCAAGTCATATCACATTATACCACACCAACTTGCTCCACACAAAATACTCCCAATCACTCTCATTCCCACTAAGCATTTTTTACATCACCCACACTACTTCCCTATCCACATATAGTGCAACCCTATAATTCCTATTCAGACTCCCCACCTAGAACCAACTTAAACTTTATAACCATGACTATCACACAACTAAGTCTAGTCTGTCTTCTCATAATTCTTTACACCACAAGTTATCACTCTAGCAATATCCCTAAACTTAGTAGCACAACACTACATTATGTACTCTCATATACAGACACCACACATAATAATAATAATATCTGCCCACAATTGTTCAAGAACTACAGAATGGATCAATTCAGAACTAAACACAAATGCTCTCATTCCTACTCCAAAAAAACACAATTCTTTCTCACACTCCTCACCAAACTCCAATATCTGTATCACCATTGTAACAGCAGGCTCACCATAAGTGGGGATATCCACCCCAACCCAGGCCCAAATTCATCTTGTCCAACACAAACTGCACCAACACAAATGTCAGGACATAACACCCCTACATTCTTCATCCCTGGGCAAATCAACAACAGCAGCAAAACCAACCATCTTTTAATGCTAAATATTAATATTAGAAGTATCAAAAATAAAATACCTGAACTCCAGGCCACGATGGCACACTACTCCCCAGACATAGTTGCTTTAACAGAAACCTGGCTAAATAAAAACATAGCTAACTCAGACATTCTCCCTACTGGCTACAATATCAATAGACAAGACAGACCCCTCTGTAAAGGGGGTGGAGCTGCCTTACTGTACAAGTCCAACTTAACTGTCCATCAATTAGCAAACTCCTACCTCTCCCCCAATAATTGGGACATACTTATCTCACAACTTCAACCACCCTAAAAAGGTCATCACCACAATTATGATCTATATTCCACCTGGTAATACACCTGATAGCCTTGAAGACTTCTTATCCTGGTGTTCTTCCACATACTCACAAGAAACCCTTATTCTGGGGGACTTTAACCTATATTGGTTCACCTGTATATCAGAACCACCAAGTAATCTAATAAATATCCATGGCTACCAGCAGCTAGTCCAAATTCCAACTAGATGTGATAAAAAATCTAAAAGGGAATCCATCCTTGACTGGGTCCTAACTAACAACCCCACATTGTACCCTCACACAGGCAGTCTCCCAGACACCTTAAGTGACCACAACACAATATACTTTATACGTAGTAGAACAAGCATATGCAAAACCACTAAGTATATATCCACTAGAAACACAAAAAAATTCTCTCCTGAGGTCTTCAACCCTTTACTCTGTAACTGTGACTGGACCCCCTTAAAAACCCTCCCACATGATCAGGCTGTAGCATATTTCAACAAAATATTTCAACAACACCTAGACACTGCCACTCCATTGCACAAAATCAAGGTAAGAACCTCTACAAACCCCTCGCTCAGTAAAGAAACCAAGAAACCAAACAAATCCTCAAGTCCAGAGACACTGCCTGTCTTTACTATCAAAAAAAAAAAAGAAACATAAAGCCTAACTAAGTACCAAGAACTGCACAACCGTGCAAAAAATGCATTAGGCTGGACAAAAATCCTACTAAACAACATTACAAACGTAATACCAACACAACCCCAAAAATTTGGAAAAATGCAAACCAGCTACTAAAATCCACCCAAAAGGCTACCGCAAAACCAACAACCCCTGACACTAAAGTTCCCATTGAAACACAATTCAACTACCACTTTGTGAACTCAATTCTATCCTTAGTATCACAAGACAGTTCCTTCCTCACTATCCCCCCAACACAAATAACACCAATACAATCTTTACCCTCAAAACAGTTTCCACCACTTCAATCAAAAGCATGATCTCCAAACTAAAAACCTCATCAACAGCAGCCAACCTACTCCTCAGCTATTTCTTGAAGCTCACAGCAGATGCTATTGCTACCCCAGTCTCTACTCTCATAAACAGATCAATTGTTGAAAACTATGCCCAAACTCTGGAAAATATCCTGTTACACCCATACATAAAGGCGGGACCTCCACTGAACTTAATAACTACAAACCCATTGCTTTACTCTCCCCCCTGTCCAAAATCCTAGAAAAATGCATCCATACCCAGATGCTAAACTATCTCCTAGACAGCAACATCCTGTCACCTACTCAGCATGGTTTCAGACCTGCCCATAGTACCACTACAGCCCTCCTCTGCTTCACAGACACAGTAAACCATCTCAAAAATGAAGCCCTACAAGTGTCAACTCTTTTTTTTGGATATGTCCAAAGCATTTGACACAGTCTCACACCAAATCCTGCTAAACAAAATAAACCAATATCACCTATCAAATTCCACTCTTACCTGGTTCCAAAGCTACTTAACTGACAAGTACCAAGCTGTGAAATGGGAACATTCTCTCTCCCCTCAGCTGCCTATAACTATAGCAGTCCCACAGGGTTCTATCTTAGGACCACTACTATTCACAGTCTTCACAAATGACCTCCATACCTTCACAGAGCATGCATCTATCATTCAGTATGCAGATGACACTACCTTAATCTGTGCTGCACAAAACATTCCCACCATCCTGCAAACAACTCAACTAGCATTCTCTGACATTGAAAACTACATTACCAAAGCCCAACTTATCCTCAATCCAAAGAAAACTCAGCTTATGATTATAACCCGTTCTAACAAAAACACTGATAACAGTCAATTCACTATCTACTCCACAAATGCTACTCCAATCACTCCAGTGGCACAGTCTAAGCTATTGGGAAAAAACATAGACTCCCACCTAAAATTTGATAGTCATCTCAACTTAACTATTAAAAAAGTGCATGCCAAACTGGGATCACTCTACCTTATCAAACTATTCCTTACCAACAACACAAGATCAGCCATTGCTCGCTCCCAACTTCTATCCACCCCACTCTATGCATCTCCCATTCTGACTAATCTCAACAAAACTGAACTAAGCAAAATGGAAGCCTGCTATAACAGAATTGTTCGCTTTGCTGCAAATTGCTTATATAGAACTCATCACTGTACTGCTTTGAGACAGCTCCACTGGCTTGAACTGCCCAACCTCCTAACTTACAATCAGCTCTGCCTCTGTCATTCTTTTACCTCCCCAATAAGTGTCCTGCCCTCAAAAACCTAGTACATCATCACTCAGCCAAAAGGCCTCTTAGATCATCAAGCAAACTACTACTAGAAGTCACCAACAGCTATAATAGCTTTGGGGACACACTATATTGTAGTTCAGTGGCTAAAAAACTGAACTATTTCCCCACTAGCACACAAAACACATTGTCCAAAGCCTCCTTTAAAAACCTCATTAGGCAGCATCTTAAGCAAAGTTGGCAGTGTCATGATTGCTCCCCAGGCTAGTGAAAGTGGATAAGGTATACATACTAAATCTAGAGTACTTGATAACAGTTTTCAATCTTACTCACAAACACTAGCTAATCTACAATGTATGTACTGTACCTGTGTGCTATGTATGTATTCTACCTATGGTCCAAATTTCAGCTGTACACCACAAATCTATTAATTACCTTTATTTTTAAATTAATATTTGTTTTGTTTGTTCTCTCCACTGTAACTGTTGATGTGCCGCATACCACTGTAAAAACATGTCTTTTGTAATTTGTGTGTATACTGATCATGTCTAACTAAATGTATCTGTAATTTTTCTTTGTGGAGCTTTTCTCCCCGGGCCTCTTCTGAAAAGGGCCTTTTTGGCTCAGTCAGTCACCCCCGGTTAACAAATGTAAAATAAAATAAAATAAAATAAATAAAAAATAAATGTAGGTGCAAACACAACCTCAGCTACATAGCCAGGTCTCACCAAATGAGGTCAGGAATGCTACATCAGTAGATAACAATCTGTCCACACAACATGCACCAGAGACCTCAAGTACACTTCCACATGTCAAAGAACATGCGTATGGGACATGTGCACAACCCAGGCACTGTCCATGTTATGGAATATAGATCACATACATGGGAAGCAGTGCACATCACTAGCCACCCACAATAGCAACCAAGATGAGTGGATGGTGAATACAATACTGATCTCTGGGGACCACTCCAGGGGCTACACCCCTGAGGCACACTCGGAACTATTGTCATGTGGCCTGATGCCAAGGTATTCCCTTTGACTAGCCTTGCCCAGCCTTCAGGCCCATTCACCTACTACACACCTGTGAAGCAATGAATCGATGCATCTCAGTACTGGCAAGTGTGTGTGTGTGTGTGTGTGTGTGTGTGTGTGTGTGTGTGTGTGTGTGTGTGTGTGTGTGTGTGTGTGTGTGGAGATGAATGATTTTCAACCCATTCAGACTCACTACACCTCCCATTGCCCTACTTTAGTGTGCCTGCTGATGTCATTCACCTTGAAATAACCATTTGACCATGTTACAGCCCTGTAAGCTCTGTGGTGCTTGCAATAACTGATTAATAATACAGTGTAACAAACTAGTTAGGCAGGAGTTCTAATCCTAATCCTGCTAACTGTGATAATGTGTGTGTTTATCTGGGAGAGTGTGTGTGTGTCTTCATTGACACCTGACTTTGTGGACACTCACACTTACTACACTTCCCTTACCCGTCCGTTAGTACTGTTGCTGATGTCACTCACCTTCAAAATACATTTGGACGGGGGGCGTGGCTAGGATGTAGACTGGTTGGCAGCATCTTTTCTCAGCTCTGCACTCAAAAGATATTTCTGACAGGAATTTTTAAAAACTAGATATTATAGACAAACCTATTTTGTTGAATTACTTCTACTAATATCACTAGAAGTCTACAGTGCAAAAAAATTGGCTTTAAACATTATTTTTCCTGTCAAAAACAAGAAGGAAGGTATCTGAATCTACTGAAAATGATCTTTTCTAAGCATACCACACAGGACCAGATGATGAAAAAGGAGATACAGTCTTTATTAAATGTTATACAAGACTTGTCAGTGAAAATTGACAAAATGAATACCAAACTGGACACTTTTGAGGAGAGATCTACAAAACAAATACAGCAACTACAAGAAATAATGATGCAACAGAAGTCTCAAATAGCTGACATAGAGAGATCCTTAAATGATACTGAGGGCAGACTTTCAGAACAAGATCTTCAGCTACATTTTTTATCACAAAAAATGCTTCATTACAAAATAAAATAGAGGATCTAGAGAACAGGTCCAGACGAAATAACCTTTGCATCTATGGGCTACCAGAGAAAACAGAGAGAGATAACATGGTGACTTTTCTCACTACCTGGTTACCAGAAGTTTTAAAATTGCCTGAAGCTCTTTCTTATGGAATTGAAAGAGCCCACAGATCCTTAAGAGCTGCTTCATCAACCATCAAATCAAAAAATCACCCGAGATCAATAATAGTAAAGTTTTTTTTCATCACAGGACAAGGAACTTATTTTAAAAACAGCATGGTCAACTTTTCCAGTTAAATACAAAGACAACATAATCAGATTTGATAATGATTATTCTGCTGGAGTTATAACTGCAAGAAAAAAATGTCTCCCTCTGATAAAGGAATTGAAAAAAAGACAACTTAAAGTCCACTTGCTGTTCCCTGCAAGAATAAAAATATTTTTTACTGAATGTCCTAAAACTTTTGACACTCTGCAAGCAGCAGTTTCTTATCTTTCAACTAATAAAACCTTGGATAATGTGGAAGAAATGGATTTCTCCCAATTTGGGGTTAAGCATCACTTAGAAAAAAATGAATGGAGCACTGCTGACAAGAAGAAGAAGAAACGATAAAAGACATATGAAAAACACAAACATTATTGTCTTCTATTTGCTCTGTAAGGCAAAAAAGTTCTTTGAAAGCATTCATGCTTTACACGTGTCAGTCTTTGAAACAATATAAATACAAAATAAGCAGGACATTTTATAACCAAAGGAAACAACCCTAAAGAAAGCAAGGTAACATATCTTTCTCTATTACAGTGTAAATACTTACAGTCATGATTTTTCTAACTCTAAATGATGTTTAGATATTTCGTTTATAAATTACCTGCCTTTTACTGCTAGTATTGAATATGATGTATTTACACTGACATATTAATGTGGTGTGTTTAAATGAGCATGATTCCTTTTTATATTATTTACACTAAACTGCATGAAATATCTAAACTGATGTATTTAATACACATAATAATATATAAAAACTGATAGTAATAACTGTCAAAAAGTGCCTTGAAAAGTAATTATCTAGTCTTTGATGCTAAAAGTGCCTTTTTTGACTAACAAACAACTGTTTGGCTTGTATATCTGCCCTTAATGTTAAGAAAACTAATAGAAGTTTAATGAGCTGGTGTTCAGTTTAAAAAAAGCCCTAAAAACTTCACTGACTTTGTTTTTGTCTTCCCGCCATGGTCACGAGCTGGGAACTCTTATTTTACCACCCCTGAATGAAGGTTCTTCAGTTAGAATCAATTACAGTGTGTTAAACCTTCTAACAGCACAAAATGAAAGTAAACAGTCATGAGTGATGTCAGCACTAAAACAAGACAGTATGGGTGTGGTGTCAGCTCCTAAGCTACTTAAAGTAACCAGCACACTATTTATGAGATGGCAAAGTGCTTTTACAGTTTTAACAAATATTAAAAGTATACTGAAGTACCTAATGAATTTAGAAGGTATCAACACATACATAACATTTTATTATATTGTAATATTTGTTATTCATTTTGAATTGTACACATAAACAGCACACAAAGCTTAAAAAGAAGTATATCATTTGGAAGAAACTGTATGAATAGTTAACACATACAGACTTTACTATAATCTTTTCTGATAAGATCACCCACGTAAATTACTATAATAATTTTATAAAAATTTAATATAGTTAAGTCCTTGACTGGAACTATATAACATATTTGTAAACACACTGCAGCTAGTGTACTCAACCTTAAGGATAGTAAGTCAATTAAGGTTCATGAATGTAGCTATGTGTTATTAGGCATTTTAAGGGTAAAAAGGAGTTGCTGTTTAATTATCAAGATACACTGTAAATATTAAATTGTTCAAGTAGCACAATCATTAAGCAGTAATGAGCAAGAAAAAATCTCAGACTTGCTTATGATTTTGTTTTATATATATATATATATATATATATATATATATATATATATATATATATATATATATATAGGAAAGAACTGCTGAATTATAAGTATGCATTTATTAAAGGCAAGTTATATTAATATTGAACATCCTCACTGAAAATGAATGGTTGTGTAGAGACACAGTAACTCCCATTATATAACCAAGGCTAAAGAGATTGTCTTGTATGTCTAAATTGATCAGCCTTGAACCTTAGATTGCAAATAGACATGCAACATACTTTTACTTATAATACTGAATATATATTATATAACATCACAAACACTAAAGCATTGTCAGCTACATCTCATATCAATCAGCATTAAAATATGATTTAAATAGCATAGGCATTTACTAACATATTGCGATTGGTACCTGATATGCATATAAGTAGCAGGTCTAATTTCTGTCTATGAAAGAAAATACCAGGCTGTGTGCATTTGTTAATTATGAAACAAGAGTGTGCTATCTATTCTTTTTAATATCCTATAGGTATGTACTTGTTAGAGACACACACATGCTGCAAAGCTGCTAGTTATTGCATATTTATTAGTATATTTCTGACTGCAGTGTTATAAATATATGGTGTGGACCACTTGAGTTGAGAATATGTCTCTATATTGGGCATGTTCTCTGTTTGAACGTTGTATATTATCTATAATATGATATGGAGTACCCTCGCTAAATTTAAAGAAGCCACAATAGAAACAAATATTTATTAAAAATGGAGAATAGAAGGATGAAGAGAAAAATGAAGGAAAATGGTTGATGGTCACATAAGGTTATCTTTTCCTGTGTATGTAGAAGAGTTGACAGTAATAAGTACCAAAGAATTGTGTTATAGCATATTTAAAGCCTACTTTGCTTCTCATATTTTCCAACCTTACAGTTATAACGCTGCAGATAAATCCTGTAATATCATAAGGAGTATGAATTGCTATTTGACATATGACATATGTGGTACACTAGCGATGAAATATGCCAGTGGCACTAATAAATATATAGGAATTGCTAAGAAATATAGTCTTAAACTATATAATACCAATGCCAAAAACAAATTAGTAGCATTCATACCACTAAAATATTACTTTTTGAATTAAAAGAAAACTATAAGATTACTGATAAATGACAATACAAATGTAACGTTATATTCATTGTTACGGATACTTTCTGATTTAATCAACTTGTGGCATGGTTAACTGATGCATATAATGCTCAACATTTTTTTTTGTATGTATGTATGCATATATGTGTGTATGTATGTGTGTGTGTATATATATATATATATATATATATATATATATATATATATATGTGTGTGTGTGTGTGTGTGTGTGTGTATGTATGTATATATATATATATATATATATATATATATATATATATATATATATATATATATATATATATATATATATATATATATATATATATATATATATATGTGTGTGTGTGTATATATATATATATATATATATATATATATATAGGTAGACCATTACAAAAATTTGATACCTATGAATGCCACTCACACTATAAGGGAGATAGACAGCAAGCATATTATTTTTAAGATGCATAACCGTTATTGCTACACAAAAGATATATTAAAATAAAAGATTTTACTTTACAATTTAAACAAAACCAAATAGTTAAGTATTAAATCTATGTATAGTTGTGTTGCCTTAGTGTTTTATAAAATATTAAAAATAGATAAAGACTGTATTTAAGTAATCTGTAAAGACAGATACATGTATACTTAAAAGATATATAAGATTCTTTTCATTATAAAATTACCATATGGCGGGGCCGGGGGAGGATGCTGAAATGCAGACTTAGAGAGATCGCTTGAATGATTAGATCATTCAAGGATGAGATGTTTTTTCTCATGGAGGGGTTTGGTGGTTGTTTATCTTATATTGTTCTCAGTTATGATCTTGTAATTTACTTTTACTGGGTGTCTATAATCTATTGTAATACTGTTGGAAGAAGAAAGAACAAGTCATTCTCTTCATGTACACACATCTACACATTGTTACGAGTAAATGAATATGGATAAAAGCAAAGCTAATATAAATCCAATTGCAAAATGTATATCTCTTAATGTAAATGGTTTAAATAATAGCTGCAAAAGGGAAGTCTTTATAGATATTTAAAGCTATGTGAAGCGCAACTAGTATTTTTACAGGAAACACACCTTACACAGGAAGACATAAATAAAATAAGCAATAAAAATTATACAATACTAGTAAGTTCCACCTATAATCAGAAGTGAAGGGGAGTAGCAATTTTGTGGAAAAACACTACTTTAATGCCTAAAATCATAAACACGTTCCATGACAACTCAGGATTGTTTTGTCTAGTGACAATATCTATCAATTAAATGATATATACATTAGTGAATATTTATTGGATACCAGGACTAGGTGTTAGAGTGGCCAAACAACACTTAGAAGACATTGTACAATATACCAAAGGCAATTTAATCATAGCTGGAGATTTCAATTGCATTATAAAAGAAACTGACTCAAATACTAAAACTACGCGTAAGAGATCACCTTTAACAAAGTTGTTATCTGAGTTTGTTGAAACTTTTAATATAGTTGACATAAATGAGTATGCTATCCCAGATTCAATATTCTTTACACATTTTTCCCATAGACATAATACATACTGTAGAATAGATAGAGTGTACATAACAAAGAATTTAACCTCTAAATTAAATAAAGTCAAGACAATTTAATGTCCATTTTCGGACCATAACACCATAACCTTTGAGATAGACTTATGTTTCAAGAGAAGGATATCAGTAGCAAGAATACCATCTTACATAACAAATCTCAAAGATTTTAAGGAATTTTATATTAAAGAGACACAAACATTCCTAGATATCAATCTTACAAAAGATGTATCTGAAATATATATATGGGATGCATTGAAAGCATACCTATATGGAAGAGCGGTGGGATGGTATAAAAATAAACAAAAACAGTGGAATAAGGAATTAATGGAATTACAGTCAAAAGTAGATAATTTAAAGCTTGATATTCAAAATGGAAACACCAACTTAATAAAAGAACTAGAAGATACTAATAAAAATTACTCGGAGACGCTACACCACAAAACAATGATCAACTTAGAAAAAAATAAACTATGTTACTATTCAATGAACCCTAAAAACCAATGAAGAATAGCAAATAGGACTAAAAAGATTATTAAAACAAATCAAATCAAGGAAATACATAATATAGAAACCAAAAAGAAAGTATCTGATTTAGAAGGAATACTAGAAGCTTTTAGGCTATTTTTTCATAAACTTAATAATCAAAATGAGAAAACAGAAACACATTCAGCATTGAAAGCTTTTCTCAAAAGCAATGTTAAAGTTAGGTTATTAGAGGAGCAGGTACAACTAATAGATAAACAAATAACAATGACAGAACTTAAAGCTGAAGTAAATAAGCTAAAATTAAACAAAGCTCCAAGTATAGATAATATCACCCCAGAAATGTTTAAATTACTATCAAATGAGGCTTTGCTGTTGTTATTGAATGTCTTTACATCAGTTAAAAATGGTAAAGACATTCCTCCTTCTTGGAAGTACACATTAATATCACCAATTCTGAAACAAAATAAAGATCCCAGTGAATGTTCATCATACAGACCCATTTCACTTCTTAATATAGATTATAAAATTTTTATGGCAATACATGCTGCTCGAATAAAACGATTACTACCACCTTTGATAGAGGAGGATCAAACAGGTTTTATAAAAGATAGGAACACTTATGACAACATTAAAATAATTATTTCCTTAATTGATTATATAAATGTCACAAAAAACAAAATGAATGTTATTAGCTTAGACATAAGTAGCACATTTGATTCAGTGAACTGGGATTATCTGTGGTTAGTTTTAGATGAATATGGCTTCTCAAACAACTTCACTTTGTTAATAAAATCATTATATGAAAAATCATTGGCTTATATAAAACTGGGATCTTGTCTGTCTAAATCTATTAAAATAACTAAGGGCACAAAACAAGGCTGCCCTCTTTCTCCATTATTGTTTGCACTAGTCATTGAACCCTTAGCAAATAATATATGTATGGATAAAAATATTGAAGGAATACAACTAGACAACAGCCTAGAGCTTAAAATTCAACTTTTTGCTGATATTTTAATTACCTTAAAAATAATAATAGCAGTTTAAAAGCATTATGGGACTCAATTCAAAACTTTCAAAACTTTTCAAGTCTTAAATTTAATGAGAACAAAACAAATGTATTGCTTATAAATACTAATAAAAAAGATCTAAATAAAAAATACCATAAATATATCTCTACTGATAATATAATTAAATACTTGGGAATTATAATAACTAACAACCTAGATACTACAATTGAAACAAATTATAAAGAGACCTTAAATAATATTAAAAATCTAATACAAAGATGGAATAAATTCTTCTTTTCAATGGAAGAAAGGCTTTATATAATTAAAATGATCATATTTCCAAAAAATCTTTATGTCATACCAGTTTGTTCTTTGCCACCAGCTAAATCGCACCTAAAACAATTAAATGCTTTAATGGTAAGATTCCTATGGTATCCAAAAAAAAACAAGGATAGCTATGAAGTATCATCTAGATGATTGGGATATAGGTGGCATAGGTTTACCAGACATAGAAATATATTTGCATTCATCCATTATTAAAACAATATCATTATGGCTAAATACAAAATATACATCAAAATGGAAGCTAGTTCATGAGAGAATCTGGTTAAAATCAGGATTTGTAGTAGCAAATAAGTATACAGATTTCATACCAAACAATTTTCTATGGCTGATGAAGGAATATATGATGATACATAAGAATAAAAATAAAAGTTCCAAATACATTACTTATACATTAAAATTTTTCCAAAATCGTATTAATAGCAATCCTGATATTAAAGCATGGTCATTTCTTTTATATCCAGTAGCGTGCACACAAGGTAATATAATAACATTTAATATGGAAGTAGTCAAAATGCTTAAAGAAAAGGGATTAATATATTGGCATCAATTGCTAAACACTGGAAAACCTCTGACAATAGACCAGATTAAACAGAAATTAAATATGGAAGATAGTTCGTGGTTACATGTACAAGAATTAAGACAGTATATATTAAGCAAACAAGAAACAATGCAACCATCAATAAGACAAAATGTTCCTAACCTTATAGAACATATAATATTACTAATGAATCAACCCATTACTGGAAAGGGATATTTATCATCTATTTATAAAACAAACAAAAAAATAAAAATGCATAATAATGACAAAATATGGAATTATTATAGATCCGTAAATGGACATGAGCTAAATGACAGAGATAAAAAACTAATTATTCTCTCTCCAAAGCAGACATCACTTTCATTACATTGGAGACTTTTTACATGGCAATTTATACACAGATCTTATGTAACCCCTCATAAAATGGAACTTATGTTTAAGAAAAATATTGGCTGCTGGAGATGTGATTTATCAATAAAAGCAGACTGGCAACATATGTTCTACGAATGCCATTTGATTAAACCATATTGGGATAAAATAAATTATTTTCTGCAAATGGTATTCAATGATAAATTTCAGATTTCCAAATCTACTATTTTGTTTAATGCACCTGTACCCAAATGTGTGCCAAGAACAAAATATGTAATCTTATGGACTCTCCTAGCTATTGCAAGGAAGAACATTACATCAAACTGGAAATCCAAAGCTTCTCCAACTTTTAAGCAATTCATGAATATGGTGTCAGCAGTATCGCAATTGGAAATGAACACTATTAAAGGAAGAACTGAAAGAACTACATCATTATACGTAGCATGGCAAAAAGTAACTGAAATACTGGAGAATAATGACTGCAGCAGATTATAATCAGGAAACAATTGTATAGAAAGTCAATTATATGTCAACAATAGACACCCTTGTAAATACTTTATTTTGGTTTTAATGTTTGATATCTGTTTAGAGGTTTTAGCCTACCTTTTTAAATAATTTGTAAATACTTCATTGTCATAAATAACCTGCATTCATGTTTTCTTGTTTTTGGAAATGAATAAACATATTTAAAAAAAAAAAAAAAAAAACCTTTGGACAGCTCTCCAGCATGTAAGCTCCATGGCGCATGCAATAATTGCATAACACTGTAATAGCAATGCATAGTCAGGTGTAGGGGTAAGTGTGTGTTTGTGTGCGTGTGTCATCAGTATCCTATTGGGGTCATTGTGTAATGACAGGATTCATTGCAGTGTGGGTTTTGCTACACCATTATATTGAGGGCCTATATGTCCTAATGTCCACATTACAAGGGCAACATTTTTCAAATACTGTAGAGGTTGTTGCAGACAATCCTCAGCCATAAATGTATACAGCCATGTGCAATTACTATGTGACAGTATGGATTAGTAAACAATTTAGGCAACAGTTATAATACCCAATATAAACAAACATGCTTGGCACTTACTCCCTTTCTTTCTTACTTTGTCTCTGTCTCTGTCTTTCTCTCTCTCTCTCTCTCTCTCTCTCTCTCTCTCTCCCTCTCTGGTAGATGTGGAAAAGTACATCTGTTCTGCATAGGCAGCAGCTTGAGTTTTGTAAGTAATGCTTATGATCAGTTGATGGCCTGTGCACAAATTGCAGTCCCCCCTTGCTAATTGCATGTGGAACAGCTGCGGAATCATACCTATAGCCAATTGCATGGAAGCACACTCCTATAACTAAGCACTTCATGTGGGTGTTGGCCCTTTTCCTTCACTGTGAGCAGGACTTCATGTGGGTGACTGATAAACAGCATCACAGAGGGTAGTTGGAAATATCTCTTACAACATACACTGGGGAGACAGGCCAACACACAGGAGGGGGATGTTCCAGACATGGGGAAAGAATGTAAGTATTTCTGTTCTACATTTGAAGTAATGTTGGTTTAACAGGGTTTGTGTAGATATGGCTGTTCTACATGATTTAAAGTCTGGCATGACAGTGTTATGTAGTTGAGGAAACTCTTACCTGTAGGGCTATCTGCAGACTGGCCAAAGTTTGGAGTCTTAGATGTGTGTTACTCACACATTTCCTGTCTTTAGAAATGCAGTAGCATACTCTGATGATTGCAGTCAGTACATGGTGACATCCATGTGAGTTACTGACTTCATATCCCTCAGAAGAGATATGTCACAACAAACCCTGTTACACCAGGAATTTTCTCAGTTTATCATTACAATATGTCAATATTGGCCATGTGTCTGTGCCTCTTTCCCCCAAGTCTGTCACCCTTTGTCCATATGTCATGCACTAAGAGATGCATATGTACAGTATATCATTATTTACTGACATCATACCTGATAACAAGCCAGTGAGATATCAGACTGCTTGCCATGTTATGTATAGTAGGCCTTATACTTGAGGACAAAACCTGGACATTCTTTTGTAGTCTTTACAGTAGTGAGGTCCATGTACTTATGGTGATTGTTGACAGAGTGTCAGTATTGTGTAGCAGTGTATTGTGAATATGTTACTTGGCCTGTGTACAGACTGCGGTAGATGTCAATGTTATTGGCCCTGTTCTATCTGACATTGCATGCTGCTCCAGTTTTTGGTACCCTATCAGCGTATATGTTTGTAGGGCCAGACTGAGACATGTCCCATACCACAGTCAGGCATCTGACTAGACTGTGCATTGGGCCAGTATAAGAAGGGTTAGTGTGTGAGTGGCAAATATGAGGATGGTTTTGTTCACACAGTACATATGTACTATTAACTAGGCTTACCATAATGTGACTGTGTTGAGATTGGTTGTGGGTATGCACTTTCACACTGATGTCTGTTGCTCCATGCTGTTACATGCCTGTAGTGCCTGCTATGTTTGCAAGAACGTGTATTACCTATAGGAAACTTGGGTCAGTGTTGTGGCAGTCTGCGGTAGTTTACACAGTGCTTTGTGACATGCCTAGCAGCTCAGTGTATTTACCTAGTGTGATGTTATATCCAGATATTTGTCAGATGTACTGTTGCCTGGCCACCATATGTGTTGTGTATTTCTGAAACAGCAGTAGGATGTTGTAAAGTTGTATGTCACTAACTATTGGGAAGTATGTGAGCTTGGGACATCTGCTCCTCTGGTTAATATGTGTTAGGACAGACAGGACGGTGTGAATGCTTCAACTGTGTGAGCTTATCTATTCCAGTATTTGTGTGATATTCCCATTTTCATGGCTGTAAACATCCCCTTTGTCAGGCTTGCTCCACACGTCTTGCACTAAGGAGTTCTGTGTATACCTCTGGACTGACCAGATTATGTCAAACTGTCCACGTTTATTGGTCATATTTCTGCTGTATTCCACAGAACCATTACTGTGATTTGTGTGGTACTTCACTATGATGATCTTATGATGTCTGTCAGTAACTGATGGCATACATGTCAGAATCAGAAGTGATTTCCTACACGTCTGTTGACACAACCCCTGTAACTGTAGCAACATTCTTCATTTATACCTGCAATACTTACATTACATTCCCTTGCATTAAGAGGCTGCGACGTATGGTGCTGAGGTATGACTCCACTACATGTTATGGGCATATATTATATATACATATTTTATATCTAAATATACACATATCAGATAAATGTGGTGGGATACATCTGGGAAGGTATATACAACACTCATGTTTACACATAACAAGGATATATATATATATATATATATATATATATACATATATATATATATATATATATATATATATATATATATATATATATATATATATATATATATATATATATATATATATATATATATATAGAGAGAGAGAGCGCAGTGGTGCAGCTTGTCACCTCACAGTAAGAGGTTCTCCAGTTCGATGCTGGGGTGCCTTCTGTGTGGAGTCTGCATGTCCTCCCTGCATTCTTGTGGGTTTCCTCCGGATGCTTCAGTTTCCTCCCATGTTACAGAGACATGCATCTGCAGCATTTCTCCCTGAGCCTCCATTGAAAATTGGCTTTGTTCCAAGTCGGACTTTCCTGGTTTACAAATGTTAAATAAATAAAGATACATACATATATATATATATATATATATATATATATATATATATATATATATATATATATATATATATATATATATATATGTATGTACATATATATATATATATATATATATATATATATATATATATATATATATCCATATCCTTATGTGTAAACATGAGTGTTATATATACCTTCCCAGATGTATCCCACCATATTTATCTATGTGTATATTTAGATATAAAACATGACTGATTCAACACTATTTTCACTTACAAGTACTAAACAATTGTAGTAGTCAAAGCAGTTGTTCACTACCTTTCAGTATTTGTACTGAATGATATATTTGAAAAAAAATAGACATTTTTACAGCTCTGATGGCTTAGTGGTTAACTGCTGTAACTATAGTGTAAAGGGTCCTGGGTTCAAGGGCTGTTTATTTTGTTGCTAGGCAGAACAAGGACTGTTGGATATAGAGTAGTTAAGGCAGTTTTGAGTAGCTTTAAGCGGGTTTGCATGACGGTAAGCGGTACTAATGTACTGTTAAACGAATAGGCTTTTACATCGTATAGGCTTCATTTACCAGTGCACAAATCTGCTTAGCATTTACATTTAAGCAATGCTTATACCTGCTAAGCATAGCTCAGCCCTGGTACCAAGTGACAACATTCCAATCTAATAAAATAGCAGGGTAATGACACCTTTTATAAGTGTATTTACTTCCATGTACATATCATGCTTCTATGTGCTGCCATTACAGTAGCAAGTGGTGTGAGCATACTGTATGGGCACCTGTGTATACATGTGTAATACCACAATCTTTTCTCTTTGTATGTGTTTCATACTTGGGTAGTATCCCAGGTTATATGCAGTCACACTTGCATGTATTGTATCCTTACAATACCCCTTTTAACAGTGCTTTTCCAAGTAAGAGTAGATTGCAGATTGTAGTACTGGAAACATGCACCCCTGCATGCAAAGCTGGACTCTGAGTACTGACTATCATGTTCTTGGTGTGTGAGCTGTATGTTTTTACATATCTCCTATTGGATATTGATCTGATATGTTGATATTAACTGTAGACTACTATGTGTTTAGGACATGTCATTGAGGACTGCCATCATGTAGTAATGGCTTACCTATCAGTGCCAGACATCTATCTGTCAAAACATTCATCCTAATGCATAAGCTGTTGGCTAGTAATTTCTGTCTGTCCTCTGTACAGATGTGCAGATAACAGGTATCCATCTTGGCTGTTTACAGGCAATCTCTGATTGACTGACACTGACATGTTTGCCTAGCTGTGCTATGAATTCCACAGCTAAGAAACCACACCCTGTATGCACCACATGCCATAGATACCAAAACCAGACCACCATAGTCAACAGAACATGCTTGGGTACAGGTCTCTAACCCAGATACTGGCCATGTTATGCAATATATGTTGCATACATGTCAATTGAAGCACCTCACTGGCCCTCTGCAAGAGAAATCCAGATGATTGGATGTTGAATTTCAGTGTCACCCTGGGGATCACTCAAGTGGCATCAGTTGATAGATGGCCTGCTGACAAATGTCAGGTGGCATGATACCAGTGTACCCACATGCCCTACTCTTCTCTTATCTCCATGGACATTAGCCTGGTACACACCTATGAACACCTGCACCTATGGAGCTCAGTTCTGACAAATGTGTCAGTGTGCATTACTGAGAATAACAGTGTCTGTGTGTTTGTAAACTTGTAGTTGAAAATACTCTGAGGGCCTGCTCACCCACTACACCCCCATTGCTGTACTTAGATATGGCTGCTGCTGTAATTCACATTAAATGTACCTTGTTGTACTCTTCACCCTATGGGCTACCTGGAGCTTGCAGTACCAGCATAACACTGTTTTGTAAATGGGTAGATAGGTGTGGATTACCCCCTGAGTCCTGGAAAATGCGTGTGTGTGGTGTGTGTGTTTTGTGCAATTGTGTGTGACTGTGCATATTTGTAGGAGATAGCATTCTGAGGCCACATTCTCCAAATAAAGTAAACCTTGCCATACATTATAAGGGGTGGTGATGTTGCTGACATTAGGAGAGCCATGACAAACCCTCACCCTACTATCCCTGTGGCATATGCAATAAATGCATATCCCTGTAGGTGCACTGATTAGATAGACACAGGTTTGTATTGTAGTCCTGGTCAATGTGTGATTGTGGGTATGTTAGAACATTATCATGGGGTTCAGTGAGTGCAATATCCAGTGTAGGATGTGGGTGGTGGGTATACTGTCCTTACACCATGGTACCCCCAGTACATGTCCCAAAGGCCACTGTATGGGGACTGCTGTCACCACCAACCATACAAGTAACTGATTACACTATCCAGCCCAATGATGCATGTGCTGTGTGCGAAAACTCCCTAACAGTATGGATTCACTGACAAGGTAGTTAGCACTGCTAAACCAAGGTCTGTCAAATGTGTCTATGACTGTATGTGTTTGTCAATGTGTATATGACAGTATGTCATACTATGTATTGTTCATTAACACCTAGTATATCCTCCATTACCATACTGTACAAGGCCCGGTGATGTTCTTCACTTAACAAGAAACCCGGGACACAACTCATCCTAAAAGCTCTGTGGTGTGTGCAATTAAGGCCAAACACATTAGTAGCAATAAGTACGTAGGTAGGGGTTCTACTCTCAGTGGTGCCAAGTAAGTGTGTGTGTGTGTATGTGAAAGGATCTACTTCAATTTGCAGAAAATACATGTCCCAGGAGATCATTTGTCTGAGAACTAACTGGCAAAAGGTAACATTTCAAAGGAATCACTTTGTGGAAATTCATTCCATAAAAACTAGTAGTGGATGTGTAAATGCCCTCTTCCCCATTGTACAGCTGTACCGTGATACTGGAGTTGGTATATATAGTTGTGTGTGGTTGTTAATGGGCACAGCCACCCACATTGGGGTTATTGTTGTGAGTATACCTCCTCTTAGTCTGCTGTTATACTGTACAGTTTATGTTAACAGGTTAAGTAGTTGTTAATCATACTATGTGTGGTTCTATACCACCCCACACCCTCTAAAGTGGGGGGCTGTGTCACCCACACCAGCACACCTATGTTTACCAAGTCCAGGATTGCACTGCATATGGGAAGAAGACATGTAACCTGCCAGTCCATTATCAATGAGATTAAACTGGCAGACTAATTATTT
The DNA here is from genome assembly GCF_019279795.1 of Protopterus annectens. Classification (NCBI taxonomy): domain Eukaryota; kingdom Metazoa; phylum Chordata; order Ceratodontiformes; family Protopteridae; genus Protopterus; species Protopterus annectens. Next base: position 1,562,341,349 of record NC_056739.1, read on the forward strand.
ACTGATATGATGTTCTGGCTATTTGGTCTTGGTGGAATTACACAGGCCAAAATGAGTTCACTGCAAAATTAAGTACATCCATGTGTACAGTATTCTCTGTGTATTGCATCAACACCAAAGCTTATGTGTGTGTGTGTGTGTGTGTGTGTGTGTGTGTGTGTGTGTGTGTGTGTGTGTGTGTGTGTGTGTTATTCACAAACATTTGGTGTGTGCCACCCAGTACACTTACCATTGTCTACTGTAGAAGAGCTGCTGACATCAGCCACAATGCACTCACCTGTATACACCCCCCAGACCTATCAGCCATGTGGCACATGCAGTAACTTTTATACAGACCTGTTACTTGTGTTCAGCTGTACTCAGCATATGACACAGTCAATGTGTCACCACAGTGCCATACCCGTTGTAGGAAAGGACAGCAGACCAACATCCTGCTGACACATAGACACCTACAACACAAACTGAATACATTATGGAGACCACAATCAGTCAGTGTTAATAACAGCTATAATGCATCATAGCTGGACAGCTACACACCCTGACTTGTAAGCATTAGATATTCCAGCTGAAAACATGTTAAACAGCATTACATTGCTAAACCGTAGTACATTCACCCAGTGCATCAGAACCATATTATCATGTCCCCGCATCGATGGTATGGATGACAGGGATGTGGCACAGGTATCATCATATGCATAGGGTGTGTTGTGGGTTTGCCAGAGGCCTAGGCTGAGCCATTTGGTTGACATCATGTGTGTGTGTTAGGGGTTCGTTATCAATTGGGCTGTGCAGATGTGGTGTGTGTAGGTATGGAGGTGCCTTGGCTGTGTTGGTGATGTGTATGTATGCTCACAGTTCTGACATGTGGCTGCACTATACAGGAGTTTGTTGGACAGCTGCAGACCATACATGGCAGGGTGTACTGTACACTGTGTCTGGCCACAGACATGGGAACTGTGCCTGCCAGGGGTTCCATGGGCTCTACCAGGTAGAAGCCCAAGTATGGTACTCTCCCCTGATGATGACAATTTTTTGCTGGATCCGCGTCCCTGTTGGGACCAGCCAGGACCATGTGCACTTGGCCTGCTGCATTGTGGTGTGGACAGCACCCCCTGCAGTGCTGGTGCTGGTACTGCCACTACGGGAGTGGCTGTGAGTTGTTGCACATCCACGTAGACCTCCACCTGTTGGTGTTGCTGACCTACGTCCATATGGCTGATGCCCTACTCCCACCACATGCTCTAACACAGATGCCACACGGTCGAAGATTCCCACCATCTCACCCAACTGTCTATCCAGGATGTCTGCATAATAATGGTGGGCACCTGCAAGATCACGGATGTTGTCAAGTACAGCAGAATGAGTAGCCCTCTCGAGCCTCAGACTTTGTCTGGTGTAACATTCCATATGTGCCTGTGCCTCTGTAATGGCCTGAAACATGCGTCTGGTGACACCTGCTCTGGCACTTCTGCCAGGGGAATGATGGCCAGAGCCCTTCTACGAGCACCCCTGTACATCTGCCTGTGTGGGACTTCGCTAGTCATCCGGCTATGGCTGCTATGTAGAGACACACTTGCCATAGTCCCCACACTGTCCTGTCCCATGGCACCACCCGCCAACTGTCCCTCTTCTATGGCCACTGGTGATGGGGTATGTATGGGCATTGTGACTGTGTGCAGGGATGGGGTGGATAAAAGTGGGATGTCAACCGATGGTACAGCTTCAGCCCCTGACAACCCTGCCTGTGCCTCACCATACCTATCATCATTGTCAGAGTCTGTATGGACACTAACATCAGTTTTCCTGCAGGAGGGACCCTGACCCACCTCGCCACCTGTGAGGGGAAAACAAAAAATGTAATTTAAGACCTGTACATTATTGCTTACCTCTACACACACACACACACACACACACACACACACACACACACACACACACACACACACACACACACACACACACACACACTTACAGGTGAGGTGGCACAAGGATATTACACAGACCTCTCATTATCCAACAGTCAACATGCATAACATATGGCCCTCAACAGCATGCACTGTAGCTATACGCATTCCTTGTTACCAACATTATACATCTCTGTGATGCATGAGTTGTGTTAGTAGGTGATGCCCCTTCCCCTGGAACACACTGCACCCATGTACACAGTATTGCTGTGCACTTGTACAATGCACACTGGTATGTACTGTGCACCATACATCACGAGTGTACACACCATTGCTGAATGTGTATATGTGTGGTAGTTATGTTTGCTGTGTTGCTCACCTATGTGTTTGTCTGACACATACCTGGGATGATATAAGGACTGATGTCAATAGTTAATGCCTGACCTCTAATTTGCAGATCTCATTATCAGCAGTGCATGTATGAGCAATAAAATCCAATTACACTGACAACCTTCAAGGCTTAATGTGGAATGAGGAGTGTACACACCCTTGTTGTCATGCCAGCCTCTTCCATGATATGCAATGGGGCCACAATACTGCATATGTTAACATTACACACACCTGATATATGATATATGACCTGTGTAATCAAATGCAGTATCAACCAAATGTGTTAGTCATGTAGATGCTGAATGAGATGCATACAATATGTGGGTTGCATAAGTGTGCACACCCTTAACACAATGGTTTGTTGCAGCACCTGTTAATTGAACTACAGCAGTCAATATTCCTGGAAGGGGTATACTAGCATGGCCCAGCTTCACTTGCCATTATTTGGTCACTCTGCCCTACAAATGTCCCCAACTCTGCTGGATTGCAAGGTCAGCTCATGTGCACAGCCCTTGGAGGTCACACAGTGCCTTCACTATTGCTATGGAGTCAGGGTTATGTCTGGCACAATTTATGACCTTGACTGTGTTTAGATACAGCTGTTCTTAGCAAGCTTTGGATGTATGCTTCAGTTCACTGTTGTGTTTCAGGATGACACCCCTCCCCATCCTCAGCCTTATTGCAGATGCTTGACAACTATGAGTCACACATGAGTGTTATTTTGCAGTGTTCCAAATTCAAAATGCCATGTCTAATGGCCTAGTTCCTGCTAATGAACAGCAAACCAAAAGGTGTACACTGGCACCAGCAAGGTAAAAATGGGGATGGTGGGCCTGAGGTGGAGTGAGATGTTGCTTGTGCACCACATGTATCTTTATTAATATCGTCTGTAGTTTTCAGCCTTGGTCTCAGTACACCATTACACATTGCAACACATGCCTTTGGGAGACTTCATGTTATGAATATGCTACCTGTAGAGAGCCCTGGGTGATGTTTCCTGTGGAACGACTCTTCCATTTGATTACCCTAACCCATAGGCCACACTTATGCAGATTCCAGGCGATTGTTGATACAGATACTGCACAGGTAGTACTTGTTAGACATTCCTGCAAGTCCCTCAGTGTTGCTGCATGTTTCTCTGCAGCCTCTGTGACCAGTTTGCAACATGTCTTGTCATCTGTCTTGGATGGGCATCTGTTTATTTTCTACATTAATGTTGTCCCATACTTCATACACACATACATGACTGCACTGTTTGCCATGGTATATGCAATGGTGAGGTAAGGCTATCCCACTCCTGAGTGCTACCTTTCAGATATGGGATCCATTCCATGGTTTGTAAGATGTGTGCAAGCCATAGCTGCCTCTGCTGCAGGTGAGTGGGCAAATGTCATGGACATACTTCTTAGACAGCAGACCATTACTTGGTGTGACATTGAGGTCCTGTACTTGATGGAAGGTGTGTACTCAAGAAGAGTGAATGCTGTCAGTACCTCAAAAGCTGCTTCCACAATATGTTTATTTGGAGTGTGTGCACACATATGCTTCCAGTGTTTGTTAAGGTATGTATTCCCCATATTTGCTGTCCTAACATAGGATTCCATATTACACATTCATTGCTCATGTAAGATCACATTACAGGTTGGAAAAGGTGTGGAATGTGGTATTGTGATTTGCTGTTGTTTAGATCAGGAACAGTTGCCATTGTAATAGTGGTGTATGCACTGTTGTAGCCACTGTATAAGTGTAATGTTTCAGACATGTCCCTGCTACAGGCCATTTGTCTCACCATTATGTTCATCTCTATTCACACATCTTGCACTGACAGGTTGTTGTTAGGTATACTTCAGGACTCTTACATACCCTTCAGATATGTCACCATGTTGACCACTATGATGCAGTGCAGTTAACAGCAACAATAAGTGAACATGTACAGCATGCATTATGGGCAGGTGTGTTAAATGTGTGCATGGCAAATACCATGGCCATAACATGGCCAGTGTATTGGAAAACCTGAACAAAACAACTCCATACTCACCAGCTACAGGCTGCTGACCCAGTTGTATACTAGAGGGACCCACGTAGTTGTGTGACAGATGTAATGTCAGTAGCCACACCTGTGGGTATTGGTACAAGGTGGGAGCAGTATTTCAGTACATTAGCAGTACAAACTCAAAATACTAGAGATTATGCACATCTGTTCATTACCACACAGCAGCAACAGACTATCTTATACATATGCATGTAGATACTTTACAGATGAAGATGGATATGCAACAGTGGTCTACTAATGTGCCCTGGGGCCTTACCTGCATGCTCCTTGTCCATTGTGTGGGTGGCACCTACCTTTGCAATGCTATTTTCAGGTTGCTGGCTTGGCTGCTGGGCAGGTGCCCCAAGGCTGGCGAGGAGCTTGTCAGCATGTGTTAGTGGGGGCTGGATGGCTTGACCCCATCTGTGCCTAGCTGGTCTCTCCTAACTGCAGAAGTACGCTGATGGGCATTGCAGATCAGAGCGGTGCACTTATGCCGCACCTGCTGATAACTGCGGTTATGCAGGCCCCCATGGGTGGGGACCTTGTCCCGCTGATTCCATTTGGGGGCTCATGGGCTTCCAATTTCCAAACACCTCTCCCTGTCTAAGGTGTGTACCCCCCACATGCATCATATACTGCCCCTGTATTCTGTCTTGTCTGTCTTGTCTGTCTTCTGACCCAACCTACCTCCCCAAATATACCTACTATCCTTCCCCAACATCCCACTCTTACCTTAAAAAAAGAGCAATTATCTGGACATTCTGCAACATCTGTACAGTTGAGAGGTATGTTTATGCATACAGCTTACTACCACTCCCAGGATTTGAGCCATGGTTGTGTCTGCTAAAAATACATCAATTTAAGTTTCATCAGAGTGTGCTATTTGGATATTGCTGTCTATTCCTTTGGTGTTTTCTGTCTAAATCTCTCTTGGTTGCACAATCTGATCATGTAAGTACAACATTCTTATGCAGACATTCCTAGACATATTTTTATGTAGCACAGTGTGAGAAACAGTGGTTGACACAACAGTACTATTCTGATATCAGATGTTGGTGAATGCTACATGTCAGGCCATAAAATACCAGAGTAAACACTACCAGTCCAGGATTTAAATCTTTATTGCCAGGCAGTTAGTTTTTTTATCTGACAGACCTGTGGGGGGAATGTTTGTTAACACTACCTGACTGTTTCAACACATATTCCCAGATTCCTAGTTAATATTATGCACATACATCTCAATCTCTTAATGCACACACTCTAGACAAAGCTTGACAAAATGGCAGTATAAATAGGGACATATTTTGAGAGTTGCTAGACTGACAGGATTTGTTTTAATATACATTTTCTGAAGGTTTTGAGGTCTGAAAATCAAATGTATGTCATTATTTAGTGACTACAATTCTGACATCATCCCACTGATTTGCCAGGGGGGACAGAGGAGCAGGAAGAAAATATGAGCCAATTATCTGGACATTCTGCAAAAATCTGTACAGTTGAGAGGTATGATTATGCATACAGCTTACTACCATTCCCAGGATTCGAACCATGGCTGTGTCTGCTAAAAATACAACAACTTAAGTTTCATCAGAGTGTGCTATTTTGATATTGCTATCTGTTTCTTCAGTGTTTTCTGTCTAAGTCTCTTTTGGTTGTATAATCTGATCTTGTACTTAACAACAGTCTTATACAGACATACCTAGACATTTTTTTATGTAGCACAGTGTGGGTAACAGTGATTAACACAACATTACTATTCAGAAAATGCAACACTAAATGCCATACAATACCAGAGTAAACACAACCAGTCCAGGATTTAGAACTTTATTGCCAGGCAGTTACAGTTTTATTTAAATATGACCTATATGGGGCTATTACTGTCATATTCGTCTGGTTTATTCAGTACAACCCATACACAGTTTTTATACTGCCAATTGACTTTCTACTACTTTATATTTATTTGGTATGACTACTACAAGCAGGACTGTTACTCACCAGCCTCGCAATGCAGCCTTTGCAACCTACTAGTATGGGCTTCCTGATTCACAGCCCACTCAGCTGCAGCTGTAAGGGAAATAGAGAAATATTTAGACATACCTATCCATCACATACACATGCTAGACATTAGTAAACAGTTATTGGTATGACTACTTACACACTGCTGGGACACCACACTTCTGCCTTGCTTCTTGGACCCACTTGTCCATGAGTTCCTTCTTCCTCCACTTCAAGTCGGCATAGTGGTGCTGAACCTGCTCACCAGTCCGAGGGATACAAGTGGCACTGGTAAGATCATGGACGAGATGGTCCCAGGCTTCTGCTTTATACTGGGAGCCCTGGTACTGGCCCTGCAACAGTCTCTCATCATGGTTTTGTACCAGGAGTCCTACCATGACCTTGGACTACTGTATGCCCCAGCGCTGTGCACAGAAGCTCATGCCCTCACCAACTCCTGCCATACTGCCTACAGTGGGAAGCTGCAACCAGTTATGAGCTGTATTCCTGCCTGTAGGGTTTAAATACAGCTGATTTCCTGCCCTTTTCTGTGATTGGGCAATTTTGAATATGCTGAGCTAAGCTAAGCTACAGGAAAATCTGCTTAGCTAAGGTTGGCAGTGCTTAAAGGGGCAGGTTCTGCATTGCTTACCAATGGTCAAATCCACTTAGCTGGGCTATTCATTGCTTAGTATTCATATGTACACAATGCTTATACCCAGTTAGCAAAGCTGTGCAATGTTTAGCATTGTTTTTCTTTATTTTATAAACTATCTGCTGTATGAGATTGAGTCATCATTCATTACATATTATAAATTTGTTTACTGTCCCTGACACCCCCTAATGTGCTTTCATTACATTTATTCATGTGTGACTATACTGTATGGGGTACCTGTGTTTATATAGGGGTTTCACATCTTTATTAAACTGACACCTCACATCTGGACCTACTACAGTACTCTGGTTAACAAATATATGTTATTTAGCAGGTAATCATTAAAAAAAATGTTTTTGTACTGGTTTCACATGTAAAATGCAAATTGGGTGCAGTCGGGATTGAACCAGGAAAGATTGCTTGCAAAGCATAAATTCTAACCACTACACTATTGCAGTACTGCGTATTTTGGATGTCTATTACTATTTAACTTGTTGTGCTGTTTAAGCTGGACTATGCATAACTAAGCAAAGGGCGCACCTGCGCAGCTACGCTTAAACTTTATTGCATGTTTAAAAAAAAGTATTTATTGTGTTTTTTTATTTGTACCCTTCAGAATATCCATGCTAATGCTGAACCTCTTATTCTACCAACTTTCTGCTTTGTGTGACGATTGTCCATTTTGGCTTTGTCCACATTCCTTACTCTGACGGTTTGGGAGGTGCGCGCTATGTGTTTATGCTAAATGTGTTATTCCAACAACTTTTGTCTTGGTGGGGACAATTGTCCCTTATGACCTGTCGGGTTGGGAGTGTTACGAGCGTTCTCGCTTGTTTTAAATTGCTGAAAGGCAATTCTGGAGTGCAAGGGGCGTGTATATTGTGAAAGCTCTGCTGTCAGACACCCCCTGCGCTCATACACAGAACCGTGTCCGTTTTACAGCATGGCAACACGCCTTCATGCATATGCATGGCGCTGCCGTGCTGAACAGGAATGATCCCTTCCATGCAGGAATAACTTATTCCTGCACGGCTGCTTGCTGAATCTGGCGGACAGTCTTAGACCATGGAAAACAAAAACTACTGTTTTTGCAGGGGTGCACTTCCCATGTAAATTAACTCCAAAACTGCACAATCCCCAGGGTATGGGCATACTCCCCAAGCCTCTCATACCTGTTGGTCATCTGTTTTGTCAACCAAAGTGTGTTGACAAACAGATGTCAACATTCATGAATTTTGCCTATAAAAAGTGCTTATACTAACTCTGAGTTCATACAAATTTGAAGGTATAAGAAAAGGGTGAATCACAACACTCACTTTTTGCTTTTCCTCCAACTCTGGCTGCCATGACAGGATGCTGGTAATCTTTTAATTTTGATGTTCTCAGTGTTTGTTGATTATGTAGTGACAAGCAGTAGAGCTCCCCTAAAACACCTATTGAAACATATGCTATAATAAAATATATCCCTCTGAATTGTATCTGTCTTCATACTGGTAATATTTCTAGACAAATATTTCAAACTGCTGGAGCACAACACAAATCAGGGACTGCAACTGAGAAACAGTTTAAAAAATGAGAATCTGAATGTAATGTAGAACATAAAGACAGCAAATTCATCTTTGTTATGAAATGCTTAATGTTATGCTTTCTTGACTCTGTCTCTTGCATTTTGATTCTCATTTAACATCAGAGCACTTTTTCTAGGAGTTTTGTAAGTTGTATATTTTTATAAACTTTATAGTGTGGGTGTTAACGAATATTCACTATGACTGTATAGTAGTGAAGTGAGCCCATAAGATGATCAAGTTAACTTTAAGTGAGGATATTGGAAAATCATAACCTAAGATGATCAGGTTACTACCCACTTGATGACCACCATTTGACTCCCAAGCATGACATGCACCCCTTTGCATTTTCTGGTACCACTCACACATTGAGCATACTTCCTTGCCTCTGAAATGGGTCATAGGAACCTCAAGATGGTGGCCACCACATTTAAACTCCAGCAAAAACAAGTGCTACCTCAAGGTGGCCAGCACACTAAGCATGATGTTATCTCAAATAAAGAAAATACGTGTGGGAAAAAGCAATTATTTTGAAAAAAAATTAATTTAATTTCTCAACCTACTAATGCTTACAATGCTATCTCAAGCTACAAGTGAAGACACAAATGAACTGTGAATTGGTCACAAATAACAAAACAACATGCTTTTTGCAAACCACTCATTATCAATACTCAATGACAAGGCCACTAAATATACAAAGCCACCTTCAGCTCAACCACTCTTGTGGCCTGCAATATTCAAACCTATGTTAACAAATTACATAAAACTGGATAGGCAATTGCAAATTTTCACCGGGAATATGTGGAGAAAGTCTAGTTAATGAGAAACAGCTTTAGTCTCCCACCAGTATAGGTGAAATGACAGCTTCTTGATGGTCTCCTCAGTCAAATGCTTATAAAGAGCCTATGAAACTATGGCAATACATTTAATAAATTAATTAATTGATTTTAAATTAACTAGCCCTGCAAAACAACCACAACTTAGTTACCGGGTTCTTGAGGTCGACAAAAAAAAAAAATCATCTTTTTTTTATATTCATTCAGTCTGCCCTTACCATCCCTAAGGCAGCATCCTAAAATGCCCATTTTTAAATAAACATTTAATATTACACACTCCAGATAACATGTATGTATTTCTACATTAGTCACAGGCAAAGAAAGTATGCTATATCTCATTCAGTGCTTGGGCTGACAGACAATAACCAGCAAGCATAGATTGTTTTGAACCAGACTTTTCCATGCTTGTCATATTAAAGTTTTTAACTGGGTGAGTAAACTGGTATCATTCTGACTAAAAAGGTCAAATGACCTGATCGCTCACCTGGTTATCAAATTGATAAAATAATATGAAAACCACCTCCTTTTCTTCACATAGTCATTACTCTGATTCCTTTGCAATCTTAAGTTATTTTTAATGTAATCTAGTCTAAAATACTAAATCCCACATATTGTCTGCAGTTCTACATTTCACACTTGCATTCAGCTTCTGCTTTCATTGCATGAGTTTCTCATTCTTAAAGAAGTCTGGAGTTGTGAAATGTAGCCATTGTGATCATTAACAGATAATTTCCTGATCCTTTTGCACTTTGAACTAAAAAAAAAAAGAAACAGTAAAAAACTCAGATCTACCTTTTATGTAAGTAAAATGCATGATGCTTCCAGAATTGTATGTTGTGTCATCTGTTAAAATAAATATTTATAGGTTTTTAATCAGAAAATAATCATAATAATATTAGTGTATTAATTGGTTATCAACATGTCTTTTTAGTAAGAGGGGCTTAAATTATGTAATAATAGTGAAATGTATTTTATTCATTTGCAAACCAGATAGACCTACTTACTGCCTCTTTTCACAAGTGACCTGGGAGAAAATTTTAAAACTTGAAATTATTGCTGCTTACCTTTAAAACTGCAAATCCTGTTCACTACACTGTTTTTTCCAATACTCAGTCTAAATTCCAGAATTTTACCAGAGGAAAAAAAAACAATAGCACTGAACATGAATTCATTTGCAGTAAGCTGATTGACAGGCTTGCAGGGGAGTTGCTTAGTCATTTGGATAAAGAGGTACTATACGTAATGAAGTACACAGAACTCTTAGATAACAAATACACCAGCAGGGAAGATGTCTGCCTTAGAAAAGCAGCAGAAAGTAAACTCTTCTTCTGACTGACATGTTACTGAGGTCATCAGTCTATGAAGGGCAATTATGTACTCTAATCTAGTCAAGAGGGAATTTAGAGTACGCACCAGCTGCAGCAATAACATTTTGAGTACTAAGCAAGTGAATGGATGTGAGGTGCTAATCTAATAGAATCAACTAAAAAAAATTTAGTTTCAGACCAAAAGTACAGAGGAAAATATATGCTTTTATGTGTTTGTGACATTCCCTCTCTGGGCCAGTAATCAAGGAGCCTGAATCCTGACCACTGATACTGGGGAGGGATGTTCACGTGGGACAAAAAATGGATACACAGTATTTCCAGATGCAGCTCTTTGCATTAAGCATAGTTTCCCTTAATAGTACACAGGGAACACACTCAGTCTGAGTTCTGGATTTTCTCTCTATCTCCAGGGCCTCAATGAGACCCCCCCCCCACTGACACAGCTGTAAAGTTGAGTCCTCAGCTGAGTGTCCAAGCAAGTCCTCCAGCACCCTCTCTGTGAAACCAGTGCTTTCTGTACCTGCTCCAAGCAGCTGACACACATGCTATCTGAGATTTGATTTGTACAGATGCATACACACAAATATAAACACACACACACACACACACACACACACACACACACACACACACACACACACACACACACACACACACACACGTCTAGGAAAGGCTGGCACAGATTTATTAGCTATGCCTCTTTGTCCAGACTCTAAGGTAGTTACACTGTCACCAGACACTCCAAAGACAGCTACTGTAAGGCTCCTACAAGGGTACCCAAATATACTGAGTGAAATTAATATTAATACAAATGACAGTGTTTTACCAATGCAATAAGATTTCAGGAGTGGGCCACAGAGTCATATAAGTACTCTCAAAGGGTAAAATATTCTGTGAAGGACCAACCACAATGAAAAGTTTAAATATATTTAATAATAAATAATAAAAGAACATGAAAATATGGAATATCTATTGACAATAAACACCAGAGTTTCAATCACAGGAAATAACACAGATGAATAGATTCACACACAGTACTTAACTAATCCCATTTTTTTTATATATATTTCCTGACTGATCTAAAGAATTACTAATCCCTGGTTCACTTACTAGAGCAAGGCAAGATGAATTAGGTGAGGGGTCCTTCTTTGTCAGATTATAAAAACAGACTGCTCTGAGACTTCAGTCTCGTCTAGTATTAAAACATCATTACAGATCTGGCTTATAGAATGACATCACACACAGCTGGTCATATCACTTCTGGTTCCAATATTATCTCCTTGGCTAGAAGTTGCCATGATTTAGCACATATGTGTGAATAATACACACAGAGAGCTTTGCTAAGATCTGTTGCAGCTTCTGGAAGTCATAAAACAATAAAACACTTCTACTGTTCTTACAGGAGCTAATAAACCATTCTCTGGTATAAGCATTTGATACCTGGCTGCAATCAGAAGTGTAAGGTACAATCTTTATGGCCTAAATTAGTTAATGTAATTTCATACTATTTTTCAAAGTTAGCTGGAGCTGAGTTTAACCTCTTTCCTTCCAGTATCCTCTCTTACAATATTAATTTCAATGGTTATAATGCAGTCTGACATATAAGTGTATTTCTTTTTCTGTCCAGCAGGACACACTGTTGGTGAATTTTTAACACAAGCAGCTTTACAAGTACATTTTCAACACAGCATCTGTACAAATCAGTTTGATATACAAATGACATATAATTCTTTACAAAATTCCAGCTAGCTATACTGGCATATGTTACACATCTACTGCCCTACTTCTCCTGGCCAAGTTGGCAATACTTAACATTGTCAAGTGTTCTTAATTAAAATATTAAAGATGGGCATATTGTATGAGAATGGGAGCACATTATGTACTTAAGAAGGAGAGGAAGAAAGAAACTATGTTGCTGTTATGCTGCTGTCTGCAAGAAGGGACAAGGTCTTTTTGAGAGAGGAACTTACTAGCAAATGTTATCAGCCAGTTATCAGGCAGTAAGTCTCATGCATCTGACTCTCTCATTCTGTGCCTTCATGTAGAATTACTCTGATGTTTTATACAGAAAATATATACATGGAAAAATATATGTATTTATAATGGCACCATGTTTCAGTGCAGTTCAGCTGTCTATGGTGGAGTTACTGTATCAAACTGGAACAATACTGCAGTTAGATACTTTATATTACTTTTATTATTCAAGTCTTTTTTTACAACCTTTCTCTCCCCTGATTGCCTACTCACCATCAATCCTCCCATACTTTGTCTGGCTAATGTGTTCATTATGAACAATACTCAATCTCAGATGCTGTTATGAGGCAGAGCATCCTTCAGGGGTTTGATGCATGACTTTAACCCCATGCCATGGGTAGGACCATATGCAACCTGCAACTCTGCAAGGGCCATCACACCTTCCCTGTGTGACAGCATTCTATCAGGAGGTGGCATATTGAGCCAAATACACAGCCCTACATCCATTTGTAGCTACTTCCCCCTCCTGTGAGGGATATCAGCAACCTTCAACCAGCTCCATCCCTCTCCCAGGATAGGACTCCTCATGCAGCTCCAGCAGATGCCCAACCCCCTAATTAAAACTGAGTCACTGCTCATAACTTGGGGTTTATCCTTTTATAGCAAAGGAGCTGGCATTTTGATATTATTATACACTTATGTTGATATTCAGCCATGTAATGAAGTGTCACTTAAGGTACAGTCTCTTTGCAAAAGAAATGGAGTCTACTATGGGTTGAATCAGCACAGATATAATACCATGGGCTTTTTTGGGCTTACAGAGTCATCCTTGGAGATTTGTTTAGTTATGCTTCAAAGCTGGCAGCCATATAGTAAAATATCACTATTGTATTAAAACTATTTTGGCAATGGCCTAGATGGAAACAATCATAAAAGGGCTTCTGCACTTCCAAGTTAGCAATTTTTGCTTCTTTTTCACAGAAGAACAAGAGGGAGATGTGCTACAGTAGGCTGATATGAACAGTGCAAAATATGATAGAGTCTGCTGTTATGACATATAAGTCTTTTGATTAGCACCAACTCTTCATCACTGCTGGATCTGCCACTGGGCTCTAATTGTTCTTACCTCAAACTAGATGAACTCTTGTTGTTTATACAAAAGCAGTCCTTCCTCTGTTTGTGAGCAAAATCAGTAAATCCTTACAGTGATGGTACATGTTCACTTTACTTGGTCTGTTGAGAAAAAGACCTAATGCTGTGCCTCAGGTTATATTCCTACAGGACCTAATTCTTCTTTAACTGCCTATGCCCTTCCCCATTATTTGAGGTGTACCTGGTCCTCTCTTCCTTGATATACTGTCCTCTTTTTCTGAAGTCCAATGCAAATCACTTGCCTGGATGTGAGGGGAAGCCATTGGTCCTAAATTACTTTTCCTGAGTTGATAGTTACATACAGTGTGAGATTTATGACTGTCCTGTTTTTTCATTGTATAGTTTATATAGCATTTTGTGCTAGAATTATTAGTTACTATCAAATGGAGGGACACATAATTGTTCTTTGCTCTGAAAAAAAAAAATTGTTTTGTATAAAAATCACATTGCTTATCAAGCACAATAATTTTGAATGTGCTCAGGGATTTCAGATAAAACAGAGTTATATTATAATACTTTATTTTACTGTCCATAGGTGTATACTAGACTAATGGCCCTGGAGTCTTTACAAGCCTAGCCCATAGGATTACCCTGGCATAATGCACCCAACCTTAGTTCCCCAGTGCCCCTGTCAAGTAGAGCCACTGGAGTGATCCCCGGGGTGAATTTTCTATTTCTCATCCACTCGTCAAGATTTCTGTTGAAGAGAGCCAGTGTGGTGCTCTGTTTGACATGTATGGGAAGTTTATTCCATAGCATGGGCAGTCTCTGGGTTATGAACCTGTCCCTCCAGCATGTTCTGTTGATTGTGGTAATGAGGTTGTGGTCTCTGGAGAGTGTGGTGCGGAGTGGTTGGGATTTTTTGTAGATGTAGCATTTCTAACAGAGCTGGGTCAGACATGGCTTTGTAAGTCAAGCAGTGATTGTCTCTAAGTAAGCAATATGAGACAGAGAATAGAGTTTTTTGAGTCTGTACACATAGGACAAGAGCTTAAGCCCTGGGATCCTCATTGTGAGGTACTTTTGTGGCCTCTCCAGTTGTTTTTAGTGTCTAGTGAGGTACATGCCAAATGGGGCATTGTACTTGATGATTGGCCCAATGAGGGAAGAGTAGAGGGAGACAATGACCTCTTTCTTCCTGGATGCAAAATCCTTAGTATTGAGATGTGCCACATAGAAGGGCTTTCTGACCACAGTGGCAATGTGGTGGTCAAAAGGGAGGTTGCTGTCAACCTGTGTCCCAGATCTCTTATAATGCCTTCTGTGTTGAGTGGACTACCAACGATGTGGTAATTCATGGGAACTGGGTTTTTCCCAAAGGGGATGATGACACATATTTTGGCATTGGGCTTATATTATTACAACTGTCAACAGTCATTGGTTTCAGTGAGGCCTTTCTGTAGTATGTTAACATCACTTGGGGAGTTAATAATAGCTCCCAACTTGCAATCTTCTGCAAACTTTGTCAGCCAGTGTCCCTTCATGTTGGCCTGGACTTCAGATATATACCAAACAGGAGAGGACCCAGGACTGAACCCTGTGGGACTCCAGTCATAACTGGTTGGCAGTCTGACTTGGGGTCAGCTACTTTAATACTTTGAGTTCTATCTGTGAGCCGGTTTTCAATCCACCTAGTGATATAGGGGTTGATGTCTAGCTTAGTGAGTTTTTCTATGATTCCTGAGTGGGGAATGATATCAAAGGCCTTGGCCAGATCAAGGTAGGTTGTATGAACCACCTTGCCTTCATCCACAGCTGTGGTGGCTGACTCAGAGAAGTCAACCAGGTTGAGCAGGCATGATCTACCTTTCACAAAACCCAACTGTGTGGGATCCAGAGTTTGGAGATTTCCTATATCCTTGTTTATTAGGTCCACAATGATGCGTTCCATATCTTTGCATATCAGACTCATCAGGCTAATGGGGCGATAGTACCCAAGGTCTGCAGTCAGTCCTCCTTTGTGGAGAGGGATGACAGTAGCAGTGCGCCATTTGGTAGGGACAAAGTCTGAGGTGAGGCTGTGACTGAACAGGGCACACAGATGAGGTGCCAGTTCACTCTGTAGTTCATGTAGAACACAGCCAGGGATATTGTTAGGTCCCATAGAAGCTATATTCTTGGCCTTGGACAGTGCTGTTTTAATCTGTGCAGCAGTAATACTGGTTGCCTTGCAATGTACTGGTATTGTGATTGGTCCTTTGGGGGAGAAAAATGGGTAAAGTTGGCACTAAATCTGTTAGCCAGTATATTGGCAATATCTGTTGGCTTGGTATAGGAGGTACCATTGTGCAGTAGCTCAGAGCAAATCTGGGTATTGCAATGGAGATTCTTTACATAACTACAGAAGGCCTTGTGGTTGTCTTTAATATCTGCTGCAATTCTGTTTTCATAGCTAGCTTAAGAGGATTTGATGAGGGATCTCAACTTTTTGTTGAGGCTGATAAGGGAGTTTTTCCAGTCTTGGGACTTCACTTTATTCCGCATCAGTTTCCTCATTCTGTTGTAGAGTTTATTTATGGTAGGGGACCAGCAGATTTGCTTCCTTTTTTTGGAGGAAAGCATCTTGGTTCTATTGGGTATGGCGAGATCCATGCATTTTTGTACGTGTTTGTAGAGTGCATTGGTGTATGATTCGTCGGTCATGCATCTATTCTGCATTTGCATGGGTCCCGTGAAGTTAGCCTCCTCTGTTTTTAGGAGCCCAAAGTTAGGTTTGGAGATGTTTTTCATGGTGGTTAACTTTGCAGGGGGGGGGGGGGCTGGGAAGGATGTGGATTTCCAAGGTGATTAGTTTGTGGTTGGATCTAACCAGGGAGGAGTTGATGATTGGTGTAGAGCAACGGTTGACCATGTTAGTAATGACCAGGTGAAGGATGTTGCTACCTCTAGTGGGGGTTAGAACGAGCTCGTCCAGGGCATTGGAATTAATGACTTCCAGGAAACGTTGGGCAAGTGTATTGGTACATGTGTAGTTTTCCCAGTCAGTGGAGGGGTACTTGAAGTTGCCCAGTATGAGAGTGTTAGGTTGGACCCTAATATTCTGTAGGATGCTTAGGAATGTGAAGTGTGAGTCTTGGGACATGGTTGGGGACCTATAGCAGGCTTTGACCTGAATTGCTGTCTTACCCAGTGTTAGCTACACCTGAAGTATCGCTACCAGTCTGGAGATGTGCTCATTCTTTATGAATATGGAAACACCACCGCCTTTGGAGCTTAGGTCCAAGTTCTGGGGCAGAAAGGTGTGGAATGAATTATAGCCTGGTAGTATGGGGTGCTTTCTGCTGCTTTGAACCAGGTCTCTGTTACAGCACAAATGTTGATGTTGTCCATTTTAAGGAGTGCTTCAAGTGAGTGCATTTTGAGCTTTAGACTTCTAGCATTGAGCAGCATGACCCTCAGATTGCATTTGTTTGTAGTTGTTATGGTGGTAATTTGGTCTTTGGAACACCACCTAAAAAGGCACTATAGGGGTGGCAAGAGTCTTTGCCAGTATCTGGAAGCCCAGGGGTGACAGATGCAGGCCATCTCTGGCAAAACATTGAGCTCTGTCACTCATGTCATCCCAGGCAGACATATACTGGATCTCCTTAGAATGACACCAGTAAATTGTTGAAATCAATCATTTTCTGCTTGTACTGTGGTATAATTCTTAGTGATGGTAGGATGCTGGTCAGGGCTAGGGTCATACCCACCTGGGCTACATAATCCGAGAGCTCCTCCATGTTTGTTTTTATGTAGTCCAGGGAGGTACGTCTCAGGTTATTCACACCCACATGTACAATGACAGAGTCATATTTGTACCTGTTATTGAGGGACCGGAGTGCATGTGTTATGTGGTGGATCCTGTCATCTGACAGGCAGCTGACTGTTACTTTCTCTTTATTCCACCTAGTGAGTGGGACATCAGTGTGCCTTACTATCTAGTCACCCATGACTAGTGTGTTGGGCATGCTGTTTTGCCTTAGGGGCTTTGATTGAGTGGCACACTGTTTAGGAGGATTATGTGTCTCGTGATTAGTGTTGTCTTGTGGTGGTCAAGTGCGTTTCTGCCTTGGAGATCTCTGCTGTTTGGGTAGATTTGCATTGAGAGCCTCCACGAAGGTGGGTGTGTGGTTTGTGTTTTTATGTGAAAGCAGCGCTGGTTTGTGTTCTGGAGGGCAATGTGTTCCATGTGGTGTGGTGTAAGTGTTGCCCTTCACCTCTTGACTAGCTATTCCAGTCTTGGCTGGAGAGTGCATGGCTTCCAATTGGGATATATAAGTGCATCTCTCGCAAGTCTGAGTGTTGGAGGTAAGAGGAGGGGGTTGTCAGTGTACATGACACAGTTGTTACATTGCCTCAGGATGCCCAAGTTCACCAGGTTAATAGTAGAAAGTGCAGGAACCTGACCTTTAGACATGCCTGGAGGGGTGGGCATTAATAATAAGTACTGGAGCTGTTTTCTTGTAGAACGTTTAGTGCTGGTAGCACTTTTGTGTGCTACACTAATTGCTACAAGAAGTCTAGTAAAGTGCTAGACCAATAAGCTAGTAAAAGTGCAGGAGAGGAGAGAACTAGCAGATCTAAGGGAAAAATTGAAGAGCAGACTTTGGTACTGCTCAGAAGCTTACACCAGTCCTGGATACAGCAAATCTGTATCTGCACTAGTCTACTTACTGGAAAGGTGGGAAACAAGTGTAAATGCAAGTTTTTAGATCAGAAAGTTGAAAGAGATGGAAAAAAAGATTAGCAATTTTAGAATATGAGATTTTGTTAGTTTCTGTGTTTCATTAAGCCTTGTCTTCAAGTGCAACAACTCTTTAAGATGTAAAGAAAAAGAATGCATCTTTGCACTATTGGTACAAAGAAAGTGTTCAATTGTCCATATTTTTGGAAGAATGCCTCTAGTTTGAGGGTTGATTTACCCCTTTTTCCAATTTTCTGAATCCCTGTTCAGCTGTCTAGCACACAGAAAACCATACTACATGACCAACATACTAGTGACATCAATAATTTAAAGGAAGAGGGCATACATTTTACAACTACCTTTGTCAGAAGCAAATATAAATGACTTTCTGTGGTAAATTTTGCAATACAGTTCATTAAAGTCTACAGATTTTACACTGTCTATTTCAAAACATTCTTATATTATGTTTATGAGTAGTATCCCACACTATTTGGTATTCAAATACTATGCTAATTAGATGTCTAGATTTTTTGGGCTAAATATACCTAGTTTTGAAGAGCCTTTGTACTTTTTCAATGTTTGAGGTTAACAGATATGCTCTTATCATATTTAGATAAATTACTCCAAGCCTGATCTACTAGTATTTCTCACACGTAAACCAACATCCGTGGTTATTATTAAAGCACTTGAATACTGGAGACACTATTCAAATCACAAAATACAATTGCACTTTGCTTTTGATGCATTGAATGAAATCCTGTGTATTGTAATAGGGTTCTCATCTTTAGAGTAATTTCTGTAATAACAAATTCAATACCTACCCGATATAATAGGCGTTTTGCTGTTACTGTGTACAGCTGGCAAGTATATCATCCTCCAGATGCAGGAAGTTTATGTCACTCTAATCTTATTGTTGAACTTTGCATTGTTTTGTCATGACTAATAACTTCAGGATTTTTTTTTTATTTTGTTGAGATTCTTATTTGAAGATCAAAAACACACTGAAATCCAAAGTAAGCTTTGACTGCGAACAAGTTTTCTGTTTGAAAGGTAGCAGATGTGTGAATTGCATTATACTCAACTGAATGTTTATTCAGTGTGTTAACTGAGTAGGTGGACTAGTCATAATATAATTTAAAGTAATGACTTGGATAAAAGGTACATTAATGTAGGAAGTATGAAAAAAAGAGTTGAACGTAAAATAAGCGATTAGTTACACAAAATAGCAAAATAAAGTAGACATAAAACAAGTAAGAATAGAGCAGAAAACACCATATCAGCACATATAAAATGTGATACTTACATGAAATTTTACAAGATGAAAACTAAGATGAGTACAACTGTAGTTAGATTTTAGGTAAAGTAGAAAAGTCTTCTTAGACCTTATTTAAAAATTCAAAGGGATTTATTGCCACCTTCAACTTTCATTTGCTTAAGTAGCATTATCATATTTACAGATATACAAACAAGTCACGTCCCAACATTGTAGCAGGGTCACAGTAATGAGTATGATTGCAAGTAATACAGGCAGCAATAGAGCTAGCCATAATCAAGAAAGCAACAATATTTATGTGAAATGACTGATTAGCTTTCTACTAAATAAAGGATAACATATGTGTGTTCTAATTCCCTAAGTTTAATTGCAGTTGGGAGGAATTGTCTTACTTGGGAAAATGTTTCCCTCTTTGTTTTGCCCAAAGTGAGGCAACCACACACTGACTGATTCCTGCAATCATATGTGGAATTGTTAAAATGTAACTTATTTGCTAATTAATTACAATTGTGGCTATATAGGCTTGAATGTAAATGCTGACAAAAATAGGGTTGCCCTAGCAGCAACTGGTAATCACTTAGCCCTATAAAGTGTGATTTTCAAGCAGGAAGAAAAGATTAATAAAGTTACAAATTTTGTTGATGGCAATCTAAATACTGGAGGTACTGGCAGATGAGTTTAAGGTAATAAAAAGGAGAGCATATTCAATAGGAGTAAGCACATTAGTGGCCATGGTATGCTTAGATTTTTGGACTTAGATGGCTTGAAATACTGCATCAGCCTTTATGCTGATTACTATGTTTTCCTGTTATGAGCTAGATATGATGGGTAAATGACAAGAGTGGGAACCAGTAGAACAAAGATATACTTATAGGTTTGAACCCAAGCAATTTTTGTGCTTGCTTTGGGTATAAACATCAATGACCTTCTTTTATTCACCTATTACCACATGTGGTTCCAATTTTGGAATCCAACTCAGTGTGTTTGAGATAAGTATGCCTCTAAGAAAATTGTCAAGATGAAATAATAGAATTATGACAAATAATTAACAAAAAACTGAGGGTAATACTACTCAATGCCAGAAGTCTAAACCTCAAAATGCATGCACTCGAGGCACTCCTCAGTATGGAGAAAATCGATATATGTGCAGTAACAGAAACCTTGTTTAAGGCTTCAGAGAGCACCCCAGCACTACCAGGCTACAACTCATACCATACATTTTGGCCACAGAACCCAGACCGAAATACAAAAGGCAGGGGCATATCCATATTCATCAAGGATACCCACACCTCCAGGTTAGTGGCACAGCACAATGCTTCAGAGATCACCCACGTGTAACTAACAATGGGCAAAACTGCAATTCAAATTGTAGCTTGCTACAGATCACCCACCATATCCCAGGACCCCCATTCCGCATTTCTGGAAACACTGGGAAACATAAAGGTCCTACCAAAGACCCTAATATTGGGTGATTTCAATTACCCAAACATTAAATGGGAGAACTACTCAACTCATCTACTCAACTACTCAACTACTAACTCCCTTGCCCAACATTTCCTAGAATTTATAAGCTCAAATACCCTGGATCAACTGGTCAACACTCCCACCAGAGGTGACCACATATTGGACCTGGTTATCACCAACATGGGCGACCAGTGTTCCACAACCCCTCACTGGTTAGATCCGACCATAAACAAATCACTTTGGATATCCACATTCCGCCCCACCCCCGGACAAGGAAACCACCATGAAAAACTTTTCAAAAGCAAACTTCACGTTACTTAAGACTGAGGTGGAAAGTTTCAAAGCCCCCATGCTAAAGGATAACACTGTCCAAGCTGCAAAATCCTTTACTAATGCATTCTACGGGCACCTACAAGAATGCATGGATTGTGCTATCCTGAGCAAAACCAAGACTCACTCCTCCAAGAAAAGGAAACCAGTCTGGTGGACCCCTGCCATAAACAAGCTGTACAATAGAAGGAGGAAACTAGTACAGAAAAGAGTAAAATCCCAAGAAGGGAAGACGTCTGTGATCAGTATCAGCAAGAAACTACGATCCCTCATAAAATCATCCAAGGTGAGCTTGGAAAGAAAAATTGCCAAGGACTCCAAAGATAACCACAAGACATTCTTTAGCTATGTCAAGAATCTAAGTGGCAATGCTCAAATCTACTCCTAGTTAGTTCAGAATGGCACAAAATACACTGAGCCGACCAATATTACCAACATCTTGGCAGACAGGTTCAGTGCAAACTTCACCCCCTCTCACCCCAAAAGGGCCCATAACCATATCAGAAGAATGTATAGCCCCTGGAATCACAGACACTCAGGTTAAAATAGCCCTCTCCAAAGCCAAAAACACAGCATTAATGGGACCAGACAGTGTCCCAGGCTGCATCCTACACCAGCTCAAAGACGAACTAACCCCTCACCTAAACATACTGTTCAAACTCAGCCTCTCTACTGGCTACGTACCCATAGAGTGGTGCACAGCAATGGTTATTCCACTCCACAAAGGTGGAGCCACAACAGACCCAGGGAACTATCACCCTATAAGCCTGACTAGCTTAGTCTGCAAAGCTATGGAGCACATCATCATGAAACTGATTAACAGAGACATTGGGAACCTCCAAACACTGGGCTCTACCCAGTTCAGCTTTGTTAAGGGCAGCTCATGCCTCCTAAATATGGTGGACTTCTTCGAGACAGTTATCAAGGCTATAGATGAGGGAAAGGGGTACACACAGCCTACCTAGACCTCGCAAAGGCCTTCGACACCATTCCCCATTCTTGTATTATAGACAAGCTCACCAGCCTGAACATAAAATCCTAAGTCACAAGATGAGTTGCCAACTGGCTCACGGACAGAACCTACATAGTGAGCATTGCGGGAGCTAGGTCTGACTCTAAACCAGTTACAAGTGGTGTTCCCCAGGGTTCAGTCCTAGGACCCCTCCTGTTCAGCATATACTTCTCAGAGGTACAGGCAAGCACAGGAGGACTATAGCTGACCAAGTTTGCAGACAACTGCAAACTAGGGGCTATAACTGACTCTGGCTGACACAGACATCCTCCAAAAGGGTCTCACTGAGATGGATACCTGGTGTCAAAATCATGGCCTCAAGCTAAATGCCAAAAAGTGCATAGTCATCCCCTTTGGAAAAAACAAAGTACCCACAAACTACCACATAGGTGGTAGTCCCCTAAATACGGAAAATGTAATAAGGGATCTGGGGACCCAAGTAGATAGTAATCTCTCCTTTGATAATCTCATTGCCAAAATGGTTAGAAAATCCTTCCTTTGTAGCCCACCTAATCACAAAAGGGTTTGCATCCAGATCAAAAGAGGTCATTGTGCCTCTCTACTCATCACTCATCAGACCCATCATAGAGTACAACGCCCCATTTGGGATGTACCTTACAAGACACCTGCAACAGCTGGAAAGACCACAGAAGTACCTCACCAAGAAGATCACTGGCCTCAAACAGATGCCCTATGCAGTTCGACTGAAGAAACTCTAGCTGTATTCGGTTGCATACCGCCTACTCAGAGGTGATCTCTGCCTGACATACAAGGCTATGTCCAACCCAGAATTGATGGACATTCTCCACCTAAAGAAAAACGTATCCCCTCGAGCCATATGCTGTAGGGATCTAAACCTCACCACAACAATAAATAGGACGTGCTGGAGGGATAGATTACTATCCCAGAGACTTCCCATGCTTTGGAACAAGATTCCAGTCTACATTAGGTAGAGCTCCTCGCTAACACTCTTCAAGAGAAACCTTGATGAGTGGATGGGAAACAGAAAGTTTACCTTGGGATCACTTCAGTGGCTCTGCTGGACAGAGGCACAGGGAACTAATCTAAGGGGGCAGTGAAAGCCAACACATTCTGGCTAGGATTATAAATGCCTTTGGGCAGATAGCCTAGTACCTACCTATGAACCTATGAACCTATGAGCAAGAAAGGTATGTTGAAGTGCTCAAGAAACTAACAGTAGATGCATCTACATTAAGTATATATTTGATCTGTGTTAGTGTACAGAGTTTACAAAGCAACAAAACACTGGGTACATGTTGCTACCTGACTGCTATGTACAAGATGGTATAGCTTTGGATAAAAATACCAATGGGGCCCATAAAATGTGACATTAAACATCCTACTGACATTTTTTTTCTTTTGTTTGCAATGCCTTAGTCATACATATGTTTAAGTACTGCATCAGGAGGTGAACATAAAAGAAAGATTAGCAGCAGTGTTGTTCCTGCACACCTTTTTGGACATAATTGACATGTGCATTTACCATTTCGCCATATATACAAAAAGTTTAGGAGTCCTATATTACAGATTTAGAAAACTACAAGTTCATGAAATTACTTTGCAATAAAAAATCCAAAGATGTAAGGACCATGTAGCAAAGAGTGATAGACTTGTTGGGCAGTACTGGGAAGGGCCAAAGACAATGAATGGATCAGAAAAGTACATGTAGTCCTGTTGAAAAAGATTATGTAAGGCCATCAGAAATTAGTACAATGCAGACATTTAGGTCTGCCTTACATATCAGAGCATTATTGCCTTATTAAACAAGATGTATCACTGGTAGCTTTATCATTTATTTTGATAATTTAAAGCAGAAGATTCTAAAAAAATATTTGACTAAAATCTACTAGTTATATATAACTATCTCTAGGTTTAGCTTTCAGAGTTTTAATGATGGTACAAATGCTTCTAAAAGAGAGTCTGAATTAAAATGTGCCTATAGATTCAACACAGTCTGTGTCAGCTTGGTAGTCTTCATATAAGTCAAAGTAACTCTCATCTGAACACCCTATTTAAATTA
Organism: Protopterus annectens; assembly: GCF_019279795.1. Taxonomy (NCBI): domain Eukaryota; kingdom Metazoa; phylum Chordata; order Ceratodontiformes; family Protopteridae; genus Protopterus; species Protopterus annectens. Next base: position 1,562,365,969 of record NC_056739.1, read on the forward strand.
GTCAGTAACATAAGTCCTAGGCTGTATACTTTTGCTTTCATATTCCCAAACAGTTTTTTGTGTGAATCCATGTTCCAAAAGCTTCTATTCTAGGTCATTTTTTGCCCTATTGCTTGTTGACCATCAGGGCATCCTCAATGAGATTCAGCCCATTTGTTCCCCATGTCATAAAGGAAGAACAACAATTAGGGTAGCTATCATCCAGGCTGTTATGAAGGTTGATTGTGGTCTCACCAGAATACCAAAAACTGAACACATTATATTTAGTCCTGACCACACTTCTTGGGTTGGGGAAATAAGATACCTAGAGCAGATTCACCATGCCTTCATCCTTGCTAGCATATGCTCCCATACAACCACTATTGAGGGCTACTGCGAAGTTCTGACTTGGTACCTGAATGACTAGCCAAGATGCTCTTTGCAGTGCTGCCCTTTTTCAAGGAACTGGGATAGTTTATATGCCTACTCTACTCCTCCCTCTATGATGGGAAAGCTCATCCTCCCCTGCTGGCACCATCAAGCACTTGAGCCACTAGCTGACCTCATGTCACCTGGGCTGTAGTCGGGTCTTTATCCCTCTTAGTCACTATTACTGGTTTTAGTTGAAAGACTTTTGAAATTGTATACTACAGTAAGTCTGTGGGCAAGATGCCCTTAATTTTATTACAGTCAAGGGATGGAACAATGGCAACAGAGTTAAAATAATTATGAGTGGAAGATCTATCTAAAACAACCAATTTGTCCTCTAAAGTAATTTCTCCTACAAAATACATTTTTTTGCAGTATTATAAATACAATTATATTTATAACTGTGTTCCATGAACATATCAATTAATATATTAATTTCTTCAAGAAACTCATCATTACTAGATGTCAATCATGATGCCCTAATAAACCGACTTGTAATAACATTTTTCTTTATAAAAAGGATGACAATTAGAAGTATGTAAAAACTTAATATAAGATGGTTTTCCTGACACTAAGTCTTGAGGCCAGAAGGCTTGTATTTAAAATATACCATACCAATTAACACAAGAGCAGTTACAAATGTTGTGGATGTCCCTCATGCTGGTTCACCAGAAATAGCCCTAATGTATATGTGCCCACAGCACCTGGATATTTCACTTTTCATTCTTCATTCCTATTTAGTATCATGCTCATTCTGTGAGTATTTCTGTGTGGGATAGACCACAATGAAACTCACAGCTAGAATATATGAGCATGATTCGGCATTAAAAATAATGCCTTGACTAAATGCAGTATTGTTTGTTAAAGTTTACAACATTTGTATTTGATATGCTGGATAAAGTATTAATGGACAAAAGGGGAGATGACTTCAATAGCTTATTGGAGAAAAGGGAGATGGAGCAGCAGCTGATATCGCAAGTGGATAGATCTTGTCTTGGTGAAATTATTAGTCTAGATTTCATTTTAAAGCTTAGACCATTGACTTGTTTCAAATCATAATTTCCTTGAATAGTTATAGATTTGAATATTATTTATTGTAAAAAGAATTTGAATGCTGCTTTTTTTTCAAATAATTTTTCAGAGTTTTGATTAGGTGTTTCTGCCACATGACTCAGAATTATAAACATGTGTGATTTGATGGTGTTTACTTTTATATCATGAAGTCTATAACAATTCCAATGAATGAACTTATAAAGTAATTATTTGTCCTTTTACAACCATTTATTTTATATTTTATATTTTATATTTTGGCTATGGTTTCACTGTTATCTTTATATGATATATTGGTTTATTAATGGCAGTCTAACATGGAACAAGAAATTATGCACTCTAGCTCGCTGTCTTTTAATACATTACGAATTGAACTATCAGCTCTTCTTTTGAAAATGAAAGAAGCATTGCTTAAATTACAAGCAGCACACAATGCGACCAGCTAGCAAGCTAATGAACTGGTAGTGCACAATAAATATGTTTATGTTTATCCAGAATTATTTGCTAGTAACAGTACTGGTGATAGTTTATCCAATGAAACAGATAAGGCATCATCTTCAATGAATGACACATCTACCATCTTAGTTGAATCTTTCAATCGGCTTAATTCAGATGATTTCAATTACAAACTGAAACTGTTATTTGTAACTCTAATGGTTCTAATATATTAGTGAATAATATTCCAAATTTGTTGAAAAACGGAGAAAAAAAAAATTAAATGTTTGTCATATGACATTTAATTTAGAGAGTGGATTAAGAAGCAAATCTTTCATAAATGCCTTTGTATTACCCATTTCCAGTTCTTGTTAATAGTGACAATATTTTATTTCAGAACTTATGATTCTTTTTAACAATACAGGTTTGCGGGTGCTTCATCTTAATGATTTAAATGAGGAGATAAACTTGTTGGATATTAAAATTAAAATTAGCCTTTCCAGATAACAAAATTAAATATGAATTGCTCTCATGTTGCATGCAAAGAGCAGAAGTAATTAATTTAGAAAGGAAAGAAAAATGTTACAGCATGACACAATTCCATAACCAAAATAACAAAGACCAAATCCAGCAAAACTCCACCACCAGCAAGATAGTCCAGGAATGAAAAATGCAGGCCAAGAAGAGCTTCCAGTAGTTTAATAAAACGTAGCAAAATTGACAAGATTTGTATACAAATACTTCATCAGAATCTGTTACAAAAGACAAACACCAAGTTTAAATATCCCTCCCTATAATCACATGACAGTTTTGCATCATCAATGCACTCACTTATAAAAAAAGCATGCCTTAAATCAACAGCATGTTACAAGTTAAAACTTAAAAATATTATGTTATCTATTAGTTTTCAAATGTTGTGTATTTTCGGCTTTTCCCGGTTAGGAGTCGCCACAACAGAACTCCGGTCCGCTAATGATTGGTAGTTGAGTTTTACATGCCGAGTTACCAGCCCTGACATACAACCTTCAATGAAGGTACGCCCATTCACGCATGTCTCCACGCAGAAGATGCTCTAGCTGAGAATCGAACCGGACAGCATCTTACTGCGAGTGTAAATAAAAATAATCCTTGCCCAACAAAAAAGTTGTTTTATATATATAGTATGTTGAAATGCACAGAACAACAGCACCTGGCTACACAGTATAAGATTTAAGTTTTAATACACAAGCTATAGACACCCCTTCATTGAGACCAGGAGGGTCGGTAGCATTTAATCTAAACTGCCAACACAGTTTCCTTTCTTCCAATTTATCCTCCCATGGCCCCCTCTAAGGTCTTGTAACACTTGTTCCAAAACAAAAAAATCAAAAACTGTGACTGGGGTACTCTATAATGTGTTTAGAAAGGGCATTTTTACTATCCGGTTTTCTAATATCAGCTTTGTATTCATAGATATATATATATATATATATATATATATATATATATATATATATATATACTCTTTGATTTTCCTCTTTGTCTTGCCTACATAAAAACTTTTACACAGTTGACATACAGTAGCATAAACTACCCCATACCGTTGCAGTTACAAAAATTCCTGGATCTAATTGTCATTTGGTTTAGTACCAGGTTATCACCTTCCAGTATGTCATTACAATAATTGCAAAAGCAGCTTTTATAGATGCCAGCCCTTTTGTTACTGCATCCATATTCATAGTGGGCAGATGTGTGCTCATGATAATTTTTAATGGTCTTGCTTCTTCTAAAGACCGTGGTTGGATGGTTCCCTATTTTGTCTCTGAATTCTTTAAACAAAGAAAATATCTGCCAGTTTTTAATCAAAATACCCCTAATCTGAGGTGCCTCATTGCAAAACTTTGTAACAATGTTTTTTTTTTGCTTAATAGGCCCATCCACTTGTCTCCTTGAAAATGTACCTGTGGCCAACGTGGAGGTGGGGCTTATAAGGGGTATTATATCTCCCTTCATTCTTTTCTCCATGATACTATCCTGAATCATGGCAACTGTGCCCTCAGGGTACCCCCCTCTTGAGTAACATGTGCCACAGTGTCTCACATTCTTCCACGGAATGGTTGTGAGAGGAAACCATTCTGGCCACTCTAATATACTGGCCTTTGATGATTCCTATTTTTTGATGGAGAGGGTGGCTGCTCTCAAACTGTAAAATGTTGTTGCTGTATGGGGGTTTTCTGTAAATTTTACTAGCCCATTGTTCATTCTGATGCTCTTTAAAAATAGTAACATCCAAATAATTGGTACTTTCCAACTGAATGGTGTGAGTAAACCTCAAAAAAGATGTAGAGGAATTAATAAATTCCATAAAATCCCAGATCTCCTCTGGGGGTCTATCCTAGAAAATAAAAATATTGTCCAAAAACGGAGATATAACTTCCAAGATTTAACCTCGTAGTGTCTGAAAAGAACATGTTGTTCCCATTGCAGAAACACTATGTTGGCAAATATGGGGGCACAAGCTGTCCCCATAGCTACCCCTTTTTTCTGCCTATAGTATTGCCCCTCCAGAAAAACAAAATTATATTTCAGAACCAATTCCATGCATAAAACTAAAACATTATTCCACCTTCATGGGGATATTCATTAATTACCCCTATACTAAAAGAAAATAAAGATTCTCATCTGTGCAGTTCATATAGGCCAATTTCTCTGATTAATAATGATTATAAAATTTTAATGTCTATTTTAGTTAACAGATTTAAGAAATCGCTAACACATCTCATCACTGAAGATACAATGGGATTTATTTATAATAGACATACTCAAGACAACATTCAAAGAATCCTGACCACCATAGATATCTTAAATAGAGATAATCATGAAGCTCTTATAATCACCCTCGATACTGAAAAAGCCTTTGACTCCTTAAATTGGAATTTTCTTTTTAAAATTCTTGAATCATATAAGTTCCCTATCCAATTCATTACTTTTATAACAATATTTATAATAATTTAGCCTATGTAAAATTAGGACCATTTATGTCTGAATCTATTGAAATTACTAAAGGTACCAAACAAGGATGCCCAATGTCCCCAATTTTATTTGCATTAGCAATAGAACCTTTTTCTTTGGCAATCCATTCTAATTCCAAAATTAAAGGCTTTAATATATATAATCAGTTTGACTCTAAGATAATGCTATTTGCAGATGATATCTTACTTTAATAAACCCAGAAGAATCCTTACAAGAATTAGATTTATTAGTTAAAAATGTACTGTATCTCAGTATTAAAATTTAGCAGTTCTAAATCTAACCACATATTATTAAATAAAATAAAACCTCAATGATAACACTAAATCGACTATAAATGAAATAGTTGGGAAACAGGTCTCTTATTTAAAATATCTAGGGATTGTAATATGTGATAATATCGATTTAACTTTAAATACAAACTATAACAACATCATGAACATATTAAAAACTGTTACAGAGAAATGGAATAAATTACTTTTAAATTTTGAAGATAGGCTACAATTAATTAAAATGATTCTGTTACCAAAAATAAATTACATTGCTTTATCTATTCCTATATTACCCAGTAGAAATATTTTAAGAGAAATAAATAGAATTCTCTTAAAATGTTTATGGTATCCATAAAAAAAAAAAAAAAAAAAATAGAATAGCTTTATCAAATCATATTAGACCCTGGGAGCTTGCGGGAATACATTTTCCAGATTTAGAATCCTATATTAAAGCTTCTAATCTCAAAACAATATTAAATTGGATTGATCCAAAATTTTCTTCAGCTTGGAAATCCCTACACACAACTATTATCCTAAATGAAAACAATTAATAAAAAATGTACAACTAAATAATCTGAGTAATAAACTTTGGTATGCACTTCGTGTCAATATACAATATAATATTATTAAACCCACAAATCTAAATTATATAAACTATATTTACAATACTTTTAGAAGTTTTGTTAACAACAATATTGATATTAAACTATGGATGCAACTACTATACCCCTTTAAAATTACAAAAAAACTTTTTAAATAATATCAGAGCAGATACTCTTAGTAATTGGGAAGCAAAACAATTTACATGCTGGTATGATTGCACAATGAACATAGTTACCCCGGATGCCAAAATGTAATCAAAATGTTTAATTTATCAAAATCAGATCTGTTAGCTCTCAACAGTGTACTTCAATTTACTCAAGATCTGTGCAGAACAATAAAGAATTCTTCCTTTAAATCCTCGTCCAAATTTATACTTCTTATACATGAAATACTACATGGAGAATTTAGCTGGAAAATTTTAATTTCAAAACTTTATAAAATCATTATTAACTATAAAACTATCCCTAATCAGAAATGTTAAGATTTTATTACTAAGGATTATACATTGTCCCTAACCTCTGAGAATAAAACTAATCTTTTAAATTCCATTAAATTAACTTCTAATTTACAAGTTTGGAAGATTTTTTCCTGGAAATTCTTGCACAGAGGTTTCTATTCTCCTATCAAAATTGCTAAATTTAATCTTTCTAAGGAGGTAACATGTTGGAGATGCTCTCTAAAATGCAAGGCCGATTGGTCTCATATTTTTTAAGAATGTTCTCTCATTAAGAAATTTTGGGAAGATATTGATAATTTCCTTCAAGCTATCTTTATTGATTCCTTTATATTATTAAAATCTTTAATTTTGTTGAATGTAAATGAATCTATTACAATTAATAACAAAAATAAATATCTTCTTTGGAGAATTTTGGCAGTAGTCAAAAAATGCATTACAAGAAGATGGAAATCATCCTCCATTCCAGCCTTCGAAGAATTCATGATTCTATTGGATGAAGTAGCATCAACGGAAATAGAAGCTAAAGAATTAAGAATTTTTCCTAGAAAATGGACTAATAATCCTTGGGAGAAAGTTTTCTCTCTTATAAAGACAATGAATCCAGGTACACTTTCATCTAATTAATTAGATTGGAAGTAAGAATTGTTGAATGTTTTATAACCTTATTTATATGTTTATATTATTTTGCTATTCCCTTCTCTTTTGCTTTTGAGGCCTTTGTAAAATTTGTACATAGTTTATTACAATTTGTCATTTAAATTGTAAAATTATTTTTTTCTCTATTGTTATTGGAAAGTTAAATAAAAAATATAAGCAAAAAAAAAAACTAAAACATTAACAGTGTCATTGCTAAAGTCAGGGCATTCACACAGGAAATCATGGAACCATTCCAGACCTTATTCATGGGGTATAATGTTAAACAACTCAATTACATCCACTGTTAAAAACACAGTCCCTTGAAAATTCCAAGTTTTTTATTTTGCACAAAAAAATCCCATGAGTCCTTGCAAATGTGTTCAAAAGGTCCCAAACACTTTTTTAACAAAGAATCCATGTAGACTCCAAGGGGGTCAACTGGCATTTACAGTTGGTCTCATTGGTGGGTCAACAATGTTCTTGTGAATCTTGGAGATACTGAATATACACGGGACAACAGGATATAATACCTGAAGAAACCTGTGTACTTCTGGTGTGATCTCCCCCTCTTCCACCATGTTTTGCAGAAAAAATCAGTTCTGCAGTATGCAATTTGATGTAATTCAATGATGTCTCCTCATACAAATCACAATTGGTGACATGGCTCATCATTTTGTACAAAGTAGTCTTCTCTGTTCATGACCACTACCCCTCCCCCTTTGTCAGGTTTCATGACCTTAAATGTTTGTTCCTAGCTAGGTGAAAAAGCAATGCATAGTCATGGTTATTCAAGCTACTTGTGTTATTATGGTTAAATTTAAAAAGGGCTCTGAAATCCAACTTTACCATCAGTATTAATGGCAATGGCAATGGGAGTTAAATGTGCTGCTACGTTTCAAAATATTGCTAGAAAAATCTGTTTGACTTCCCAATACTAGCCCCAGATTAATTTTTCTGAGGTACAACTTCAAGTCAATTAACAGCGTATCTAGTTTAAATTGAGCAGAAGGAACAAACAACTCACCCTTGCTGAGTAGATCTGCATGTTTAACAGTACATTCAAAGTCACTGTCATTTAATAGTTTAAAGTCACCTGAATGATTAAATATCAACAAAGGTCCTTCTGTGGCCTTTTTCCCTTGAAAGTTAGACTTATCATCAGTTAATGCACTAAGTTCCTCAGTTATGCTGTATGATATCCCCATGGTTGCTGCCACCTGTTTCCCTGGTTCCTTTTCCACTAGTTGTGTGAGACACTGTTCTGTCTCTGATTTTTTATTCTCTCTGAATGGCAAAAAAATTCCCCCTGCCCTGGCTCTAAAGGGCTCTTCTGGCATATGTCATGGTTACACTTGGCAGTTTCTGCTTCCTCTGTGACATCATTATGTGCAGAAGAATTGTTGGATGCTAGAGGTCTAGGGTACACCCTCCCTTCTTCATAGGCCACCTGGTCCTTTTCAAATTTCTTTTCCTTCCTAGTCCTGATAAAAGAGATTTCACAATCTACTTTCCTAAAAATCTCTTCATACTCCTCCTGAAATGAGAGAGACTGTAGGTCTTTGTGTAAAACTGCATCCAACATGTCTGCTTCACTAATGAGCACATCCAGCTCCTGTTGGTTATGTTTGATAATACACTCCAATAGTTCCCACCTATGCCTGTCAAACATGGCAAGCAACTCAGAGTAGAAAGGACTCCACTATTTAATACCATTGTGGAATTTCCAAGTTCTAAGGCCCTTAGGAATTCTTTGGGCTATAATGTTTTCCCACAAATAGGCATTCTCCAGCTGTAATTTATGACATTTAGAAACAGTTTGTTCAAATAAAAACAAGGACGTTTTGAAAGTTTCTGGTTCTTCACCAGCATCATGGTTGCCAAAGATAGTGAGTCATTAAGCCATTGTTTTAAATCCTTGTGCTGGTCTGTTGGAGGCTGGGAGGGAAAAATAATAATAGCCTCTCTAGAACATTTTCTTTGACCTGCAGTTAACAAACAGCTTGGTGTTTGTTCAAATTCCTTATCAGCCTGCATAACACCATTGCATCTTTTTTGTAAATTACCCACCTTTTGAATAAGTTATTGTACCAATTGAGTAAGTAAGCCCGGAAAGTTTCTCCATCTCACTTGCTTTCACTCTGGGTCCAGCCATACTGGTAAACACAAAAAAAACAGGATAACCAAAATAACAAAGAACAAATCCAGCAAAATTCCACCACCAGCAAGATAGTCCAGGAATGAAAAAATGTAGGCCAAGAAGAGCTTCCAGTAGTTTAATAAAACACAGCAAAATTGACAAGATTGAGCGCTTTTGTATAAAAATACTTCATCAGAATTTGTTACAAAAGCACAAACACCAAGTTTAAATACCCCTCCCTATAATCACATGACAGTTTGCATCATCAATGCATTCACTTGTAGAAAAAAGCATGCCTTAAAGCAACAATGTTACAAGTTAAAACTTAAAAATATTATGTTATCTATTAGTTTTCAAATATAAAATGAAAATAAAAATAATCCTTGCCCAACAAAAAAGTTGTTTTATATAATATAGTATGTTGAAATGTACAGAACAACAGCACCTGGCTGCACAGTATAAGATTTAAGTTTTAAAACACAAGCTATAGACACCCCTTCATTGAGACCAGGAAGGTTAGTAGCATTTAATCTAAACTGCCAATGCAGTTCCTTTTCTTTGAATTTATCCTCCCATGGTCCCCCTCTTAGGTCTTGTAACACTTCCAAAACAAAAAAATCGAAAACTGTGACTGGGGTACTCTATAAAGTGCTTAGCAAGGGCACTTTTACTATTCAGTTTTCTAATATCAGTTTTGTGTTCATATATATGCTCTTACAACAACAACAGTATTAATAATGATAATAATAATAATAATAATCTGTCTTTCTCTCTCTCTCTCTCTCTCTTTATATATATATATATATATATATATATATATAGGAGTAATGGAAATGGTTGATTGTTAGGTCGACAACTGTACAAGATCACACAGTTCCTGTGGCTGGGAAATTTACCCTTACCACATGTTTGCGTGATCTTGGAATTAATATATATAATAAGCAGGGGGTGTGAGAGGTGCAGGGGGGTTGCTTGCACACCTTTCAAACATTTATGTTTTTTTTTTTTAATTTTAAAAAACTAAATTTTTGCATGTAATAAGGCTGTTTCTTGTTGCATGCATACTGGTATAGTGTTGTTTACATATTGCCAGCTGGCAATGGGTGTTTTTGATCATTTGAAGTACAACACACACATACACATATATATCTATATATGTACGTCTCTGTCTCTCTCTCTCTCTCTTTCTCTCTCTCTCTCTATATATATATATATATATATATATATATATATATATATATTTATATGTATACAATGTACATCAGACTAGTCAAGAAAATTCTAAACCTGAAGATCAAAATTTATAAAGAGTGGCCACTTTGCTTCAAGATTTCATTGTCATGTCAAGTTACTAAGATGATAAGATGATTTATATAACATTTGTGAATTTTCAAGACATTTTGACCATTCTTAGAGAGCTCTAAAATAGCACTTAAGGGTTCAGAAAGATAACAAGATTCGTAGAGCTCAAGACATATTTAGGGAGTACAAGACAGCAATGAAGACTATGATCTCAGTTAATTTAAGTGTCGATTGCAAAAGATATATGATTCAATATGAGCTGTCCTTAGTTTTTATTTCTATTTTATTTGTTTATTTGTTGACTGAGCAAGCCTACTGAGCCCAAGTATCCCTCCTGATGGAGGATCAAGAAGCGCTGTCTGGACAAGTCACTTGTTCAGTGTTAATAGGAAACTGGAGATAGACCGAATTAAACTTTATGCTCTTACTACAGGAAGTGACACTAAAGTTCAGAGTCTTCATCCTCTGTGCTGATAGAATATCTCATTCTACAATGATAGCATCAAATATTCTGTTAAAACATTTGATGAAGTAATCAAATCATTTAAACAACTTTACTTTTGAGTAAAGGTTACTTGACTTAAACCCTTATATGGAGTTATTCTCCAAGTTCCACTGAGTGGTGGGAAAATTAGTTAAATTGCCTTCAATTAAGTTCATTTTTCTTCTTTTTCCATATATATTGTACTTTAGGTATACTGATTAGCATGAGATTTGTAAGCTGTTTTCAAAAAAGTAATCTGTGATTTATGCATTGGCCTGCTCTTTTTTGTTGAAGGTAGACTCTTTTTGAATAAACATTTTTTCTGCAAATAATTTTGAGGTATTTTTTCTTTTCCTTGTTTGAAACAGCCAAGACAGTTCACATTCTAAAAGGTCAGATTGCCCAATTTATTTTGTAATAATACTATACATCCATTAAATGTTTGGATGACAAGTTTAGTATCTTGATTCCCTTTGTTTTATTGTATGAAATGTTCAGCTGTCATTATGGTAATTTAGTAGACCTCAATTGCATTACAATGGAGTTGGCTTTGCTTGACTACTTAAGCTCAAGAGTACTGATAATGCTTATGGCCAGAAACTCCAAAGGCAGTGGTATCTCCAGATTCTTAAAGGATATGCACACCTCTAGATTGGTAGCCCAACATAATGCATCCGAGATACTTCAGGTACAACTAACACTGGGTAAGACAGCAATACAAGTCATAGCCTGCTAAAGAATCCCAAACATGTCCTTAGGCTCTCGCTCCAAGTTCCTAAGCACCTTGGAATCTATCAAGGTCCAGCCCAATACTCTCATACTGGGTGACTTCAACTACCCTTCCATCAACTGGGAAAATTCAAGTACCAATGTACAGGCCCAACGCTTTCTGGAATTTATCAATTCCAATGCCCTGGACCAGCTCATTCTGACCCCCACTAGAGGAAGCAACATCCTCGACCTGGTTATCACCAACATGGGAGACCATTGCTCAACACCTATAATCAATTCCTTCCTGGTTAAATCAGACCACAGACTGATCACCATGGAAATCTCCATCTCACCTACAACCCCCGCTGAGGTGACCACCCTGAAAAACTTCTCTAAAGCCAACTTTGAGCTCCTAAAAACAGAGGTGGCTAACGTCTTGGCACCCATGCCAATGGAAAATAGCTGCATGACTTCAGAATCATACACCAATGCACTGTACGAGCATGTACACAAATGCATGGACCTTGCCATACCAAATAGAACTAAGATGTTCTCCTCCAAAAAAAGGAAGCCAATCTGGTGGTCCCCAGCCATTAACAAACTCTACAACAGAAGGAAGAAACTGTTGCAGAAAAAAATGAAGTCGCAAGACTGGAAAACCTCCCTTATCAGTCTCAACAAAAAGCTGAGATCCCTTATCAAATCCTCTAAAGCCAGCTGTGAAGGCAGAATTGCGGCTGACACCAAAAACAACCACAAAGCCTTCTATAGATACACCAAAAATCTCCAGTGTAATACCCAGATTTGCTCTGAGTTATTGCACATTGGCACCTCCTATACTGAACCAACAGATATAGCCAACATATTGGCTGACAGATTCAGTGCCAACTTTACCCCCCCCCCCAGGGCTCTATCACAATACCAGAAGAAAGCCTGGTACCCACCATTTCTGCAGCACAGGTAAAAGCTGCATTGTCCAAAGCCAAGAGTACAGCATTCATGGGACCTGGTAATATCCCTGGCTGCATCCTACATGAGCTAAAAAATGAACTGGAACCACATTTGTGTGTCCTTTTCAATCACAGCCTTACCTCAGGCTATGTCCTTAATGAACAGCATACTGCTACAGTCATCCCACTGCATAGGGGGAGGAACTACAGGCCATGGGAACTATTGCTCCATTAGCCTGATGAGTCTGGTATGCAAAGCTATGGAGTGCATCATCATGGACCTGCTTAACAAAGATATAGGCAATCTCCAAACTCTTGACCCCACACGGTTTGGCTTTGTCAAGGGGAGATCCTGCCTGCTGAACCTGGTTGACTTCTTTGAAGCAGTCACCAAGGCTGTGGGTGAGAGTAAGGCAGTGCATATAGCCTACCTCTACCTGGTCAAGGCCTTTGATACCATAACCCACGCAGGTATCATTGATAAACTCACCAAACTAGGCATAAATCCTTACATCACTAGGTAAGTTGCAAATTAGCTCACAGACAAGACCCACAGAGTGAAAGTTGCAGATTCCAAGTCAGACTGTCGACCAGTAACAAGTGAAGTCCCACAGGGCTCAGTCCTGGGCCCTCTCCTGTTTGGCATCTACTTCTCAGAAGTCCAGGCCAAGACAGAAGGGCTCTGGGTGACCACGTTTACTGATGACTGCAAGCTAGGAGTCATTATCAACTCCCCAAGTGATGCAGTGATCCTACAAAAGGGCATGCATCTCTGAGACCAATGACTAGTGTTGGAACCATGGCCTGAAGCGTAACACCAAAAAATGCATTATCATCTCCTTTGGAAAAAACTCAGTTCTCACAAATTACCATTTTGATGGGAGCCCACTGAACACTGTAGATAAGAGATCTGGGCACCTAGATCAACACCCATCTCACCTTCAACAACCACATTGCCACTGTGGTCAGAAAGTCCTATGTGGCACATCTTTTAACCAAAGGTTTCGCATCCAGGAAAAAAGAGGTCATTATCCCTCTCTATTCATCCCTCATTAGACTAATCATCGAATATGACACCCCGTTTGGCATTTATCTGACCAAGCACCTACAACAGCTGGAAAAGCCACAAAAGTACCTCACAAAAAAAATCCTAGGTCTTAAACACATGACCTGCATGGACAGACTGAAGAAACTTCAGTTGTTCTCAGTCTCTTATCATAAACTTAGAGGTGATCTCTGCTTGACTTACAAAGCCTTGTCTGACCCAGCCCTACTTGAAATGCTACACCTAAAGAAATCCCAATCTCCTGCGCCACATGATCCAGAGATCACAACCTCATTACCACAATTAACAGAACACAATGGAGAGACGGGTTCATCTTCCAAAGACTGCCCATACTCTGGAATAAGCTTCCCATTCATGTCAAGCAGAGCACCTCGCTGGCCCTCTTCAAGAGAAATCTTGATGAGTGGATGGGTAACAGAAAGTTCTCCCCCAGGCATCACTCCAGTTGCATGGTGCAATCAGGTGGCATGGTGCCTGGGCAATTTTTTGGGGCTAGGCTTGTAAAGGCTCCAGGGCCATTAGCCTAGTACACACCTATGAACCTATGAACCTTAGTACAGAGCTTCAATGCTTTCCTTTGGTTTTATTTTTATAAACTTTCAGTATTTTATATTGTTATTGTATGGGTATAATTTAAGTAAAAGATGAACTGTTTGGGCATTCATAAAGACATATCCCAGTTTCTGTTAAGATTGCTCAATGCATTATGGGGTATCAAGTCAAAGACCACTGTAACCTTACAGTGGTATGCTGCAGTACTTTAATGGTCTTGCCAGATTTTGTCACATGAAAATTTGGCAGTTTGGGAGTTAGACTAATGAAAATTAGCATTGTGCTCTGTGCCAGACCTGTAGACCAAGATCAAAATAGTATGGTAGAGCAATTCAAAGGCAGTCTGTAACATGTTATTTCACAGAAGATCAGTGTAGCCTGAACATTGTAGCTGCCTATGGCAGCAATAGGCTTACTATTCCTACAATATTTAAGTACTGTGAGGGTTTTTGTGTGTGTGTGTGTGTGTGTGTGTGTGTGTGTGTGTGTGTGTGTGTGTGTGTGTGTGTGTGTGTGTGTGTCTGTGTGTGTGTGCATACGCGCTTAGGAACATAACTGTCACTGTATCCATTTATGTGTGTCTGTGACTGCCTGCTTTTTTAATGCCCACCATAGTTTTCTAGTTAGTGTTTTTGGATCCTATTATTAAGTAACATTCACTCAAGTCATTAAACTCTATTATTCATCTGTCTCTCTTTTGAATAATGGTTGTTCACTATTATGTTATTTCATACATAGTTGCTATAATACACGGCACACTCCCGGTTATCATTTCTACTCATAGATTTTTAACTGTAGTGCAGTGGTGCAGTGGTAGCATTGTTGCCTCACAGCAAGAGGTTTTCCAGTAAAATTCTCAGTGGGGGTGCCTTCTGTGTGGAGTCCTCCCACATTACAAAGACATGCATCTGGAGCATTTCTCCCTGGGCCTCCGCTGAGAATTGGTTTTGTTCCAAGTCGGACTTTCCCAGTTAACAAATGTTTAACAAAATATTTAAGCTCCTATTTTTGGATACATGATTTATTAAAATATGGAATCATTATATTTTCAGAGAAGCTGGAAATATCAAAAGCTTACCCCTTTGAATAGCTATACTTACTTTTTCTTTTAGGTCTAATGTTAGAAATTTCTTACCACTAAAGAATACAGATTTTACCATGTTGGAATATGATTAAATTTATTCAGGAAAAGTACACAATAGTTATAGATTCTTTCTTTAGCAATGGTTAGATCAGGTTAGGCTAGGGACTAGGAAAGGATAGTTAGTTACAAACTTTAATGTTTTTTTTTTCAGTATAACCATGCATTGTATAAAATGGAAGCAATAAGTTAACTATGCCATTGCTTAGGCCAACTGGTTATGTGAAGACACTGACTCCCTTAAGCTGACATCAAATACCTTGTTCCAGCCCATTAATCGAAAATTTTCTTAAATTGATTGATGCTGTCTGACACTTTTGTATAGTACAGCAATTTATTCTACAAACATGGCACAATTTGTGTGATATATGAATCCTTCTTATAGGAATTATTCAGTCTGATGTCAAAATTATCATCTTTATGTCTGTCATAACATATGTTTACGCTAAGACTTGTTTGTAAGACTTCATAATTGTATATTCTATAGGCTAGCAAGAATTTTTCTTGAGAGTATTTATACTGTATAATGAAAAGATTTATTTTTTTACATTTATTATTATATGTAATTAAGTTAAGAAAAGGAATGTATTTTGTGAACGTTTGTTGGACCATTTCCAAACTCTTTAGCTGCATCTGAATATAATTATAGAAAGCAACATTATATTTCTGTATCTGTCTAACATAGCTATTAAATAAATCAACTAACTTATCTGTGTCATGCAGATTAATGTTCTTAAATATTATGCCAGCTGGTCTCATTACCTTATTGTTTAACTCAGTGACACAATCCTTGAATGTTAATTTGGAGGTTATGGTGACCCCCCCCCCCCCGATCTTTACATTATGAAACCTCTGCTAACATTTTATTATTGTATAGTGTTACTTGTCTGGAAAAGTTTCCTTGCCAAAAATTATTAATTTGCACTTCACAGCACTGAAAATTGAAACAATCCTTTTTGCTCAACTTGTGAGCTCATATAGGTAGTTATTTCAGTTTGTATATTGCCATCAGAAACAAATACAATTCTGATCTTACAATCATCAGAAAATTTGCTTGACAAAACACTTGTTTCCTCTTGGAAATTTTGTAAATACCAAATTAAAGAGTGCAGTGTCTAAAACTGAACCTGGCAGATCTCCTGCACTAACCGATGGTCATGTTGAATGCATTCCTTTGAATACTATACTTTGTATTCTATTGATACATCAGTTGATAATCCAATGTGGATACCTCTCAACGTTTTAGAGCAAGAAATCTGGATAAAGCCATAAATAATGGGGGCACAAAGGCCCAAAAATAAGGACAATTTGTAAATATTGCTCTTATAAACTCAGAAAGATGACAGAATAACACAGTTTGTGTTAGCATGAATTTTCTGAAGGATATGAAGTCTAAAACTTAAATGTCTGTCATTATTGTCTGACTTCAATCTTTAATGATATACCAGTGATTGTCAGAAAACCAGAATTTTGTAAAAAATGTACCAAAAATATGAGGCAAAAATCTGGACATTTTGTGAAAATCTGTACAGTTCAGAGGTAGTAATAGAAGGTTTCACCTTGTGGCAAAGAAGGGAATTATAAATAAATGTGTAGGGTGTAGTGTCAGCAGTTAAAATCTCTCATTAATAGTGTCACTTTATAATCCAGAACAGTACTCAGTTTATCAAAATAAACTATATAACAAAACCACAGCAGTAGTTTCACAGGCACTTTTAGAGGGCCTATAATCTCAACTAATGGTCTCCATTCATTGGTAAAGGATAAACCTGTGTTTTAACAGAAACATATCTTTTTTTTTTAAACAAATTTATTTGATTTTGAATATAAGCAAACATATAATTTTTACATAAGTTTAACTTTGGTGAAGAAGATTATTTAACAAACACAACATGACTAAAGTATCTACAACGATGTCCATTTATAAATTATACATTAGCAATAGTGAATATTACTGCTTTCATATACAAACAAGTTATTTTTCTACTAAACTTTGTAAACTATTCCACATATTATATGAAAACGTTTTCCTGAGAGATCTTGTTTTAATGGTCAATAATTCCAAATGACAAACCTCAGTAATCTTCTTCTTCTTCTTTCGGCTTTTTCCCGGTTAGGGGTCGCCACAGCGGATCACCTTGTCCGCACATTGAATGGCAGTGGAGTTTTACGGTGTCGAGTTGCCAGCCCGGCGCCCAACCTTCCACAGAAGGCACACTCACATGCACACCTAGGGCCAATTTAGAGTGTCCAATCCACCTGCAGCATGTCTTTGGGATGTGGGAGGAAACTGGAGCACCCGGAGGAAACCCACACGACCACAGGGAGGACATGCAGACTCCGCACAGAAGGCACCCCAGCCAAGGATCGAACCGGAGAACCTCTTGCTGTGAGGCGGCAATGCTAACCACTGCACCACCGTGGCCGCCCTGACAAACCTCAGTAATAATATTCTTAAATTCATAAAAAGAGGGAGAGGCAGCAGATTTCCAATTTCTTGTTATGACCTTTCTAGTCACAGCTAATGTTGACTAAACCAGAGAATACTTAATTTTTTAACACACGAGGGCATTGGTGTATTAAAAAGAACCAGAGATTTAGAAAGTGAAAAGTTGTCAGAAAATAAGACTTGAAGTAGGTTGTTGATATTATCCCAATAGTTGTTTTTTTTAACTACATAATCATAAAACATATGTGCCCAGTCTGCATTTTTTTCTAGTTTGCATCTCCAACAAAAATTATCCTTTCTATTATCTTTACTCATTATATGTTGTGTTAAAAATTATCTATACATACATTTCCATGCAAATAACCTCCATTTAAGTGAGGAAGTGGTAATTCTAGCTGATTCTAGTATATATATTTTTTATCTTGATCATTGGGTTGATTATTATTAATTGTAATGAAATAGATCCAAAACCTTTCTGGACAACAAGTTTCTTCTCTAATTATATTATAAATTTATGAAAGTTTACCTGTAACAAGAATTTTATGTTGCATGGTCATAATCAAGTAATTTAACAACTTAGAAACATATTTTTTTAATTGTAGGTGACATAAAATTTTATTTAAAAGAAACAGCCTACATGTTTATAATTCTAACCATAGATTTTTATTTAATTCAAAGTCACATATCAAATTGTCTGTAGTTTTCAAATCATCATTTACCATCATCTGGAACCAATATATTAGATTATTTTCTTTGAATAACAACATTTTTGTAAGGTCAGAAGAGGATATAGTTCTCTGTGTAAAGGCTATAGGGGATAGGAGGAAAAACATTCTTTGTATATTGGACATTTATATATAACATTTCTAAAGTTGTTTAAAAGGAGTTATATATAACTAGATATATACATTAGTGTGGTATATGTGGTAAAAACTATTTTAATAACCATATAAATGGATTATTTAGTATAGATAACTTGTAAGCTTTAGGCATAGTGCATAAATCCATAGACAATACCTTTCAGTATGTTTTCCATTTAGCAGTATAACCTGTATCTATTAATAAAGATACAGTTTTAATTACAGGAGAAATTGTGTATAATTCCAAGTCTGGAAAGCCTATCCCTCCTTTAGACCAATCTCTTATGTGATATGTTTATGCCACTCTAAATTTGTTTGGAAACCATAGAAATCTTAATATTGTTGAATTAATTTTTTTTTAAATTATTGACTTTGGAGGATGTAATGAAATTGACTGAATAATATATAATATTTTGGAAGTGTTATCATTTTAATTATTGATAGTCTCTCTTTTGTTGTAAAAAGAAGTTTATTCCAATTGTTTATATGGCTCTTGATAGTGTTTAAACTTTGATTGAGCTGTATTATATCCTTTATATCCTTAGTTAGAATAATTTCCAGATATGTTATTTGTTCAGGTTTGTAACAAACAGCAGAAAATGAATAACAAATTCACCAAAATGGCCAATGCAGATCCCCTGGACTCGAGCAGTGAATAAATACAACAATAGATCACGGTCTTCTTTCGTCACACAACTTTAATGTAAAAACGCCAGCAACAAGATACAAGGCTGATAGTGATGGTTAAGCGCTTTCATCTGCAATACCAGATTTCTTCAGAACCATTTGCCTACACATACCACTTCCTTTTTAAATCAATTTTGGCGCCAAAAATTCCATTTTGTTGCAATAAACATTAAAAACATATGTATATATGTATACCATTACATTGTACATAAATGTACATATTTATTTAAATAAAATTATAAAACAAATGTTTGTAAAACTCTTACTAAAACAATGAACGCATAAATCTATATACATTCTGCTTATACTAAAATACATCTATTAGTATACTAAATCAATTATGTATCAATTTGATGGATACCCTTATTATTCATTACCATCTACCTATTATTAATCCCATGAAATTATAATAAAATGTATGTTGAATAGTTGGGTTACATTTTATTCTAAAACTAAAAAGGGTTTTATACTTATGTGATCGTTTATCCCCGGTGGAGATGTGGCATCTAAACAGATCTGCCACTTACTTTCCAACCATGCCAAATATGTTTTCCAATTACCACCCCTATCACTCACCTCAACCTGGTCTATAATGGCAAAGTTGAATGTATGGTCCCTACCTTTTTCTGTAGTGTGTCTACTCAGTGCATTCTTAGAGTCTCCTCTCTTAATTCTATATAAGTGCTCATATATACGCGTTTTGAATTTCCTCTCGGTCTTTCCTATATAATACGCGGAGCACTTAACACACATAACTAAGTACACTATACGCTGTGTGTTACAATTACCTTTCTTAGGATATACTATAGATCTAGTAATATTCTTTAACCTAATCCTAACATTGGTGTTAATATTTTTACATTGACTACATGCACCACAACACATAGTTCCCTTCTTACTTTTGCCTATATATTCTTTTTTCTTTTTTTCTATCATCCTTTTCAAATTGTTTCCTGTCTTATATACTATGGAGGGTTTCATACCAATAATATGACCTATAGGGACTGAAGTCGAAATTAATTCCCAATGTTTCTTCAAAATTTCAATCACTATATTGGTATATGGATTAAACCTTATAATACATACTCTATTGTCTCGATCTGTTGTAGTATTGGTATTAGTACAAACCGTACTTCCTTTTCCCAACAAGGGTACATATTTACATCCCCATTCTGTCCTAACATATGATATAATGTTGTCCAACATATTTTTTGGATATCCTCTATCAATGAATAATTTGGATACTATGTCCAATTCTCTGTTCATAACCTCCTTGGAAGATGACATTCTGGCTACTCATATGCATTGACCTTTCACTACATTGCGGAATATGTGAGCTGGATGACAACTACTGAAATGTATGTAATCGTTTGAGAACGTCGGTTTTCTGTAAATTTTAGACACAAACCCCTGTCCTGTGTTACTTATCCAGGTGTCCAAATATGCTATTCCTACTTTGTCATATTGATAAGTGAATTTAAGAAATTCCGTGGTCTTGTTGAGATATTCAATAAACTCTGGTATCTTCTCCACCGGACCTTTCCATAAAATGAACATGTCATCCAGAAATCTTGTATATAATCCAATGTATTGATAATATTCACTGGGGAATATGTACATATTCTCCCATTCGAGCATAACCAAATTTGCAAAAATGGGGGCACAAGAGGCCCCCATTGCAACCCCATGAATTTGTTTAAAGTATTCGCCCGAATGGAAGATGTAATTATGGTCGAGAACAAGTCCCATCATATCCATGATTAGATTTATCCGATCCCAACTACAACCTGAGTATTTTGTCATACTATTGCAAAAGTATTCTAGTCCCGTGTGTGCAGGTATACTAGAAAATAAATCTTGCACATCAACTGTAAGGAAAACCAAATTTTCTTCCCAAACTTCCTTAGTTAATTTGCTCAAAAAATCCCATGAGTCTTTCACTATGGGATTCACCCTAGTATATATATGTTTCATCCAATGATCTATTGCTACCCCTAACCTAAAAGTTTTAGATTTAGAGCCTGATATTATTGGCCTGAAAGGCGGATGTTCCAATTTTTTATGTATCTTTGGTATTCCTATAATATGGGACAATAATGGAAATTCATTTCTAAGGAATTCATATAGTTCATTAGTTATTCTATTATCTAATAAATATTCCTCAATCACTAGGTCATTCCTTCTATGTCCAATATTAATTTGATTCAGGGATACTTGTTCATAGTTACCTGATTCATATAGGATTGTATGTATTTCACTTTGATATACTTGGTTTTCAAAAATCACAATCCCTCCACCCTTATCGGGCTTCATAATTCTTATCTCATCATTCATTATAAGATTTTCCAAACATTTCCTTTCTTCTATTTTTAAATTATCAATGGCAACAGAAGAATCAACCCTATTATTTTGAATGTCTCTATATAAAGTATATAAATCCTTGCACACCATTTTCTCATATAAAGCAATTTGTGCATTCATAACAGGAATATATGTGCTTTTCTTAACTAATTTCTTACTATTAGTATTCCCATTTCCCTTATTAGGGTCATCATTAAACTGTACTGCTAGATTTAATCTTCTACAAAACAGTTTAACTTCCTTAATAGCATCAAAAATATCAAATTTTACAGTGGGAATAAATTTCATCCCCTTACTGAACAATATTATAATTTCATTCGTAACCTGAACATGTGTATAATTGTATACTTTGAACCCTTCAAAACTGTGTATACTAGGGTACCTTACTGAGCTCTCCACAGACCTAGATGCGAAAGAACTATGTGCTTTATCCTTCTCACTGTGTAAGTTACTTGATATAGACGGGGAGGGGAGTTTAAATTCCTTAATATTGTTTCCACCTGGTACATCATCCAATAATCCAGCAATATTTTTAGTTAATGGTACCTCCTTTGCCATCTCTTGGGTGCCGGGTAGTATCGCCCCCCTTGAAAATTTTCATCTTCATTCATCCTATACTTTCTTCTCCTTCCTTTTGTTTGTACTACTTCAAATTCTCCTTCCCCCTCATCTTCATATTGGGGCCAAATATATGCTCTTCCTATCCTGTACATTTCAAGTCACGCTCAATTTTGTTCATTTTCTATTGTATACATTATGCACTTTACTTTTGCATTATTAAATTGTTTGGAATACAAATCATACCACTCAACAAATTTCACATCTTGTATAATAGATTCATTCAAAGTTCTACTTCCTGTAATAGAACATTAATTTTTCCTCATTACATTTGATAAGTGCCTTCATATAGGAAAAACCAAACTCATCAAACATCTTATTAAACATTTGCTCTATTCTCAGAGTATATCTTAAACCCAAAGGTAGTTTAAAAAATCTCAAACCTTTAGGTACCACTTGTAACAATATACATTTTTCAAGATATGCATTGTCAATCCTCACACTTCTTAGTTGTATCAATTTTTTACCAGTGAATAAATTCTGGTCTTAACATCATCTTTTGTAGCATTTTGCTCACACTCAAGATGTTTATACCTATATTCACTTATATTTTTCCCACAAAATCATCCTCTTCGGCTAATAAATCATTCAATACATTAGACACATTTGTGACATGTTCTCGACACTCCCTATTTTGAGTATACTTCAGTTTAGGACTAGATATTGTCTCTGTATTTACAGTACCTTTGTTTTTAGCATTTGCTTTCCCAGCAATTGCTGAATATGTCCGTAATGGTACGCTGTTGTTTGACGTGCCCCATTCTGATGTTCTCACTATTGGCATGAAATAAGCTGAAATCAAAGTGAAATCAGCTTCCATTGATACATTTCTATTATCGTCCCTTATGTCCAAATCGTGTTGGTTATTCGTTATAATCCCTTCTCCCTGTCCGTTAGGGATATCGCTACCATCGCTGTTGATTTCCACAAACACCGCTTCCACTTGCGATGTCTCAGCATTAGTTTTTAAAGTTTTGGCAGATTCACCACCTGCCGTTACTGCCTCAGTGAGCTTTTGCACAAGTTCGAGTAATCTGTTGACGTCTCCTTGGAGTGACGTCACTTCCGACCGAAGGGAACAGTATTCTTCACGACTCAATGGAGTCCCAAGAGAATCCACCTCTGCCATCACACGACTTGTAACAAACAGCAGAAAATGAATAACAAATTCACCAAAATGGTCAATGCAGATCCCCTGGACTCGAGCAGTGAATAAATACAACAATAGATCACGGTCTTCTTTCGTCACACAACTTTAATGTAAAAACGCCAGCAACAAGATACAAGGCTGATAGTGATGGTTAAGCGCTTTCATCTGCAATACCAGATTTCTTCAGAACCATTTGCCTACACATACCACTTCCTTTTTAAATCAATGAAATCAATCAAAAAATGGAATTTTTGGCGCCAAAATTGATTTAAAAAGGAAGTGGTATGTGTAGGCAAATGGTTCTGAAGAAATCTGGTATTGCAGATGAAAGCGCTTAACCATCACTATCAGCCTTGTATCTTGTTGCTGGCGTTTTTACATTAAAGTTGTGTGACGAAAGAAGACCGTGATCTATTATTGTATTTATTCACTGCTCGAGTCCAGGGGATCTGCATTGGCCATTTTGGTGAATTTGTTATTCATTTTCTGCTGTTTGTTACAAGTCGTGTGATGGCAGAGGTGGATTCTCTTGGGACTCCATTGAGTAGTGAAGAATACTGTTCCCACCGGTCGGAAGTGACGTCACTCCAAGGAGACGTCAACAGATTACTCGAACTTGTGCAAAAGCTCACTGAGGCAGTAACGGCAGGCGGTGAATCTGCCAAAACTTTAAAAACTAATGCTGAGACATCGCAAGTGGAAGCGGTGTTTGTTGAAATCAACAGCGATGGTAGCGATATCCCTAACGGACAGGGAGACGGGATTATAACGAATAACCAACACGATTTGGACATAAGGGACGATAATAGAAATGTATCAATGGAAGCTGATTTCACTTTTGATTTCAGCTTATTTCATGCCAATAGTGAGAACATCAGAATGGGGGCACGCCCAAAACAACAGCTGTACCATTACGATATATTCAGCAATTGCTGGGAAAGCAAATGCTAAAAACAAAGGTACTGTAAATACAGAGACAATATCTAGTCCTAAACTGAAGTATACTCAAAATAGGGAGTGTCGAGAACATGTCACAAATGTGTCTAATGTATTGAATGATTTTTAGTCAAGAGGATGATTTTGTGGGGAAAAATATAAGTGAATATAGGTATAAACATCTTGAGTGTGAGCAAAATGCTACAAAAGATGATGTTAAGACCAGAATTTATTCGCTGGGTAAAAAATTGATACAACTAAGAAGTGTGAGGATTGACAATGCATATCTTGAAAAATGTATATTGTTACAAGTGGTACCTAAAGGTTTGAGATTTTTTAAACTACCTTTGGGTTTAAGATATACTTCGAGAATAGAGCAAATGTTTAATAAGATGTTTGATGAGTTTGGTTTTTCCTATATGAAGGCACTTATCAAATGTAATGAGGAAAAAATTAATGTTCTATTACAGGAAGTAGAACTTTTGAATGAATCTATTATACAAGATGTGAAATTTGTTGAGTGGTATGATTTGTATTCCAAACAATTTAATAATGCAAAAAGTAAAGTGCATAATGTATACAATAGAAAAATGAACAAAATTGAGCGTGACTTGGAAATGTACAGGATAGGAAGAGCATATATTTGGCCCCAATATGAAGATGAGGGGGAAGGAGAATTTGAAGTAGTACAAACAAAAGGAAGGAGAAGAAAGTATAGGATGAATGAAGATGAAAATTTTCAAGGGGCTTATACTACCCGGCACCCAAGAGATGGCAAAGGAGGTACCATTAACTAAAAATATTGCTGGATTATTGGATGATGTACCAGGTGGAAACAATATTAAGGAATTTAAACTCCCCTCCCCGTCTATATCAAGTAACTTACACAGTGAGAAGGATAAAGCACATAGTTCTTTTCAAGATCTAGGTCTGTGGAGAGCTCAGTAAGGTACCCTAGTATACACAGTTTTGAAGGGTTCAAAGTATACAATTATACACATGTTCAGGTTACGAATGAAATTATAACATTGTTCAGTAAGGGGATGAAATTTATTCCCACTGTAAAATTTGATATTTTTGATGCTATTAAGGAAGTTAAACTGTTTTGTAGAAGATTAAATCTAGCAGTACAGTTTAATGATGACCCTAATAAGGGAAATGGGAATACTAATAGTAAGGAATTAGTTAAGAAAAGCACATATATTCCTGTTATGAATGCACAAATTGCTTTATATGAGAAAATGGTGTGCAAGGAATTATATACTTTATATAGAGACATTCAAAATAATAGGGTTGATTCTTCTGTTGCCATTGATAATTTAAAAATAGAAGAAAGGAAATGTTTGGAAAATCTTATAATGAATGATGAGATAAGAATTATGAAGCCCGATAAGGGTGAAGGGATTGTGATTTTTGAAAACCAAGTATATCAAAGTGAAATACATACAATCCTATATGAATCAGGTAACTATGAACAAGTATCCCTGAATCAAATTAATATTGGACATAGAAGGATTGACCTAGTGATTGAGGAATATGTATTAGATAATAGAATAACTAATGAACTATATGAATTCCTTAGAAATGAATTTCCATTATTGTCCCATATTATAGGAATACCAAAGATACATAAAAATTTGGAACATCCGCCTTTCAGGCCAATAATATCAGGCTCTAAATCTAAAACTTTTAGGTTAGGGGTAGCAATAGATCATTGGATGAAACATATATATACTAGGGTGAATCACATAGTGAAAGACTCATGGGATTTTTTGAGCAAATTAACTAAGGAAGTTTGGGAAGAAAATTTGGTTTTCCTTACAGTTGATGTGCAAGATTTATTTTCTAGTATACCTGCACACACGGGACTAGAATACTTTTGCAATAGTATGACAAAATACTCAGGTTGTAGTTGGGATCGGATAAATCTAATCATGGATATGATGGGACTTGTTCTCAACCATAATTACATCTTCCATTCGGGCGAATACTTTAAACAAATTCATGGGGTTGCAATGGGGGCCTCTTGTGCCCCCATTTTTGCAAATTTGGTTATGCTCGAATGGGAGAATATGTACATATTCCCCAGTGAATATTATCAATACATCGGATTATATACAAGATTTCTGGATGACATGTTCATTTTATGGAAAGGTCCGGTGGAGAAGATACCAGAGTTTATTGAATATCTCAGCAACACCACGGAATTTCTTAAATTCACTTATCAATATGACAAAGTAGGAATAGCATATTTGGACACCTGGATAAGTAACACAGGACAGGGGTTTGCGTCTAAAATTTACAGAAAACCGACGTTCTCAAACGATTACATACATTTCAGTAGTTGTCATCCAGCTCACATATTCCGCAATGTAGTGAAAGGTCAATGCATACGAGTAGCCAGAATGTCATCTTCCAAGGAGGTTATGAACAGAGAATTGGACGTAGTATCCAAATTATTCATTGATAGAGGATATCCAAAAAATATGTTGGACAACATTATATCATATGTTAGGACAGAATGGGGACGTAAATATGTACCCTTGTTGGGAAAAGGAAGTACGGTTTGTACTAATACCAATACTACAACAGATCGAGACAATAGAGTATGTATTATAAGGTTTAATCCATATACCAATATAGTGATTGAAATTTTGAAGAAACATTGGGAATTAATTTCGACTTCAGTCCCTATAGGTCATATTATTGGTATGAAACCCTCCATAGTATATAAGACAGGAAACAATTTGAAAAGGATGATAGAAAAAAAGAAAAAAGAATATATAGGCAAAAGTAAGAAGGGAACTATGTGTTGTGGTGCATGTAGTCAATGTAAAAATATTAACACCAATGTTAGGATTAGGTTAAAGAATATTACTAGATCTATAGTATATCCTAAGAAAGGTAATTGTAACACACAGCGTATAGTGTACTTAGCTATGTGTGTTAAGTGCTCCATTATATAGGAAAGACCGAGAGGAAATTCAAAACGCGTATATACGAGCACTTATATAGAATTAAGAGAGGAGACTCTAAGAATGCACTGAGTAGACACACTACAGAAAAAGGTAGGGACCATACATTCAACTTTGCCATTATAGACCAGGTTGAGGTGAGTGATAGGGGTGGTAATTGGAAAACATATTTGGCATGGTTTGAAAGTAAGTGGCAGATCTGTTTAGATGCCACATCTCCACCAGGGATAAATGATCACATAAGTATAAAACCCTTTTTAGTTTTAGAATAAAATGTAACCCAACTGTTCAACATACATTTTATTATAATTTCATGGGATTAATAATAGGTAGATGGTAATGAATAATAAGGGTATCCATCAAATTGATACATAATTGATTTAGTATACTAATAGATGTATTTTAGTATAAGCAGAATGTATATAGATTTATGCGTTCATTGTTTTAGTAAGAGTTTTACAAACATTTGTTTTATAATTTTATTTAAATAAATATGTACATTTATGTACAATGTAATGGTATACATATATACATATGTTTTTAATGTTTATTGCAACAAAATGGAATTTTTGGCACCAAAATTGATTTAAAAAGGAAGTGGTATGTGTAGGCAAATGGTTCTGAAGAAATCTGGTATTGCAGATGAAAGCACTTAACCATCACTATCAGCCTTGTATCTTGTTGCTGGCGTTTTTACATTAAAGTTGTGTGACGAAAGAAGACCGTGATCTATTGTTGTATTTATTCACTGCTCGAGTCCAGGGGATCTGCATTGGCCATTTTGGTGAATTTGTTCAGGTTTAACTAAGTATTTAAACATTTCTTATCTACTTCATAGTTATTTGGATAGATAGGGAGTATTCTGTGATTTGTCATTATTAAAAATTAAACCTGATTTTTTTTGAAAATTTTCCAGTTTTAAATAACGTAGTAATAGAAGAGTTATTTCCTCAAATGTAATAAGAACATCATCTGCAAGTAGCTGTATTTTTGATGTTATGTCTGGATATTTTAAAACCTTCAATATCTTTCTCCATTCTTATTAGAATAGCCCAAGGTTCCACTATTAAAGTAAAGAATAAAGGGGAAAGAGGACAGGAGGAGAGGAGTACCTATTTTTATATAGGGTCTATATTAGAACATCAAAGTTTCAAAACTTCGAATGTTCTAATATCGACCCCTATTCAGTGAAAGCTGAAAATATCAAACATACAGAACAGCGAATTTTATCCCTAGGAAAAAATTTGCTGTTCCAAAAGACATACACACAACACAAGCACACCAAACAAACAGCAATCCACACACATACACCTAAAATCTTACACCTAACCCTACACTAAACTATACACACACCACTAACTATCGACTTACCTTAACCCAAACCCTAACCCTAAGGTCCGTCACTATCGCACACTCACCTCACTCGCGCCCTAACCTGAACTCACCTACAGCACCCTAACCCTCATGTCCACACAATCGTACATTTACCTGACCCATGCCCTAACCCTAACTCACCTAACCCGCCCTAACCCTCACATCCACACAATCGCACACATACCTAACCCGCACCCTAACCCTAACTCACCTAACCCGCCCTAACCCTCACGTCCACACAATCACACACATACCTAACCCACACCCTAACCCTAACTAACCTAACCTGCACTCAATCTCACACTTACCTGAATCCAACCTGTAACGTTCCACCACAGGGCTGAAAATACCAAAGCAACAGAAACAGACAACCGAATTCTTTCCCTAGGAAAAAAATTGGTTTTCTGTTGCTTCGATATTTTCAGCTTTTGCTGAATAGGGGTTGATATTAGAATATTCAAAGTTTTGAAATGTCGATGCTCTAATATAGACCCTTTATATAGGCTTGACTTCCTTTATAGAGATGTGAGATTAAATTTATAAAACTATCAGAGAAGTTTAACTCTTCTAATAATATAAACAAGTAATCCCAACTGACTGAATCAAAAGCATAGTTTATATCTAGACTTACTTATTTATTTAACATTTGTTTACCGGGAAAGTCCAATTGGGCACAGGTCCTTTTTCAGCCGAGGCCTGAGGAGAAAAGCTCCATGAGTAACAGTACAGTTTCATGCACACATTACAATAATCAAAAAGTATAAAGTAAACAAAATGTAGTATACATAAGAACATACAAATTTGTTACATCTTGACAACAAAACCTAGGCTTTGAACATAGCTAGTATTATTTGTAGGCATGACTTATGTCAAGATATAAAGTTAATAGAGGTCTTTATAAACAAAGGATTAAACAACGGGGGAGAAGTTGGATATGTTTTGGGTATACTGTGATGTATCAGAGCACTTATGACAGGTTAGTACAGGAACATAGCCACTTATTTTTTAGATAAGCTGTAAGTGATGACTTAAAGTGGTTAGTGGATGAGAAGGAGAGAATGGAGTTAGGAAGGGAGTTCCATATATGAGATACATAGTTGGAAAATAAGGATTCTCCTGCAGTGTTGCTGGCCTTGGAGATGGTGAGTAATTTCATGTTGTTAGAGTGAAGTGGTCTGCTGGAACTGTAAGGAAGGATGAGATTTTCTAGTGCAGGGGTTCTAGTGGGTTGTGTTACAATACTGTGAGTTAGAGAGAGTTGGTTGTAAAGAATAATGTTGGGAAGCTCAAGACAGTCTAGTATCCTTAAAGCTATACAATAATGTGTTCTATATAAGCAGTCAGACGAAAACTTAGCAATTTTATTATAACATGCTTCTAGCTTAGATAAGTCAGTTTTCCTTAGATTAGTTAAAATTGGAGAGGCGTATAGTAGAGTGGAGAGCAGATGGGTTTGTGCTAATGTAATTTTGGCCATTGTGGTCAGGAACCTTTTGTGCCTATATAGACTTCCAAGTTTCTTATGGACTTTTTTTATAGTTACGGAGACATGTAAGTCAAATTTTAGGGCATTGTCTATTTGCACTCCAAGAAGTTTTGCATGGGTTGTCAGGGAGATCGCAGTATTGTCTTTGGCTATTATGTTAAATGTTGGGCATGAGATAGCTGTTTTGTTAGGTTAGAAGAGTAATAATTTACTTTTGTTTGGGTTCAGGATTATTAACGCTAATTTTTTTTTTTGGCTTCGTCAATTAGTGTTATAATTCTTTTTATATTATTGCATGTACTTCTATTAATAATAAAGCCTGTCTGATCTTCATCTGTCAAGGTCAGAAGAAATTGCTTCAATCTATCAGCGTAAGTAGACATAAACATTTTGTAGTCAACATTCAACAAGGAAATAGGTCTTTAAGAAGAACATTTAGAATGGTCTTTATTGGGTTTTAATATTGGGGATATAAAGGTATATTTCCAAAAGGGAGGGCTAATGGTATCTGTTTGAGTTATTAGAAAAACATTATGTAATACATTAAGGCAGCTTTGGGCATGATTTTATAAATTTCAGGTATGATTCCGTCATTTCCTGAGGCTTTATTAAATTTTAGTTGATTTTGAAGGTCTGTAAAAAAGATATGTTTATCTAGATATTCTATTTGCTGTTTAGTGAGTTTATTTGTATATTATATTATTTATTTATTTTATTTTACATTTGTTAACTGGGAAATTCCGACTGGACCAGGTCCATTTTCAGCGGAGGCCCGGGGAGAAAAGCTCCAACATCAAGTTATACAAATACAGTACATCCAGCATAATACACAAAACAGGTTACATCATGTATGCTGAGCATAGTAATATAACAAGAATTAATAAAAACACTCCAGGTAAAAGATATAGAACATGGGTAAAAAGACAATGTCAGTCATACTTTGGTAAGAAAAGAAAATATATCAAGTAAGATTCTACAGTTAAAAGTACCCTTTCAGATGACCAAGCCTACAGGGGATCAGAGCTCCAGCATGTGATCAGAGAGGAATTTGGGGAGTTAATAGTAGTATGGGTAGGATTATGTGATACAAGGGCATAACCAGGTACTAAGAAGGTGCGATTTGAGGGAGTTTTTGAATATGGATGTGGAGGGGGCAGTGGACACAGATAGGGGAAGAGAGTTCCAATTTCTGGCAACGGTGTGGGAGTAGAGTGCTTTCCCTGCATTATTGTTAGCCTTGGTGATGGAGAGGAGAGATTTTTGACTGGATCTTAGGTATCGGTTTGTAGTATAGATAGTAAGTAGGTTGGATAATGAAGGTTTTTTTCAGGATATTTGAGAATATTGTAGGCTGTGTCCAGCTGGTGATAGTTAAGTAGCTGTGGTAGCTCAAGCCATTTTAGTTCTTTTAGTGCAGCACAATGATGGGTTCTATAGGTTGAGTTAGTAGCAAACTTGGCTATTTTATTGTAGCATGATTCTAGTTTGTCTAGGTCACATTGTCTGATTTGGGTAAAGAATGGTGCTGCGTATAATAGAGTTGAGAGGAGGTGGCTTTGTGCAAGAGTGACTCTTGCTTTTTGTGAGAGAAAGGACTTATGCCTGTATAGGGATCCTAGTTTTTTGTTTACTAGTTTTATGGTATAGTAGTAACAGATTCCAGCAGGAGTCACCACGGAGAGTCTTTGCTTTCTTGCTACAGTTCGTTGGGTTTTTTTTTTTAGTTTTATGGTATGTGAGATGTGAACATCAAAGTGGAGATTATTGTCTATTTCAATGCCCAGAAGTTTGGTGTGGTTAGAAGGGGAGATGGTGGTGCCGTCCTTAGATGTTATGGTAAAGGAGAGGGTTTTTTTTGATCTATTAGGGGTAAACAGTAGCAGTTTTGTCTTTTTGGGATTTAGAATTAGTTGGATCCCAGATATCCATTTTTCTACTGAGATAAAGTTATCTTGAGTGAGTGTATGTAGGGTGGTGGGAGATGAGGCGGAGCAGATCAGATGTGAATCATCTGCATATTGTATGAGTGTGGCATGTTGTGTAGAACATTTGAGGTTATTTGTGAAAATAGAGAACAACAGCGGGCCCAGTATAGAGCCCTGTGGGACACCTATGTTGGTTGGAAGTTGTGTAGACAGAGTTCCTTTCCACTGGACTGGTTGTTGCCTGTCAGACAAGTAGCTTCTGAACCAGGCTATAGTAGAGGAGGTGAAGGATAATGATGTTAGTGAGTCTAGTAGAATGGAGTGGGAGACTATATCAAATGCTTTTGAGAGGTCTAGGAAAATGGCTGATACATATTTGTTATCATTCCTGTGAAGGTTTATATAATAAGTGAAAGATAGAAGGGCTGTGGTAGTGCTGTGATGTGGACGGAAACCGTGTTGTGTGGTAGATAGTAGATTGTGTGTGTTAAGAAATGTCATCACTTGCAAGTGGATGCATTTCTCAAGAATTTTGGATAAGGGGCAAAGGATGGCAATAGGTCGGTAGTTGGAGAATTCATAAGAATTACCTCCTTTATGGAGAGGAATGATGCAAGATACTTTCCAGAGTTTGGGTATGTAGGATTCTGGTATGGAGCGGTTGATAAGGATGGGGACAGGATATGATAAGGAGTCACTAGCCATTTTTAGGCATGCAGCAGGTATGTTACCGGCTGCTAGTGTGGTTGGCTTTAGTTTTAGGAGGAGTTTTTTGATAGTTGAGGTGGGCACTGGTGATAGGCTGAAAGAGGGGGTGGTGTGGAATAGGTTAGGTTGTGACTGAGGTAGCCTGTTTTTGGTTATTTGACTGGACAGGGCTAAGATGGATTTAGTAAAATGGTTATTAAATTGAGAAGCTATGTCTAGGGTATTGTTAGTAGAGATGGGTGCTGGGGTTGTGGTTTTGCCTGGCTTTAGTAGGGAGTTAATGGCTTGCCAGAATTTTTGTGGACTATTTGAATATTTCCTTTGGGCGCTAAGAAAATAGTTTTGTTTGTTTATTTTGGATTCAGCCTTGGCCTTGTTTCTAAGCTGTTGATAGTATTGTCTGGAGCTAGGGGGTTTGTCAGTTTTCCGGATTTTCCAGGCTTTATCTCTAGCTTTTAGTAAGGCTCTGGTGTCCCTATTTAGCCAGGGTGCGTAGTTGGCTTTAACTCTGATCTTTCTGCTGGGAGCTAGACTATTAAGGATGTTAGAGAAGGTAGTATTAAAATAGTCTACTGCCTGGTCTAACCCGAGTGTCCGTAGTGGTTCCCAGTTGCATTGGCTTAGGACAGTGTTTAGGTATCGTGGGGTAAGGTTATGGTCATCTCGTACAAATTTGTAGACTACTGATTTGGGGTGAGTAGAGTGTTTCTGGAGTAGGAAGGTGGGGAGATGATCACTTAAGTCATCTGTTAGGCAGCCTACTGTATAGTTTTGTTTGGGATAGTTGGTTAGTGTCCAGACCAGTATGGATTCTCTCTTTGTTTTCTCATCTATTCTAGTTGGTTCTTTAATTAGTTGAGAGAACCCATATATATTGATATGTGTAGAGGGGCTGCTGGAGTTACAGGTTGCCCAGTCAGTATTAAGGTCTCCTAGTAGGATCGTTTCCTGAGATAGATTGTCCTTTGTCCAGTGTAGGATGTCTTCTATTATGAGCGAGTTGTTGCCTGGAGGTATGTAGCAGCATATTATATTGATCTTCTTGTTGTTTCTTATGGATAGGACAGAAAACAGGACTTCAGCATTTTGAAAAGTGGGTGGTGTGGTGTGCAGGAGCTGGAGGTTAAGGGTGTTTTTAAAGAGAATGGCTACTCCTCCTCCTTTCCTGTTTGTTCTATTAGATCTAAGTGTATTATACCCCGGGGGAAGAAAGACTTCATCTTGGATACTGGGTTTAAGCCAGGTTTCTGTAATGGTGAGTATATCAGGGTTGTAGTGGGCTATGAATGCATGTAGGTCTGTTAGCTTGTTGGTAATACTTCTTATGTTGAGATTTAGGATTAGCAGGTCAGATGTTTGTCTCGCTGAGAGGGGACCTGGATTTGGGTGAATGTCACCAGAGGTTAGCAGAATTTGTAGGAGTGTCAGTATGTGTTTTTTAATATTAATTGTTTGCGAGCTTGGTCTATGAGAGTTTTTCTTAGTGTGATGAGATGGTGTCATTTTTGTTATTGAGTAATATGTAGTTGTAAGATTTATGATTGTAGGGCAGATGTAGAAGTCTGAGTGGGTTTGAGAGGGTGGGCTAGTGTGGGTAGTGTGATAGCAGTTGTGCAGCAGTAGATCTGTTTGTAAGGAAGTTAGGAAGGTTAGCGATAGTAGAGCTAGTGATAGGGATGTGAGTGTGGGTAACATGATACTACTTTGAGTGAGAAGTACAACTAGGATTCCTGGTTGGTTGTGTGTGAGGGTAGAGTTGTGTTGTCTGGGAATGTGTTTTGGGAGTGGGATCAGTGTGGGATGTAATTGGATTGGGGGTGGGGGAGGTAGGATGAGTGGGTTGGGCTAGTTGTTAGGGAATTAGGGGTTGGACTACTGGTCAGGTAATTAGGGGTTAGAATAAAAGTAGAAGTAGTGGGGGTGGGTGGGAATAGAGGGCAGGGAGGGGAGCGAAGCAGGCTAACACCGACTCTAAGTGTTTCTTTAGGCTTTGGTAAGTATGTAATGTTAGCTTAAATTATAATATTTTCAACTGAAATTTTAACTGTAATGTAATATGTTTGCACTAAGTTATAGACTATGTTATGGGCACAGAGTATAATTTTCTGACATTCTTAAAAGGATATAGAATTAAAGCTGGGGTTAGTTACAGATGAAACAGGAGAGGAAATTAAATGCTCTTTTATAGATTTGAGTATTTCTCAAAAGAAACTTGACTTTAGTTGGGGGAGGGGGCACTAACTGGAGAGCAATATACAACTGTTTAGTCCTGGTGATGTACTCATCAGTACAGAGGTTTGACTAAGGAACTATACAGCAGAAATGTACTAATACATTCACTAACATTTGTTTAAGTTAATGCAGGTAAGGTATTTTACTGTCTAGACACTTGGAAGTTAAGCACCTACATTAGTATTTAGTCTCTTTAGTTGCAGGACAAGTGTCTGTGGGTGCCCAGTTCTCAAGAGAAAAAACTTATCTCTTGATTTTGCAGTGTTTAGATTTTGGTTGATTCTATGAAAAATTCCCTAAATTCCCTTAATACACCTTGTAAGTCATAAACATTTCTCTTTTTTTAGGGGAGTAAATCCCATTAATATGGTTAAATTTACTGAATCTTTTAGTTTTATTTACTAGCTTGTTACGGTTAGTTGAGAAGTTTATAAGTTTGAACTTTTCCAAAATAATCACAGTTTTATGGTTTAGTATCCCTAGATATTTATTATTTAGTTTGTTAATTTTCTCATTAGTCTCTTTATTTGTTTTGTTTGCATTATTCTTAAGTTTTAGTTTGTCTAATTTAGACTGTATCTCTTGCAAATCTTTGTCCCAGAGTTTCCTTTTGTTAGTATACCAGCCAATCAGTTTCCCATATCGATAAGCTTTTAAGGCATCCCACACAAATATTACAGAGGTATCTACAATAGTGTTTAAATCAATACAATTCTGAACTTCTGTGTTTAGAAATTCTTTGAAGTCTTTTAGTTTAGTTATATAAGCCGATATTCTATTAATCTGAACATTAAATGTTGAACTAATTATTAAATCAAAAGTTATGGAGTTATGATCTGATAATGGACAGGAGATGACCTTGGTTTTAGATATGCTATTAATCATTTCATTAGAAATAAGGACTGTATGTATTTTAGAATAAGAAATATGTCTATTTGAAAAGAAAGTAAAGAAAAGTGATTTTGGATCAGTTTGAATATTAACATCTTTGAGATTACATGAATTTATAAAATCAATCAAGTGTTTGGCCTGAGATGATATCCTCCTCTTACCTGGGACACTAGTTTCATTTTCATTTAAAATACAGTTAATGTCATCCACTATTATGAAGTTTCCTTTAGATAAAAGCACAATGTTATTTAAATGTTGTTTGACTGTATTAATCCCAATTCCCGGAATCCAGTATATATTAATAAAGGTAAACATTTTTCTATTCATTTCTACTGCAACTGAGCAAAACATTCCTTTATCATCTTTATAAATTTTTATAATCTTAGGAAGAGGTAATGTATTGTTCCATAATATGTGCTCTGAGCTAGATAATACAGTATACATTTTAGTATTTAATTTAGATATATCCTCTTTTAGGAGACGTGTTTCTTGTAAAAAAAAACTAGGTGAGATTTGTGTAGCTTTAAGTATTTAAGGAGATTTCCTCTTTTACAAGGGTTGTTTAGACCATTAATATTAATAAAAATACCTTTCAAAAGAATTATTTTAATTATGTATAAAGGCTAGGATAAAAATGACCAGTGTAATCTCCCCTTTTTTCTTTTTTCCTTTTTTTTCCTCTATTATATGCTAATTCAAAGTTTTCGCCCCTCAGAAACAAAGTTATTAAGAAACAATATTTCAAAAAAGTCTTAATCTAGAATCTTTTAACATAACACACATAGTGGACATTAAAAAAGGATATATAAAACCAGAAAAGTTTAGTTTCATAAGATTAAATTGATCCATACCCTTCCTGGAGTTACAAACTCCCACTTTCAGTAACATTTGCTACCCAGCTCTACCACCCAGTCTATAGCTATAGTTATTCAGCAACTACCATCATAAAAAAAAAGTAACAGTGTTTTACATATATAGAAATCTCATCAGCCTAATCAACCTAAATCAAATACATTGTTGTGTGGGACATGTAATGATCGTATTGTTTCAAATATCATGCATTTCTTAGGAAACAATGAAAACAATATAGTTTCCTGAATATTTTTCAGTTATATGTATTAAAGCAGATAATTTTGCTACATAACATAAATATATATTCAGATTTTTTATAGGTTCATAGTTTGTACTAGGCTATCAGTCCTAGGGCCTATAATGATTCCCTGGCTATTTCTTCCCACAGTATTTACTTCCCTGGACCCCTGTCTACCAGGGCGACTGATGTGATCCCTGGGGTGAATTTCCTATCTCCCATCCAATCATTAAGGTTCCTTTTGAAGATGGCCAACGAGGTGCTCTGCTTGACATGTATGGGAAGTCTATTCCCTCCAGCATACTTTGTTCATTGTGATGACAAGGTTTATATCCCTGGAGATGTGTCTCTGAGTGATTGGGATTTCTTTAAGTGTAGCATGTTCAACAGCTCTGGGTTTGACATGGCCTTGTATGTTAAGCAGAGATCGCCTTTGAGTAGATGATATGCGACAGAGTATAGGTGGAGGTTTTTTAGATGGTCAGCATAGGGCATCTGCTTTAGACCTGTGATTCTTTTAGTGAGGTATTTCTGCGGCCTTTCCAGTTGTTGCAGATGTCTTGAGAGTTACATACCAAACAGGGCGTTGTATTCTATAATGGGTCTAATGAGGGATGAGTACAGTGGGACAATGACCTGCTTTTTTCTGGATGAAAAGCCCTTAGTGATGAGGTGTGCCACTTAGAAGGATTTCCTGACTGTTGTGGTGATGTGGTTATTGAAGGTGAGACCACTGTCAACCTGTGTCCCTAAGTCTCTTATCACACTTTCGTTGTTTAATGTACTGCCACCTATGTGATAATTCACGGGTACAGGTTTTTTCCCAAAGGGGATAACTATACATTTCTTGGCATTGAGCTTGAGCCCATGGCTCTGGCACCAAGCATCTGTTTCTGTAAGGCCCTTTTGTAGAATATCCGCATCATTTGGGGATTCAGTAATGGCTCCCAGTTTGCAGTCATCTGTGAACTTTGTTAGCCAGAGTCCCTTAGTGTTGGCCTGTACTTCAGAGAAGTAGATGCCAAACAAGAGCGGTCCCAGGACTGAACCCTGAGGTACTGCACTTGTCACTTGTCTGGAACTGGATTTGGAGTCGGCTACTTTTACAGTGTGGGTTCTGTCAGTAAGCCAGTTGGTAACCCATCGAATGACATAGGGATTAATGCCCAGCTTAGTAAGTTTATCTATGATTCCAGAGTGGGGGATGGTGTTGAAGGCCTTGGCGAGGTCCAGATAGGCTGTGTGGACCACCTTACCCTTGTCCACAACTCAGGAGACCGAAATAGATGCACTCATAAAGTCATGAAGAAAGGAAAAGGATTATTCATTTGTTTAAGATCATTACACCAAATAAGTCTTCAGATCTAAGTCTGCATATAAATTAACAAAACAATAAGTAGTTGTGAGTGCATTATTTAAGTACAGAACTAAATCCTCAGTGACAAATCTGCTAAAAAAAACAAATGTAGTTTGGGACAAACTATGTTGTCCCAGTCCCACGAGTAAGGGGGTAAAGGGGTGTGGGGAGGGTATAGAGGTAGAAAGTAAGGTAAGGATTGTAGTTGGATAGGATAGTGGGTTTGTGGTGGTGAAAGGGTTAAGGAGAGGGAGATGTAAAAGGAAGTGAGGTAGGAGTAGGTTGGACTTCTAACAGTACTAAGTGTTAGGGATTAAAGGAAGTAGGCACATTTAGCGTGAGTTGGTGGCCCTCCCACCCTCCTCTTTTGTATATGGATGAAAGATGTGGGCAATTTGAGGCAGAGAAGAAGGACAGGATTGTCTTTTTCTGTTCCCCCTCTAAAGAAGGTGGTTATTGGTTTATGGTTTGGTATGGTGGTGAGTAGGTATGCTGCCTCTTTATGTGGGTGAGTAGGTACGCTGCCCCGGTGGAGGAGGTATCAGGGTGAGTAGGTACCCTGCCCTGAGGTAAAGTTTATCCAGGGTGAGTGGTGACGCTGCCCGGAGATCATCGTTGCTGAGGAAGATAATTAATGTTGGTTTTATGTGTATATAGTTCATTGTATAATACAGTTTAATAAAGGTTGTCAAATGTCTTTATGTGTGTGGTGTGGTTATTTAAAGGGGGGACAGGACAATTGTATTTCATTCATAAAATTATTCATTTGCTTAAGGTCAAAGCTCCAAATATGTCGACGAGTCTGAATCTGCATCTAACCCTCTTCATTTCTGTTCTAAGGCAGTACCCTTCACTAATTCAATGCACTTTAAAATACTAGGAGAAAAGTGTAGGGTTTCAGAAATGTTTAACTGTTCCTTATTATACTTAAATATGTGTCATAATACTTGGTCACTAATGGCCCTAAGAAAAACAAATGTAATGAATTTGTTTATGGGCTATTTCAGTGTAACATTTACCCATAATAAGCCATGGACTCATAAAGTCTGATATGCACTTGCTAGAGCCCTTCTAAAATTCATTGCTATTATGATTAATTAAATATTTCAAATGACATGTTCCTTAGTGTAATTAAATTTGCACTAAAGTTGTAAGAAAACTACAACAGAACTTCTTTTTTCAACCATTGTCACTACCAGTAATTTAAGCATTTATAATAAATATTCATTGCTGAAACAAAAAAAAATGTCATACAATAGCACTTCCATTAAATTCAAGTTTGTTTAGACTTAATTATATTTAATGGAAGATATGAAGTGATGGAATTAATAATAACTCATTAATGTTAAGCTTAAAGGTGTTGTGTAGAACTTTTGCATATGAAAACTAGGTATATTAGCCTATTTCAAAGCCTAAATTTACAAATTCTTCCGAATCAGTCACTAGCATGAATGAATGAATGATTGTTATTTGGATTTTGTGTTAAATCATCTGTTTGCACAAAAAATTATCTTAGAAGCATACAAAAATATGTTGTTTTCAACTTGTATATCTTAATAAAAACCTTTATAATTATTGTAAAAACATAACGCATCCACCTTTCTGATAGGCCGGTATATCAGAAAGTAATTTACCATTATATTTGTAAACTCATTTTACATAGTAATAAATATGGCCCATTAACTAATGGTGACACATTAAATAAGCAGAAACAATCAGAAAGCTAAGAGATGTTTAATATCTAACACTTTTGTTTCCCTTCATAATACTGAGTTCAAAGCAATTTATTGTGTATTCTAATACTTATCAGGAATAGATGTAATTAGAGCTGCCTGCTAGTACAGAACTTCACACCCCTGTTTCAAAATCATACTAAAGGCTCAGCATCAATATCTGGAGCATTACAGAGCTCCGTTGAAACACAACATGCAAGTGCAGATTATTTTAAACAAACTCTTTTATATTTGAAAAGCTACTAATAAAAGCATTAAAACCGTTTTTATAATAATATGTAAGAGATTAAAGTTTAAATTCTTATATTCTAGCTTCTTTTTGTTTAAAGTTTTCTGTTTTCTTATATTTCAAGCAGTACCATGTTCTTTTAGTCGCAGAAATGTGTTGTCATAGGTCAGAGATCACCAGATCGTGTTATGCATATTACTGAAGCCAAATAAGCCTGATGAACATCAGAATGGTTTGAGACCTGATCCCTCAAGCCCAAAAACCCAAGAAAAGCAACTCAAGCAATGCCAATGTGAAAATCAGTGAGCAATTTTCATTTTTTGTGTAACAAAGAAGTCTCATGCTTAAATGACTGATCGGGAAATGACAGGCTTCTATATATGCACAGTTTCTGACTGTAAAAGCACCAGAATCTAGAAACAAGTCCATTTCTATGAAAAACATTGAATGGTAGAAACAATCATTATGTATAGAGAGAAAAAAAGGAAAAGACAAGGGAATATAGTAATAAATAAACACTATTACTAACCTTATTGTTTTTTCCTTTTTTCCACAAACAAATGACTTTTAAAAATACACAAATAAAATTTTAAGGATTTCAATTTGATAATCCAATATTGCAGAGCATCAAAAACCCAAGTCAACAGGCAGTGAGAACCCAGACCATTTAATGTAGTCAAATGGTCAGAAAAGTATATAATTCAAATATCACTTGTTTTTTAAGTTCTTCTTTTTTTCTTATGTTT
The DNA here is from genome assembly GCF_019279795.1 of Protopterus annectens. Lineage (NCBI taxonomy): Eukaryota > Metazoa > Chordata > Ceratodontiformes > Protopteridae > Protopterus > Protopterus annectens. Next base: position 1,562,406,989 of record NC_056739.1, read on the forward strand.
TCCAAGAAGTACCATCTGCCATTCTTTTCAATGAGGAGCTAGCCCATTCCATTTCTTCACTTTTGTCCAATATTTTATTTAATTTTATGAATACCAGTGCAGAATTCAAGTCTTCAAAAATCATAGGACCCTCATGCAAGAAAATCTTCAGTCTAGCCGGGAATAAAAGATGGAACTTAACTTGAGCTTTTTTCAGTTCTTTAATTAATGGTAGAAAAAGCTTTCTTTTAGCAATAACCATCAGGGAATAGTCATTATCAAAATGAATGACAACATCATTTATTTTAATAGGTGCTTTAGCCCAAACTGTTTTTAGGACCATTTCTTTGTCATGCAATGACATGAATCTTACAATAAATAACTACGAAAGGCACTGATGGACGGACGATACCAGCTTTGGTTTAAGAGGCTTTAATGTAGTAACAGCACTAAAAACATACTCTATGCAACAAACATGAAACGCTTTAACACTTTCACCACATTTTTCATCTAGATACAGATTTCATCAGATGTAAAATCCCACTAATCCAAACCTGTTTTATAACCCAACAAGCAATTGTAATAAACCAATAAAATTCTTTGCTCAATTAATTAACCAACCAACCAAAACAATATATTTAAAACCTATTTAAAAACGTGAATAAAACCATGGTAAAAAGCATTGTTTACATAGGTAGTGTACGCTGAATAAAATTATATTCAATAAAAATAAAATTACATTTATAAAATCGCATCCATACCATCTAATTATTATGATTCCATTAGTATTTCCTAAAAAACGAGTTCACTGAACTTTTAAAATATTACTATAAAATACATATATAGGGAGCCATTTATTACCAGCCTGCACCACCCTCTAGTGGACTTAATATAAAGTTGTACCAGTAAAAAACACTTAAATGAAACCTCATTGTAATCTACCTGCTCTTAGTTTCAATACAGGGGCTAGGGAAACAGCTTTGTTCAACCCAGGTGGTTTATTAGTCTCTAAGACTATTTGCCAATACAATTCCCTATATTCTATTTTAGTTTCCCACATACCATCCCTTATGTCTTTAGGTATTTCTTCTAATACAAAAAATTGAAACTTGTGCCAAATTAAAATCCAAACTGTGTTTAAATAAGGCATTGTTTTGATTTTTGTTTTGAATGGCATTAGTGTGCTCGTATATCCTTTTCTTTAACTTTCTCTCTGTTTTCCCTATGTAGAATGATCCACAAGCCACATAGTTTGCAATGTAAACCACCCCACTGCTGTCACAAGTGTTGTCTGTCTTAATTGCTAGGTACCTGCCCCTTGATTTGAGGAATATACTTTCTACATTGCTAATGTAAGGACACTGTGGGTACATACCACACTTGAACGTACCCTTCCTTTTTCTACCTTGAGTCTTCCTACCAGAACTATTAAGCTACAGTAAATCTTTAATGCTCTTCCCCTTCCTAAAAATACACTTCAATGAGTTATTAAAAATCAAATTAAGTTCTGATAACTCTGCAAATTTTGCCCAGTCTTTTTCCTATATATTCCTAATAGGACCAGAATCACCACTAACATTGGTTACAAAAGCACATTCATAATATGTGTTCTTTTCTAACTCTTTACTAGATGGAACCTGATTTCCTGATAAGGTCGCACAATCCACTCCTAGAACTGGGGCAAATTTATCGTTCCTGCCCCACAAAATGTCCTGGCAAACCTCAGAAATTAAATCTATAGGATAGCCCCTGTCCACAAGCATATTTGTAAGGAGTTCACTTTCCTTCCCAAATTGTCTATCTTCTGAGGTCATACTACTAATTCTAACAAATTGCCCGTTAACTATAATCCTCTTTTGATGTAAGGGGTTTGCACTAGTGCAGTGGAGGTATGAGTTGGAATAAGTCTTTTTACTGTATACTTTTGATCCATATCTACCTTGGTTTTTATAAACAGTAACATCTAAATAGTTCACTTCATTGTATCCAATATTGTACGTGAATTGGAAAAATCCTGTAGAATTAGTAATGTGTTGAAAAAATTCCATAAATTTCTCTAGTGTATCAGTCCAAAAGATACAAATATCATCTAAAAAACATTTGTATAGTATCCAACAATCTTTATATTGACTATTAATAATGTACTTATCCTCTCATATGGATAAAATTAAATTAGCTTAGGTTGGGGCACACCTTGCCCCCATAGCTACGCCACTAACTCGCTGAAAAAATTCACTTTCAAAGTAAATGAAATTGTTCTTTAAGACCATCTCTATAAGTTGTAAACATACATAAATATCATTCTCTTTTAAAACCTTACCCTGCCTTAAAGCTTCTTCAAACCATATAAGCCCTTGTTCATAAGGTATGGATCCAAACAATTCAACTATATCAATTACAATAAACATAACATTGTCCCTAAACAAATCTTGATTCACATCCCTATGGAAATCCCATGAATCATTTAAAAATGTAATTCCTTTCATGGCTAGCCCCTTGAGTTTTATGTCCAAAAATCTGGCCAAAGGGGTTGTTACTGAACCCTCTGCTACCACTATAGGACGTAAGGGTGGGTCTATCACATTCTTGTGCACTTTTGGGATTCCAAATATAGAAGGGACCCTCAGTTGGTTATTATGCAAAAATTCAAATGTTTCTCTATTTATTGCACCTTCTATTAGCAGATCGTATAGAGTAATGTAAATCTTTCTATGCACTATGTTAATCTCATTCATTCATCACATTCTTTCTGTCATCTTGGAGTAATTCCAGCATCTTCGCTTCATACATAATACTATTCATTAATATTATTCCACTCCCTTTGTCGGGTTTCATTACTCTTAAATATTTGTTACTTGTTAACTCTTCCAATAGCTCCTTTTCCTCTTTATTTAAATTTGGTGGGAACCTATTTTTGTGTACACTGTCCCTTAGTTCTTTTTCAACCATATCTTCAAAGTTTTTAAGCTGGGGGTGTAATGGAGGGTTGAAGGTACTTTTTTTAAGTAAATCATCCCCTAAATTGGGGGGCATGATTTTACCATTAAACAACAATTCAAGGTTTTTCTTTCACAAGAACAATTTTAAGTCAATAACAAACTGACTAATATCACACTTTTCCTTTGGACAAAATTTAAACCCGTAGAAAATAAATTAAAGTAAGTTTCATTAACTTCAACCTCACTATAATTAAAAATATTATAGCCTTTGTAAGATAACTTCACTCTTTCATTTGTGTTGTCTTGTGAACGAATCTCCAGCCCATCCATGTTCCAGGACTCATCTAAAACCTCCCCCTGCTTCTCCCCTTCCAACTGTCTTGTTGATACGATCTGTATTGCTTGTTCTGTATCCTGTAGGACCTCCAAAGGGTTTCTCTGTATCCACCTAATTCCCCTTTTTGCTCCCCATTATCTTGGTTGTAAACACCCCATTCCCTGCTTCCAGCATCACCATTCCATTTTACCATTAGTGGTTACTCATCTTAGGTTTGGGGTAACTACTTTTATTTTGATATTCTTATCAATCCCCTTCCAATGTTTTTCTTTTTCCGAGTTAAAATATTATTACATTTATTATCAACATGCTTCCTAATGTCATAATATTTATTCTTGTGTTCCTCCACTGAGAACAGTAAATCTTTAATAATACAATTATTAACACATGCAATTTGTTCCAATAAATCACTCATATCCTTCTTGTATTGCCTAATAATGGCTTGCATTAAGTCAAAACCTCACTTGTCAAACATGTTTGTCAACTGTTTATAAAAATCAGAACTGTCATATACATTGTTTGGATATCTCCAAACTCTTAACCCTTTAAGCACAATGGATAGTTTGATACACTCTTTCAAATATAAATTGTCAATGTCCAGCGTCCTATGTCTAAGCATTAAGTCATGCAATTTTCTGACATTCTCAATTTATGAACCACCAGTCATTTCATTGGGTGTAATTTGATCATTAAAAATAGCTTTCATAGTAAGCCATTTGCTCAAATCATTGCAAACATTGAAATTACAGTCACCTTGTCAGTTTCCTCTCAGTCTTTGCTGCTCACTTTCAATCACGTTCCAATTCTGGCTGGGACTCTTAACAGTTTCATCAGTAAAAATAGGAGGGCTTCCTTGGGCGTCTCCATAATTAGAAGTGCAAGCCTCTTTTGAGATCCCAGAGTTGTATACAAGCATGTGCAAACGCTGATATCTTGCCCCATTTGCTTCTTGAGCTAACACATCCTGGTTACACAGAAGTGAGGTGTTTAAGTTCTTAGCCAGAGCAGAATGACAAATAGGAATCAAGAGCTCGACGAGCTGCATTAATTGACCAACCAGCCTTCACAAATCTCCAATTTCTCCGCCTCCACACTCAGACGTTCCTGACTATGTGGAAAGCCCATCCATCTCCACCAAAACACTTTAAACCACAAAAACGGAGGCTCCCTATTATGCTGTCAGAGACGCAGGTTGTTGAATGCATGTTGTCAAACTGAAAAGTGCGAAATGGCAAAATAGTGAAGCAGCTTTTCAGCTAATTCTTTCCCTGGGAAAGAATTCGCTTGGCCGCTTTCGCTACTTTGTCATTTTCAGCACTGTAGTGCAATCTCAGAGTTGGTATATTTAAGTAGGGGGGTCTGGGGGCACAGCCCCCCACATCAAGGTGTCTAGGAGCCCCCCCCATTATGTAATGTTTTACAGTTTTTTTTTTTTTTTTTTTTCTCAGAACAGCAATTTTTTTTCCCTTGGAAAAACATCTCTGTTCTGAGGTTTCGACGTTGTAAGCTTTCGCTTACATGGGGTCGATTATGTGTCGTTACCTCTTTTGAGCATGTGATATCATAATATAGACCCAAAATGGAGATTCAGTGCCGAAATACAACAAATAACCACAAAAGGCACTGATGGAAGAATGATACCAGCTTTGGTTTAAGAGGCTTTAATTTTTTTAGTCTTGTTACTACTAAAGAAATAATTCCCATCTAACAAAAGCTTCACCATGAGGTCTGTAGTCAGTTTTTGAAGTAATGCCCAGTGTCAGATGACAGCAATACTTTGGCGAATATAAATATCTTAGCTCAGTCTATTTTTTATTATCGTTAATGCCACCTGCATGTAGGTAATTAGCTCTGGTTACCTCTTACTGTATTAGTTCTAGCAGTGCAGTTATAATTATCTCTCACAAAGTGCTCACTCTACCTCTGTTTCTCCATTGTTATAGTGCAGCTTATTTTACCGCTACATTTTCTGAAAAGATAGTGTAGCACTACATTTTCTGAAAAGAGAAAACACTCCTCTTGCTGGATATAAATGTTAAAACTATTATTTCTTAGCTGTAGTACTCATTTCTGTTTGCGTAATCCCATTTCTGTATGTGCAGACTGATCATCCCCAGCTAATTCCAGTTCTTCAACCACCTCCCAATATTTCAAACGTACTGATCTATGTTCACTAATCAAACCACTGCTGTCTCCCTTACTGAAACAAACAGCAGACCATTAAACCTTAGTGGAGAAATGTGCTATATAGCAGCCCTGTAGCCATTACGACTCTCCCACTCAGTAAATCAGTAACTACAACAATATACAAACTCTACAAATTGCACATTCCACTTAACCCTCCTGTCGATTACTATTTTCCCTACCACGTATTTTTAAGTAATACAATACAAAAGGTGAATGTAGTCAACTAAAATAACAAGTACAACATCAATTTTCTCTTGTACCACTTCTAAAATAAACTACAGATGCAATCCCTTCTCCTTATTCACATCTTACACCTTCCTAACACTTGTGCTGTACTACTTCAGTATCTACCTAGTTATAATGCACAGTCTATTTCCAACATTCAGGTAAAGCCTTGTGTACTTCGGAGCAAGTACTCACAAAACTCTACCTCTCTTTTGTACTCATCAACACCAAAGTAACATAAGAAATGCATTGTATCAAATCAGAGATGGTACACTCTTCATGGGCTATAACAGTAATAAAGAATTTTGAGAACATAGGGCAACTGAGATTGTGTGTAATATAAATGCAAATGTTATGTATTACTGGCTCAGTATGATCCACAAAAGAATGGTTAACAATATGATACTTAAATCCAAGAAAAGGGCAAAGAAACAGAGGTTTCATCATAAGAGGAAGTTTCCTAAATGCACTGGCCAAATTTCCCTAATCTGCATAAATACCACCTTGGATCTCTCCCCTGAAAAGAGGCTACTAGCCTAGTAGTGGGGCTTACCCATTAAACAGGATGCATAAATACATACATAGATACATGCAGACATACATACATGCATACAATTGTGGAAAGGCTTAGATTTCTGTGACAGTGTCATCTATACATTATGAGCAGCTTTGTCATTGCTAGGTCCCTGACATTTTCATTGGAGGTGTTTCTGGTGACATTGCTACAGTTGCACCTTAACATCAGATTAGACTGCCTTTTGGATGTATTTGGAAGGCACAGTTGTGCAACAGTTAGCATTATTGCCTGATAGTGTTTGGCTCCTGGCTGCAATACTTTGTGAGTGAAGCTTGCATCTGCTCCCTGAGTTCATGCGTATTTTTAGCAGCTGTGCTGCTTAACTCCTGCTTCCCAAAGCCATACTGTAAGTGAACTGGTGATCATGGAAATTGCCTGTGGGTGTGCATGAGATGTGTGAATGAGTGTGTGCACATTCTGCATCTGTCTTACACCTGCTAAGTGCAGGGATAAGTTCCTGCTCCTCCACAACCCTAAATAGGATAAAGTGGATACTAGAAACTGAGGACTTCATAGTTCTTTAAATGTTTAGGGATCACTCAAATGGTTCACATTTTTTCCCAGACAGAAGTGATTTTGTGTATACAATAAAAATGCTACCTGATGTGATGAGGTGTCTGTTCCACTGCAGTGGTATCCTCTGCAGAGTATACCTGTCCCTCCAACTCATTCTGCTGATGTTGCAGAAGAGGTTTAGATCCCTAGATTGAATATTTCTGATGCCATATAACTTGCTGATGTCCAGTAAATCCATTAGTAATGGGTCTGAGGATGCCTTGTATGCCAGATACAGGTCACCTATTAGCATTTTGTAGCATACCGAGTATAGTGACAAGGCTTTGAGTCGGTCCATGTTGGACATGTTGTTTAGGCCTTGTATCTTTTTAGTAAGGTAACTCTGTGGGTGTTCCAGTTGTTGCATGTGTCTAGACATGTCATCTCTCTGAAACGTGTGCCAATCACAAAGGTAACCATACTTTGAAATTCTGCTATGTACATCTCCGAAAGTAGGTAAATATATAATTTATGAGAAAACTGCAAGGAATTTCTCATCAACTTCACAGTATTTCCTATATATTTAGTATGCTATGGGGATGTTATGGTATACTGACAGTATAATGATATATAAACAGCCTTCAGTGTACATACATAATGAAACAAAAGACATGTTCAGTTACATGAATCATCCACGGTCTAAGCCATGTTTCACATGTCATCAGTTACATGAATCATCCACGGTCTAAGCCATGTTTCACATGTCATCAGTTACATGTTACACTGTTCTAACAATGTAATATGGACTGCATCCACACCTAAGGAAATGGCATGTTAATATGTCAGAGAATATCAATATCATTATGTCAGTCTTATATGTGCATGTTTTGTGTGGAGATGACAAAATATCATTGTCCAGTAAGTGCATCCATGAAAATACAAAACACATAAGAGCACTTATAGAAAGTGCTATATTAACACAATAAATACATTTACCTAGAGGTGTTATGTCAGTCATGAGTGACATACTGAAAGTCAACAAGCATTATGTCTTCAATCAGTGGGTGTACATTCTTGTTCAGTACTTGCCATTTCAAATGCATCATGGGAAAACATGGACATTTGGGAAATGGCAAATACATGAAGGCTTAATGCAGCAAAGGGAGACATGCATCTTTGTGGGACATGTCCTTTAAAGGCATGAAATATTATACCAGTAGGAGACCTGAAGCTGGACATGTGTGGCTGCAGGATGGTGTAGGGCAATACCTGCCAGCAGGCACTGGCATAGCTATGACAGGGGATTAGTAATAGTATTAGCAAAACTTATGGGGTGCAGGGATTTCTCCAGTTTAGAGGTGTCAGGGTGGTTGCTCCCCTATAAACTGTCAATGAAGTTCTATTCAGATTTGTAATCTTGACTGATTGGGCATCAGAAAAATAGTCATCAGTTAAAAATACTACATCTTGCTTGATTAGCAAATAAATAAATAGATACAAATACAATTAAATCTCACAAAGCAGAAAGAGATTGAAAGGTGTTCAGACATCAATAAGCAAAACTGCATGTGGATTACATGGCAAATCCTAAGAGAATAAATTCTGAAAGCTGAATAAATACAATATAGGTGAAGGAAAAGAAAAAAGATTCATGAAACCAACACACAGCAAATATGGGTCTATATCATATGAGCGAATAGGAAAAACAGCGAACGCTCACAATGTCGAAAGTACCGGACCTCAAACTTGCTATTGTGGGGGGCTGCACCCCCCCCCCACTAAATATATATTCCAACTCCGAGATCACACTACAGTGAGGAAAGGGCAACTATTCCATTCTTCACTGTACCGCGATCTCAGAAAAAGCACTTTGAGGTCCGGTATTTTTGAGATTATGAGCGTTCTCGGTTTTTCCTATTCGCTCATATGATATCGACTCATAAATATGGTATAGAGGTATATAGACAGAGAAATATGCTCAAGGGTAAAGGAATGTAAACTGAAACTAGTACAGGACTGAGTCACACTGTAAAAGAAATCAAAATTACTTTATAGAGAGTAAATGAAAAAAGGTAAAAATGTCCAATAGCAGGAGCTCTTGAAATGATAAAACATATCAAATATGAATCAGATGGGCAGAGAGAGAGTTTACAAGCAAGCCTAACGCAAACATTGTGTTTTAGTAAATGTGATGGTCTTGAAGCAAGTTCTAATGAAGTCAAAACTAAAGCAATCTGAAGCAAACAACCATGAAAGAATGTTGCATGACCATCACAGGCTATACCTTCCAGGTAAAATGCACAACAAGTAGTTGAAAAAATGTCACTGTGAACAGGCTGCTAGGTTCTTTGAAGACTACATATTTCAATGGATATATAGATCATAATTCTGAGGTGAGGTACAACCAAGGGTAATACGTCTTCTCAAACAGGGAATGAAATAATATACAAGTTGGAACCCTAGCAACATATTCTTTCTTTATTCACAACTTCCTACCTCTATTCAGACACATTTCTTTTTTTTCTAAGATAGTTGTAGCCCTGGTATGATAGTCCTCTGACAGCCTAAATAGTTAACAATCTGTACCAAGATTTGCTATCCCGCATTTAGCCCAGGAGAGAATGAAAATCTCTTCTGCACTGGCAGGAACTGGAACTTGTAAAAAGTTCATTCTTATACAACTACCACATGTTTCATAGCATCTGTCAGTGTTCAAAACTCCAGTGACCCTACGAATAAATGTATTTGTCTTGTATACAATTTCTGAGTACAAAAGCCCTCAGTAAAACTCTTATTTGTTTTGTCAGCAGTATGTGTTTTGCAAAGCAAGCAGCTTAGGGCTGCAAAACTACTTCATGAGAAAAGTCTTTATTTTATTAATTTAAATCAGATGTAGATATATTAGTCACTCATTTACAAAGACTTCTCACAAATGATTTCCAGGTGGGTCCTGAGATTGAAAGTCAGCCAAATGACTTCTTATTTTGTCACACAACATGTAAACACAAATCCTGGACACCCACCACCCTCCATTATGGCAGATATAGCTAGCTTATTCATACTTCCTCAAACTATATGTTTAGTTATGCATCTAAATAAAGTCATCTGCTTTACACACATTTCACTGTTACCTACTATAATTTCCTGAGGTTATGGTACTGTTAATATTTATAATGTACCACAAGACAGAGTCCCCTGGATTCAACAAGCCCTGCACGGTGTGCAGGACTAGTGCAGGAGCAGGACTAGTGCAGGAGCTCCAGCAGGCAATATGTCTGTCGTGCGATCCAGGAATAAGCTGTAGGGATGTGCACGAGCGCTCCTGCACTAGTCCTGCATGGACTCAGCCCCTGTATGCAAATTGCCTCATTTGCACGAGAAATACATGCAAATGAGGTGAATTTGTGATCCAGGAAGCTGGAAGCTGGCCATGCAGGACTAGTGTAATCTACAAAAATGTACTCTGCCAGTAACCGAGTATATTTCTGCAAACTACAAACGGAGCCATGACAGCTCCATATAAAGGTGGATATTATGTATAAAGCATGTCAATGGCCAAATATAAGGCCATTGGCATGGAAAATAGTTGCAAAAATAACAAAATCAACTTTTATTTTTTTTTAGCCGATCTCGGCTGTTTAAGCATAGGGCAGAGGCGCACAAATGGGATCGGGTGAAAAATAAGAAAAAAAACTAAAATAAGCATTCTAACCAAAATCACTATTTTGCCATTATACTCAATGACAGGCAGAAGACAACATGGCCAGTGAATAGTGGTTGCTATGGGGGGAGGCTCAGTGTGGGACCTGTAACTATGCATCAGCAAGCAATCCTATGCAAATGAGGGGAATGATACTAAATCCCAGATTTCCCCTGCATGCTAGTCAGCACCCAGCAGTGTAAGAGCAGGAATAGCTTGGTGAAGGCTTGGAAGTTAGCTGACATCATAGGGAGGTGTGTCAGGCATACTGTAAGTGGATTGGAGCCCTGTGGCTCGGGTTTGCCCTTAGCTTAGCAGAGCTAAGCAACGGGGTGTGTCTGAGGCTGCCTAGCACTCTACATTGTCTAAGCAGATGTGTATGCCGCTCACCGGGTTTTAAATGGAAGAAAAAAATGTAAACCAGGAAATAGCAGCTCTGTGCACATTTGAGCACTGTGTTTGCACAGCGCGCCCCCGGGCTTAAACAAGAAGACAATGGGAAGGGAAAACAGCAGTAGGAAGGTAATCTAGGAGAACTAGCATAGCTGGTAGGTGAAATGTATCAGAATCAGCCAGTTACACAGGCAGTAGACCAGCCCAGCCCAGAACACTACTATAAACTATGCAAACACCTTTCTCTCTGGTTTTTCCCACATACTCTACACCACCGGTGCATACAAGCGGGGAACTTTTAACAAGCAAAAACAAGAAAATGATAGGGGCTGCAGCAGCTGTCAGACATCAACATGTGAAAGAGACTGAGGGTGGTGAGGATGAGAATGCTGTCGACCAAGCCACAGTGAGGAGACGGAGAAGGGTGTACAGACCCAGGGTAACCTACCAGGGGCTACATGAGCTGGAGATAGTGGAGTGCTATAGGGTGGAGAGGGACCTCCTACAGCAAATTGTTGAGCTGTGCCGGCCACACCTGACACACAGACCTAACAGAGGGGAATCCATCCCAGTGGAAACCATGGTATGTGTAGGCCTAGGAATACTAGCCACAGGTACCTCCCAAAGCCCAACTGGGGATATCATGGGGATCTCACAGGCATCAGCATCCAGGGTATTCCACCAAATCCTGGATGCCATGTCAGCACATGCCGGTGAGCACATATATTTCCTCAACACCCATGAGGTGTTGGCCAGCAATATGCGTCTCTTCCACCAAATAGCAGAATACCCTGAGGTGGTGGGTGCTATAGACTGCACAAACATATGCATCAAAGAACCATCCAGTGAATGGTGTAGGGTCTACATAAACCACAAGTGCTTCCCCTCCATCAACTGCCAAGTCATGTGCGATGCCCAGGGCATTATAATGAATGTGTGTGCTGGCTGCCGTGGAAGCTATCATGATTCCCACATCTGGCAACTGATGCAGCTGTACCAGAGATTTGCCAATGGGGACATCCTTTATAGTCACCTAGTGGGGGATGCTGGTTACACACTGGAGCAGTGGCTGATGACACCCATCAGAAATGCACACACACCCGAACAAGAACTCCATAATGAGGCACACGCACAGACCAGAATCATAATAGAGCGTGTGTTTGAGAAACTCAAGCCACAGTTCCGGTGCCTGGACACATCCGGTGGAGCCTTGCAGTACTCACCAGCTACATGTACCCAAATTGTTATCGTATGAGCCATACTACACAATATGATCCTGTGGAAACAGCTGCAGCAGGAAAAGCATGGGGCAGGGCCACACAGCCCCCCACCAATGCCAAGGCCTGGACAGGCAAAGAGTGACTTGGAGGAGGAACAACCTGAACCTGCCCCAGTAGGCAGATGGAGGCGTGCCCAGTATGCCCTGGCCTTGGCAAAGAGGAAACGCATAACACTGACACAGTAGGGTCCCAGGGAATGACATCTCTCTCTGACTTACACATACAGTAAAATGGATGCCAAACATGACACTAGCTGTGCTCAACCATGTATAGGGAGTGTACTATGTGTATCTGACATAGGAAGCCCCCAGCATCATCCTCAATACTGGCACACCCACAAGGTAAGTCACTCTCCTTACCAATTGCCGATTGGAGTAGTATGTGTTGTTACTTGTATCTATGCTATGGATGTGAGAATGCAAGGGAATCAGGTGGCTGAATGGGATGCCAGTAGATAGTAGACACCTATAGTGGCAGGATGAGATCTCTAACAAATACTGGTGTCACCATAGTAGCCATTACTACACATGATGACAAAACCCATTACAGGAAATGTGCTGGGCCACATGTGTGTCCATATGACACACACATGCCAGTCGGGGAGATTCACATACCCAGCAACAGTCTCAGCCAGCAGGACAGGTGTAGACAAACAAAAACAAAGGCTGTGCAAAGGCCTCTGAATTATGCCTATGGGTAACCTCCCCCCTACAGGCCTACACAGACAGACTACATCAGGTCAGGCAGTGGGATGTTAGTTCTGAAGGGTAGGAAGTCAGAAACTAATATGTAGGTCAATCAAACCTAAGACCTGTAGTACACTGATATGTCTCTAGTCAGCAGGATTGGTTAGAATACAGAATGAAATGGAGTACCTGACATAACAGTACAGTCATAGCAGATGTGTACAAGTGTCAGGTGTGCCCCCCCCATCCTATGTTGAAGTGTAGAAACAGTCAGGTGTGCCCCCCAATCCTGTGTAGAAGTGTAGGAACAGTCAGGTCTGCCCCCCCAATCCTATGTAGAAATGTAGTAACAGTTAGGTATGCTCCCCAATCCTGTCTAGAAATGTAGACATAGTCAGGTGTGCCCCCCCAATCCTGTGTAGAAATGTAGGAAGAGTCAGGTGTCCCCCCAATCCTATGTAGAAATGTAGTAACAGTCAGATGTGCCCCCCCAATCCTCTGTAGAATTGTAGAAACAGTCAGGTGTGCCCCCCAATCCTATGTAGACATGTAGTAACATGTATGTGTAGGTATAGTACCAGTGGAGCACAGATGCCCAGAGGTGGCCAAGGTAGCAGGATAGATTGTAGCATTTGTACAGTATGCAGGTATGTGTGTGTGTTAGGTTGGTGTGTGTTTTATATTGTGTGACAGTGGTCAGTATGTATGCATGTTGAGGTTTGACCTGGTGGCTGTTGCCCACTACTGCCGATGACAGGGCCAAGTCCTCACAACTGCAGTGCCAAAGACAGTTCCCACCAGTATAACACATGCTAGCAGTAAGCCATTGTAAATGTATGGTGGTAATATGTGTCACCATCTGAAAGATGGACATGGTATTGCTTTTGGGCTAGCTATACAAAATGTACACAGGGAAAAGTACTCTGGACATACGGTATATAATGTGTAATTCTGAAATGGACACACCCTTGGAATTGTACATACAGGTATGCATCATATTATCTGGGCCTGTAGTAGGGAATGTCTGGCCAAACACTAGCAGATCGCAGAGGTGATAGTACTGATGTATTGGGAAATAGCTGATATACCTGCACATGCCAGCATAACTGGAATGCCCCATGCATATCTGTGAGTCAGATGCAAGTAGTGTCCACAGCACACATGCACCCAGCTCACCCAAACACCACCCACAGGTACCGCTCTGGTTGTATCCCTGCTGTTGGGTATGGGTACAATATGACCCCCACTTGTGTATGGCAATAGTGAAATAATGCAGCATACAGTGCACGTGTCCCATGCAGATGTGTCCCTAGCTGCAGGTAGCATCCTGCCAGCATCCACACCACCTATCAATACTGATAGAAAGCATTGGCATGAACACCTAGCACACCTACCCTGTCACTCCAGGGGAATATACTGTATGGCGATCTGGGACTGTAGGACTGACAGAATGCACCGGCCTGCCACAGCTGGCCTGCATCACCACCAAATGGCCTACAGGCCTCTGCCAAAGGCCTGTGTCTCACACATACTGCCAATGCATGTAATGTCATAGACACCAAAATAAAAACATGACACGCTCCACATAAGCCATATGCAAGGCCATGTGGACAAACCACAGTAACATGTCTACCATGTCCCATTGCATGAACTGTGGACCAACACCAAAACACAGCTGTAATGATGTGATAACCTTAGGGAAAGTATCAGAGAATGTATGCATAATGTATGGAAGAGGATAGAATAATAGTGGGGGGTAGGAACATGGGCAGCATGGAATGTGCAAAGTCCGACACACAGCTGTGCGCACATACTATCCCTGGCTCCAAACACATAAATGGGTGGCTACAAACCTGCCTGTACACCACAATAGGGGTAATGTCCTGACTTATGACCCCTGCTTCTGGGTAACCTGTGTGAATCTTTACAGCTGTGAGGTAAGGCCACAACAAGATAAGGCCATACTGTCATGTTGATGGATGTACAAGAATGGGATCCTCTGCCAGAACTGTACCAATGTGCTGAACCGTATACACAGATGCAGCAGCAACTGTCTCCAGCTCCCATTCCAGAATGGCATAACTTTTCATGAATATGTAGGCATTTGCCCACAATACTGGACACAGCTGCATTCACCCTTGTTCCCCAGGACATCAATGTGAGCAAGAATGTCCACCTGACACTTACAGGTAGCAGACTGTTTCTGCAGGGTATCTGTAGATCATTTGGCAATATGGGGTCAAACTGTGCAAGGGATCATGTGTAATGCAGGTGATTGTGTCTGTGCTGCTTCTGCTACATGGTACTGGTATTAGCAGATATATTCAGACATGTGTACTGTTATACACTGTGATGTTTTATGTCCTCAAGTATACAATACAAAGGCCTGTACTGGAGTAAAAACTACCTGGAATGGATCCACACATTCAATACAGAAGGGCATACTGGGCATGCTCACACAACAAATGAAGCCCATGTCTGCAAACAACAGTGGACCATACATATCTGACTGTTGCAGATGTTAGTGCATACAGTCCTCAGTATGCACCAGTCATGCTTTGCACACACATTGGATAGGAATACAGACATGTATCCAAGGACAACACACTATAATATGCTGAACATAGACATACATAGATGTGTGCAAGACAGTGATAGTGACAAGGAGCCATCCATCATGAGGCCTGTCCCACCCAGCACACAGCCAAATGGCTACAACCACATGATGTGTAAATGTCACTCACTGTAGAAATTAGCCACTGATATCCATCAGCATTACAGAATATGTGGTGCAAGTGCTAGCTGTGCAACAGGACTGTACAAGGCAGTAGTCACCTAGCAGTTGTATACACGTACCTGTGGAATATAAACCTGCATCTGCCTGTGTGTGGTGTGTCAACCTCTAGATGAATGGGTTATGGCCTATGCACATGCACTTCCCTCCCCATAGCTGTACTATGTCAAGCCTGCTGATGTCATTCACTGTGAAATACCCCTTTGTGGAAGGAGTACTCCAGTAATCTCCATGGTGCATCCTATAACTGTGTAATGTTGTAGTGTATTAAACTAGTTAGGTAGGAGTTCTAATCCCAGACATGTCAAGTGTGTGTGTGTGTGTGTGTGTGTGTGTGTGTGTGTGTGTGTGTTTGTCATTTATATCCTGTGTAGAGGTGGCTGTGAGTAACAACTGGACTCATTGTGGAGTGGGTTTTGCAAATTTCTTAAATGGTGGCCCTATTATATGTCACAATGTCCACCTTACAAGGATAACAGATGTGAAATAGCTGAGAGGCTGGGGTGGCAATCCATACCCCTACATGTGACATCAAGGCGTGTCGAACAAAGTTAGCAACCCTTGTATTACACTGAGAACACTCTCAACCCATGTCTCATACACAAACAAACTTGCCTAGGCAACAATTGCTATGTTGGCAGTACCCTGCATATTGCCCACAGATAGTAACCATGGTGTGCTTGCAGTGGACTACAGAGGGCATGGCAACCCTGTCCATCAGTACAATATGCATGTACATGCAGACAGTGTGCCTTCACTATGCTCCCCACTGGACGCCTGCAACACTTGTGGTGCCCTCAAATGTGACCCACAAAGGACATACCATGCCTTATACACATGCTTTGTATGGACATATGCCACTGGCACCAGGGAATATCTGTATCATGCTATCAATGTAGGTGCAGGGTCAACCTGCTGTCCATTACCTGTTCCCAGCACATGAGGCCAGGACAGGCACATCTGATTATAACAATCTGTGTTCACAACTTGGGCAAGACACCCCAGGTACAGTTCCACATGTCACTGTGCATGCATGTGGGATGTGTGCACATCCCAGACAGAATCCATGTCATGGACTAAAGAACACATACATGGCAAGCATTGAACAGCAATGGCCACACACAATAGTTACCCAGGTGACTGGATGGTGAATACAATACCAACCTGTGTGGGCCAGTCCAGACATTAGACCCCTGAGCCACACTGCAGACCATTGTCATGTGGCCTGATGCCAAGGTATACCCTTCACCTAGCCCTGTATAGACTTCTGGCACAGTCAACTGCTACACACCCATGAAGCAATGCATGCATGCATGCCAGTACTGGTACCCTGTGTCTGTGTGTGTGGTGTATGATGCTTATGACCACATTCACACTAACTACAACCCGCATTGGCATACTGAAGCATGCTGTCTGATGTCAGACACCTCCACATACCCTTTGCCCGTATAACCTCTAGATAACCCCTGTGGTTTATGTGCTACATGCACAGTACTGTATTGTGGCAAGATAACTAGTTAGGAAGTGTATTCCTGACCCTGCCAAGTGTGTCAATGTGTGTGAGTCCCTAAGAGTGTGTGGCTGTGTTGACACTGACACCTGTTCATGTTGACAGGCACATGTGCTACACCTACCGTATCGCTACCATATCACTGTTGCAAATGTCACTCACCATCACATATACATTTGGACAGCTCTTCAACATGTAAGCTATGTGGCACATGCACTAACTGCATAGACATGTGATAGCAATACATAGTCAGTCATGGGTTTGATACCCTGTACTGGTAGGTGAGTGACACAAACATGTTTAGGTTTTACTCTCCCACCCCCTCCCTGACTAACTTTGCTTCTGTCTGCCTCTGTCCCTCCCTCTCTGGTGGATGTGGAGAACTACACCTGCTTTGCGTAGGCAGCAGCATGTGTTTTGTAAGTGATGCTCATCATCAGTTAATGCCTATGCAAAAATTGCAGCCCTCCTCTAGCTGATTTCATGTGGAACAGCTGTGGTAACATTCCCATAGCCAATTGCATGGAAACACACTCCAATATCTAGGAACATCATGTTGGTGTTGGCCCTTTTCATTCACTGTGAGCAGGACCTAAATCTGGTGTTTGGCAAACAGCATCACAGATGGATTGGGGATTTACTTCTAACAACATACACTGTAGAAACAGGCCAGCACACAGGAGAGGGATGTGCTTGACATGACTACAGAATGTAAGTGTTCCTATTCTGCATTTGGAGTAATGTTGGTTTAACAGGGTGTGTGTGGATATGGCTGGTGTACATGTTTTAATACCTGTCATGACAGTGCTATGGTTTTGAGGAAACCCCCATCTGCAGCCTGGCAGTGTGTGGTGCCTTTTGTTTCTTGTGTTACTCACAGATCACCTATCTGAGAACTGCAGAAGCCTAGTGTGAGGATTGCAGCCAGTACATGGTGACAGCCATGAGAGTTACTGACTTCATATCCCTCATAGGACATATGTCACAACAAACCCTGTTACAACAGTAAATGTATGAGGTTATCACGGCAACATGTCAATATTGGCCCTGTGTATGTGCCTTCAGCCACAACTCTGTAAACCTTTGTACATATGTCATGCAGTAAGAAGTGCATATGTTCTTTACACCATAATTTATTGACATCATATCTGATAAGCCAGTGAGATATCAGACTGCTACACATGTTATGTATAGTAGGGGTTATATTTGAGGACATAACATGGGCATTCTGTGGTTGTGTATACAATACTGAGGTCTGTGTACTTATGGTGATTGTCAACAGTGTGTGTATTGTGAATATATACCTTGGCCTGTGCACAGACTGTGGTAGATGTCATTGTTCTTGGTCCTTTTCTATCTGATGTAACATGCTGCTTCACTGTATGTTACCCTATCGGCTTACATGTTTGTTGCGCCAAACACACACATGTCCCATACCACAGACAGGCATAAGACCACACTGTGTAGTAGTCCAGTATATGTAGGGTTAGTGTGTGAGTGGCACATATGTGGATGATGTTGATCAGATAGTCCATATACTGCAATATTACACTAGCTTACCATATATGGCTGTGGTTGTGTTCACATTGGTTGTTATGCACTTTCTCACAGGTGTCTGTTACTCTGTGCTGTGACATGCCTGTAGACCCTGCTATATATGCAGGCACATGTGTATTCCCCCAAAAGAAATGTAGAGTTGTGGCAGTCTGCCTGTAGCCTGCACAGTACTTTTTACATGCCTAGCAGCTTAGTGTACTTACCCAGTGTGATGTTATGTCCAGATACTTGCTAGATGTACTGCTTCCAGGCCACCATAACAGTCATGTATTTCAGACAAAGCAGTGGGATGCTGTACAGATGTATGTCACTAACTAGTGGGTAGTATGTGGCCATGTAACCTCTGTACCAGCGATTATTATGTGTCAGGACAGACGGGTGTGTGAATGTATAACATATGTGGGCAAATGTATACCAGTATTTATGTGATATACCCATCTACATGCCTGTTAACATCCACATTGTCAGGCATGGTCCACATCTCTTGCACTAAGGGGTTCTGTGTATACTTATGGACTGACCAGAGTGTGTCAGACTGTCCACATTTATTGGCCATATCTTTGCTGTAGTTCACAGGATCATTACTGTGCTAGCAGAGGTACTGTACTATGATGTCCATAGGATGTCTGTCAGTAGCCAATAGCGCACATGTTAAAAGCAGATGTGACCTCCCACACACAACATGTCTGTGAATACAACCCCCATTACAGTAGCAATAGTCTAGCTCTACGATTACCCTGTCCTCTATTGGTCCGTCTTAAATTCAGTTTCCCTGTTACTCTAGCATGTCCAAAGGTCAGTCATTGGTTTCCTCTCCAGTCCAGCTGGTGAATCTGGGAATTTTGAGGCAATGTTACAACTGTCTCATGTACACGGACAACCCTCTCCTCCTCCAAACAGGTTCAAATATATGTGAGAGATGCAACTATTTAGCCAAACTGGAGGCTGAGCTCTCTCATCTCAAAACTGGTGTAACTAGTCAGGAGGAGAAGGTAACCTCACACAACACAATTCCAGTATCACATAGTCCCACCACATCAGCGAACCAAACACATAAATACACAAAATCATACTCGGAGGCTCTAAATAAAAATCTATCTAAGCAACAGAGACCTCCAAAGCAGACATCCAAGCAAATGCTACCTCAAAACAAAACACACACAACACATAACCCACAAAGTCAGTGTGCCAAGCAGCCACAGCCCTTAAGGCTGAATAACACACCTGATACTCTTGTTATAGGTGACTCTATTGTCAGACACACTGACGTCCTGCTCACCAGGCTGAATAAAGAGAAGGTCATGGTGAGCTGCCTGTTGGGTGCTAGGATCCGACACATAACGCAAGCACTCAGGTCACTCCAAAGCAAATACAAATATGACTCAGTCATTGTACATGCTGGTGTGAATGACCTGAGACGTACCTCCCTGGACTACATGAAAAGAGACATAGAGGAGCTCTCTGATCATGTAGCCCAGGCTGGTATGACCCTGACCTTGAGCAGCATCTTACCCTCACCTAGAATGATGCCACAGTACAAAGACAAAATGATTGATTTTAACAATTGGCTAAAATTTTGGTGTCATTCAAAGGGGATCCAGTGTCTGTCAGCCTGGGATGACATGCTCGACAAGCCACGTTGCTTCGCTAGGGACAGCTTGCACCTGTCACCACTGGGCGTTTGAATATTGGCAAAGGCTCTTGCCACCCCCATAGTGTCTTTTTTAGGCAAGGCTCAAAAGTCAAACCCACCCCCATAGACAGCACAAGGAACAAGAAACTAAGGGTAATGCTGCTAAACGCCAGAAGTCTTAACCTCAAGATGCACGCACTCAAAGCTCTCCTCAGTATGGAGAACATTGATATCTGTGCAGTGACAGAAACCTGGTTCAAGGCTCCAGAGAGCAACCCAGCACTACCAGGCTATACCTCGTATCATGCTTTTCAGCCCCAAAACCCAGACCAAACCACAAATGGAGGGGGAGTTTCCATATTTATCAAGGATATCCACACCTCCAGGTTAGTGGCATTGCACGAAGTATCGGAGACCATCCATGTGCAACTAACAGTGGGCAAGACTGCTTTTCAGTTTATAGCATCCTACATGCCACCCTCTCAAAGTCAGGAATCCCATTCAGCTTTCCTGAAAACATTGTAGAACATGAAGATCTCTCCAAACACCATTATATTGGGTGACTTCAACTACCCAAACATTGACTGGGAGCACTACTCAAGCCCCAGAACCTTAGCCCAAAGATTCCTGGAAATTATAAACTCAAATGCTATGGAACAACTAGTCACCACTCCCACAAGAGGGGACAACATACTAGACCTGATCATTACCAACATGGGGACTCTATGCTCCACACCAGAAGTATATCCCTCATTGGTAAGATTAGACCATAAATTAATGTCACTGGATGTCACATCCCGACCCCACCCCCAGCCCAGAAAACCACAGTGAAAAACTTCTCAAAAGCAAACTTCTCACTTCTCAAAACTGAAGTGGAATCCTTCAAGGCCCCAGGGCCAGTGGAAACTACAGCCCAAACTGCAGAACCCTATATAAATGCATTCTACAGACATCTCCAGGAATGCATGGATCATGCTATCCCAAACAAAACCAAGACCCAATCATCCAAAGGCAGGCATCCAGTCTGGTGGACCCCTGCCATAAATAAACTGTACAACAGAAGGAGGAAGCTACTACATGATAGAGCAAAATCCCTAATAGGGAAGGCATCTCTGATCAGTACTAGCAAAAATTACGATCCCTCATAAAATCCTCCAAGGCCAGCTTGAGAGAAAATTGCACAGGACACCAAAGACAATCATAAGGCTTTTTTCAGTTATGTTAGAAACCTGGGATGCAACTCCCAGACTTGTTCTGAGTTGATTCTAAGCGACAAAAATACACTGAACCCACAGACATCGCCAATATCCTGGCAGACAGGTTCAGTGCAAACTTCTTCCCCTCCCCAAAGAGCAAGTATCTATCCCGGCAGAGGGCTGCCTCTCAAACATCTCAGATGCTCAGGTGAAGGCTGCCCTCTCCAAAGCAAAAAACACTGCTTCCATGGGACCAGATGGCGTCCCAGGTTGTCCTACATGAACTACAAGAGGAACTAATCCCTCAAATAAAACAGCTATACAATCTCAGCCTCACTACAGGATATGTGCCCACAGAATGGCATACAGCAACAGTGGTCCCACTCCACAAAGGTGGAGCCTCTACGGACCCTGGAAACTATCGCCCATAAGCCTGACTAGCTTAGTCTGCAAGGCTATGGAGAGGATCATCATGGAGCTCATAAACAAAGACATTGGGGACCTACAGACACTAGATCCTACCCAGTTCGGCTTTGTCAAGGGCAGATCCTGACTTTTGAACCTGGTTGACTTCTTTGAAACAGTCACCAAAGCCATAGATGAAGGGAAGGTAGTCCACACAGCCTATCTGGACCTTGCAAAGGCATTTGACACAATACCCCACTCGGGAATCATAGATAAGCTATCCAGCTTAAATATAAACCCCTATGTCACAAGATGGGTCACAAACTGGCTCAAAGACAGAACCCACAGAGTGAGAGTTGCTGGAGCCATGTCAGACTCGAAACCGGTCACAAGTGGTGTCCCACAGGGTTCTGTCCTGGGAACATTCTTGTTCGGTATATACTTTTCCGAGGTACAGGCTCACCAAGTTCGCAGACGACTGCAAACTGGGCGCCATAATCAACTCTCCAGCTGACACAAACCTCCTTCAAAAAGGTCTCACAGAGACAGATAACTGGTGCCAGTGCCATGGTTTAAAGCTGAATGTCAAAAAATGTATAGTTATACCCTTTGGCAAAAACAATGTGCCCACAAATTACCACATAGGCAGAAATCCATTAAGTATAGAGAAAGTTATTAGGGACCTGGGGACCCAAGTTGATAGCAATCTCTCCTTTGAAAACCACATTGCCAAAGTGGTTAGAAAGATCTTCTACATAGCCCACCTCATCACGAAGGGTTTCACATCTAGATCAAGAGTGGTAATCGTGCCCCTTTATTCATCCCTCATCAGGCCCATCATAGAATACAATGCCCCTTTTGGAATGTACCTTACCCGACACCTGCAGCAATTAGAAAGACCCCAAAAGTATCTCACCAAGAGGATCAAGGGTCTCAAACAGATGCCATATGCTGCTCGGTTAAAAAAACTCCAGCTCTACTCAGTTGCATACCGCCTACTTCGAGGCGATCTATGCCTGACATACAAAGCTATGTCAAATCCAGAATTAATGGACATGCTCCACCTCAGTAAATCTAAATCCCTTAGAGCCACACGCTCGAGGGACTTGAACCTCAGCACAGAAATAAATAGAACTTGCTGGAGGGACAGGTTCATAACCCAGAGGCTCCCTTCGCTCTGGAATAGAATTCCAGTTCATGTGAGGCAGGGCACCTCACTGAATCTCTTCAAGAAGAATCTCGATAAGTGGATGGGGGATCTTAGGTTTGTCCCAGGGATTACTCCCGTGTCACTATTAGACAGAGGCACAGTAAACTAAACCTTAAAAAGGGCACAGTATACTCAAATCAAGGGGTGGCTTAAGCCATACAGAATTGGGCTAGGCTTACAATTGCCCCAGGGCAGATAGCCTAGTATGAACCTATGAACCTATACCTGCAATCCACACCTGACATCCCCTTGCACTAAGAGATTGGGACTATTGGCACGGAGGTAGGACTCCACTCCATGTTCTGGACATATGGTGAACATATATGTATATATAATTATCCATATATTTATATAGATGCATACAAATATACATATCGACATACATAGATGGATATGTATATGTAGATATATATATATATATATATATATATATATATATATATATATATATATACACATACTAACACTCAGATATATACATATACACAGCAATATATGTCTACACATAGACAGAGATACATATGTACATATACTTATGGATATCTACATATATATTGATGGTAATAGGTATATCAGATTAGATATGTATGCACGTATAGTTATAGATATCTACATATACATCTGCATATATAGGCATATTGGTACACATAAGATATGCATACATATATAGCTATATATACATATATCTATATATACATATATATATTCTTCTTCTTCTTTCGGCTTTTCCCGGTTAGGGGTCACCACAGTGGATCACCTGTTTCCATTTCTTCCTGTCCTCTGCATCTTGCTCTGTTACACCAACCACCTGCATGTCCTCTCAAACCACATCCATAAACCTTATCTTAGGCCTTCCTCTTTTCCTCTTACCTGGCAGCTTCATCCTTAGCATCCTTTTCCCAATATACCCAGCATCCCTCCTCAGCACATGTCCAAACCAATGCAATCTCACCTCTCTGGCTTTGTCTCCAAACTGTCTAACCTGGGCTGACCCTCTAATATACTTATTTCTAATCCTGTCTACCCTCGTCACACCCAGTGCAAATCTTAACATCTTTAACTCTGCCACATTCAGCTCTGACTCCTGCCTTTTTGTCAATGCCACTGTCTCCAACCCATATAACATAGCTGGTCTCACTAATCTTTTGTAGACCTTCCCTTTCACTCTTACTGGTACTCGTCTGTCACAAATCACTCCTGACACTCTTCTCCACCCAATCCACCTTGCCTGTACTCTCTTCTTCACCTCTCTTCCACACTCACCATTACTCTGAACTGTTGATCCCAAGTATTTAAACTCATCCACCTTCACCAACTCTACTCCCTGCACCCCCACCATTCCTCTATCCTCCCTTTCATTCACACACATATATTCCATCTTAGTCCAGCTGACCTTCGTTCCTCTCCTCTCTAGAGCATATCTCCACTTCTCCAGGGTTTCCTCAACCTGGTCACTACTCTCTCTACATATCACAATGTCATCTGCAAGCGTTATAGTCCACGGGGACTCCTGTCTGATCTCATCTGTCAACCTGTCCATCACCAGTGCAAATAAGAAAGGGCTCAGAGCTGATCCTTGACGTAATCCCACCTCCACCTTAAATGCATCTGTCACTCCAGTGACAGATCTCACCACTGTCACACTTCCCTTGCACATATCCTGTACCACTCTTACATACTTCTCTGCCACTCCCGACTTCCTCATACAATACCGCAACTCCTCTCCAAGCACCCTGTCATATGCTTTCTCTAAGTCCACAAAGACACAATGCAAATCCTTCTGACCTTCTCTGTACATCTCCATCAACACTCTCAGAGCAAACATCACATCTGTAGTGCTCTTTCCTGGCATGAAACCATACTGCTGACCACTAATCATCACCTCCCTTCTTAACCTAGCTTCCACTACTCTTTCCCATC
This sequence comes from Protopterus annectens, assembly GCF_019279795.1. Classification (NCBI taxonomy): domain Eukaryota; kingdom Metazoa; phylum Chordata; order Ceratodontiformes; family Protopteridae; genus Protopterus; species Protopterus annectens. The sequence goes on from NC_056739.1 coordinate 1,562,432,012, forward strand.
ATTTCATGCTGTGACTGATCAGTTTTACCCCTTTGTAGTTACTACAGCTCTGCACATCACCTTTATTCTTAAAAATTGGTACCAAAACACTTTTTCTCCACTCCTCAGGAATCCTCTCACTTTCCAAAATTTCATTAAACAATCTGGTTAAAAATTCCACTGCCATTTCTCCTAAACACCTCCAAGCTTCCACAGGTATGTCATCTGGACCAACAGCCTTTCCATTCTTCATCCTCTTCATAGCTATCCTTACTTCTGCCTTGCTAATCCATTGCACTTCCTGATTCACTATCCCCACATCATCCAGCCTTCTCTCTCTCTCATTCTCTTCATTCATCTGCCCCTCAAAGTACTCCTTCCATCTGTTCAACACATTCTCCTCACTAGTGAGTATGTTTCCCTCATTATCCTTTATCACCCTTACCTGCTGCACATCTTTCCTAGCTCAGCCCCTCTGTCTAGCCAATCGGTACAGGTCCTTTTCTCCCTCCTTAGTGTCCAACATTTCATATATGGTTCCCCTTCACAAGATCGAGTTATTGAAAGCTCGAAATGCATAAGCTCGAGCCCAGAATCTCGAGTTTTTAGTAAGGGAAGGGAAGAGAAGGGGGAAAAACAAGTTTACTTACATGTTTGCAGGGGACTGCTTCTGCATACAGCGCGGAATGGGAGATTTCCCTCATCCCCATTGTAGTGCGATCTCGGAGTTGGTATATTTAAGAAGGTGGGTGCAGGGGGGCTTGGCCCCCTGCAAAAACCTTAGAAAAATGTTTTGCAGTTATTTTTGTTCCCCTGCAGAATTTCGAGTTACTGAAAACTCAAGATTCTGGCTTCGTGCTTATGAATTTTGAGTTTTCAGTAATTCGGTCTTCTAAAGAAGAGATGTACACATGGCCATATATATGTTGCACTATACAGATGTGCATACAGACATATGTTTGAATATACATGTGTATGTACATGTAGACATATATCAGCCTATTATATGTATATATCTATATTCCTGTCATGTGTAAACCTCATGGTTGTGTATACCCTCCCAGATGTCTCTCACCGTATGTATCTGCTATGTGTAGATTATGATAAAACAACATATGTGATGTGACAGTCATATTAATAACAAGTAATACGCAATTGTGAAAGTAAAGGCAATTATTCCATACTAATCAATATGTGTACTGACAGATATATTGGAAAAACAACTATTGTCACAGTGGTCATGTGTAGTGGTTAAGTGTTGTGGCTATAGTGTACAAGGTCCTGGGTTCAAGACCTGCAAGGGCTGTTCATTTTGTTGCTGGGCAGAACAAGGGCTGTCAGATATAGAGTGGTTAAGGCAGTTTTGAGCAGCTTTAAGTGTGTTTGTGCGGGTTTGCGTGAAGCTATGCGGTGCTAAGCTACAGGTAAACCTATGGGTGCTTACACAGTGTAGGCTTCGCTTACCAGTGCAGAAATCAGCTTAGGTGTTATATTGCAGCAATGTTGATACTTGCTAAGCATGGCTTAGCCCTGGTAACCAGTTCACACCACCCAGTCTGATAACATAGCAGGGTAATAACATCTGCAATAAGTGTATGTAATGCCATGTACAATACATGCGCATATGTGCTCTCATTAGAGTAGCAAGGGGTGTGAGTGTCATGTCTGGGACATAGATGTATATTTGGCCTGTACAGCACTGTTATCTCTGTGAATGTGTTACATACAGGGTTGTAGCCCAGGGTATGTGCTCTCACACTAGCATGTAGTGTATCATGGTGGTACAACTGTTGACAATGCTTACCCAGGCAAGAGTAGAATGCCAAATGTAGTACTGACAACAGGCACACCTGCAGGCATAGCTGGACTCTGCGGCCCCCCCTGTTGTATCCCTAGTGTGTGAGCTGTGTCACAGTATATAAGCCCTACTGGATAATGATCCGACATGTGGAATGTAACTGTAGACTACCGTCTGTACAGCACATGTTAGTGAGGGCTTCTGACATGTAGTTATGGCATACATATCGTTGTCAAACATCTGTCTGTCAACATATGCATCCTACAGCATAGCTACTTGCCAAGCTGATGACTGTCAGTCTCTGTACAGATGTGCAGATTTCAGGTATCCAGCTGGGATATGTACAGGCAACCTCAGCTTGATTGACACTGCCACATCTGCTCAGCTGTGTAAGAACTGGCACATATAGGAGACAACACCCTGTACACACCACATGCCACAGGTACCTGCACTACACTACCACAGTCAACAGAACATGCTTGGGTACAGGTCTCCATGACAGACACTAACCATGTGTTGTAATGCATGTTGCATACATGTCAACTTGATCACTTCAATGGCTATGTGCAGGAGGCACCTGGAGGGTTGGCTGATGCATGTAAATCTCACCTTGTCACCACAGTAGTGTCTGTCAATAGATTTCCTGCTGCCACATGGCAGGTGGCAGGATACCACTGTACACACATCCCCTACACAAACCATCTCCCCTTGGACAATAGCTAGGTACACAGCTATGACCACCTGCAGTGATGCACCCCAGTAGTGACACATATGTATGTGTGCATTACTGAGTATAGCAGTATCTGTGTGCTACCACACCTGTACTTGGGATTTCCAAGAGGGCCTTCACAACCACCGCAACACCCATTGCCATAGCCAGTTGTGGCTGCTGCTGTATGGGATGTTATGTACCCTGTTAAGCTCCTCTCCAAAGTGGCTACATGAGCATTGCAGTACCAGCACAACAGTGTTGTACAAATGGGTTGATAGGCATGGGATACCCATTGAGTTCTGACAAGTATGTGTATGTGTGCATGTCCATATATCTGTAGGGTACAGCATTCTGAGCCCACATACTCCTATTACAATACCCATTGCCACACAGTAGTACAGATAGTGTTGTTCCTGCCAATAGGTGAGGCATGACAATGCAGCACCCTACTATGCCTGTGGCATGTGCAGTAGATGCATACCCTGTAGTGCCACTGTTGGGATATATAATGGGTTGTATCGCAGTCATGGGCAATGTGTGATTGTGGGTATGTCAGAGTGTCATCATGGGTTTCAGGTAGTACAATATCCACTGGGGGATGTGGGTGCTGTGCGCACTATCATTACTCCAAGGTACACCCAGTATATGTCCCATGTACCACTTTATGGTTACTACTGTTACCTTCAACCATACGGGTAACTGATACCACAATCCAGGCCAGTTATGCATGTGCTGTGAGCAGCCTACTTGTAACACATTGGACACATGATCAAGTTATTTAGCAGTGATAGGTCCAGGTCTGGCCCAGGTCTTTTGGATGTATGTCTTGCCTGTTATGTGTCTATTAATGTGTATATGAAGGTATGTCACAATATGTATTGACCATATAGAGCCATTACATCCCCCATTAGCATACTGTACATTTCTGGGAATGTTCTGCATGTAACATGTAACCTGGAACACACCTCAACCTAAATGCTGTGTGATGTGTGCAGTGAAAGCCACACACTTCAGTATCACTACATACCTAGGCAGGGGTCTAGTCCCAGTGTTGCCAAGTAAGAGTGTGCGTGTATGTGGAAGGGTCTACATCAGGTTGCAGATTATACACGTCCCAGCGGGGCACCTGTCTATGTGGCACAGGCAATAACTGTTATACAAACCTATGACATGTGTTCAACTGTACCCCAGATATGTCACAGCCATGGTGTCACCACAGTACCATACCCCATTGTGGAATACGACTGCAGACCATCCTTGTGCACCTACAACACAAATAGATAACATTATGGAGAACCACAATCAACCAGTGTTACTAACAGCTATAATGCATCATTGCTGGATGGCTATACTACCTGACATATATGCATTACACTCTACTCCTGTCAACATGTTACACTGCAGTACTTTGGTACACTGTAGTACAGTCACCGTGTGCATCAGAACCATGTTAGCCTGTCCCTGCATCAATGGTATGGATGATAGGGATGTGGCACAGGTATCATCATATGCACAGGGTGTGTTGTTGGTTTGCCAGAGGCCAAGGGTGGGCCATATATTTGTCACCATGTGTGTGGGTGAGGTGTATAATGAGGTGAACTGGGCATGGTGATATGGTGTGTGTAGGTAAAGGGTTGCCCTAGGTATGTTTGTATAGTGTGTGGGTATGCATGCACACAGTTCTGCCATGTGGCTGCCCTACACAGGTGTTTATGGACAGCTGCAGACCATACCTGGCAGGATGTGCAGTTCATTGCCTCCGGCCACTGACACGTGGACTGTACCTATCAGGGGTTCCACCGGCATGTCCAGGTACAGGCCTCGATATGCTACTCTCCCCCGATGATGGCAATTGTCCGCTGGAACCAGGTCCCTCCTGGGACTGGCCAGGACCACGTGCTCATGGCCTGCTGTGGTGTGGTGAGGACAGCACCCTCCCTCAGTACTGGGGCTGGTACTGCCACTATGGGAGCCCCTTGGTGTCCAAGCTTTACTTTACACGTAAAGCTACATTTTACATACTGGAGTGTCATGTGTATGTATTGCTCAGTACATGCCAGATATGCTGCTCAATCAGCCTATCTTGTGACAACTGTAATATATGGATACACTCCCTGGTGTTAACTAGTAATTCCCCAATACATCTGTAGTGCTGCGTACGTGGGTTGTCAGTCACCTCTCTGCTGAATGCGATATTAAGGGTATACCTGGTGTCTACCTTCCCTCTCAATGCCTGTTCCATGATACAGACATTATTAGACTATCAGTTGTCCTGTGATTACATACATGACATGTGTTCCTGGTGTGTCATGTGGCAGTCCATGTCCATGTACTGCACAAACCCAAAGAGAGGTACTGCTGTATGAACAACCCCACAATCACACATGTGCATACATGGCCACCCACACAAACACATACACATGCACACACACACATCCTACATGCATCAACCTCCCTCCACTTCACCAGAGTGACCCTACAGACAAATTAACCACCCACCAGGATGCACAAACACATAAACAGGTGAGGTTGCCCAATGATAGTGCACACAGTCCTCCTATTACTCATCTATCAACATGTATAACATATGGTACACAACAGCATGCAGTGTAGCTATAGTCAATCCATGCTAGCAACAGTATACATGTGTGTGATGCATGTGCTGTATTACTAGGTGATGCTCCTTCCCCTGGATATCACTGCACTCATGTACACAGTATTGCTGTGCACCTGTTCTGCACCCTACCATGTACTGTGCACCACACCTCACAGTTGCACAACCCATTGCTGAATGTGTAGTACTGGGTCAGTTATATCAGCTTTAATGCTCACAGACCTATGTTTTTCAGCAACACATACCTGGGATGATATGTGGACAGATGTAATTTGTGAATGCCTGATGTCTGATTTATGGCTCTCAATATTAGCGGACCATGTATGACCAATCCAATACTATTACACTGACAACCATCAGAGCATACCATGGCTATGGGGGATGTACACACCCTTATTGATATGACGCACCCTTCCTTGATCTGCCATGGGACCACATCACTGCATATATTAACAGTACATGAGCCCGATATGTGCATATGCCATGTACTTTCACATGCAGTGTCTACGGAATGTGTTTGGTGTGCGGATGCTGACCACAATGCATACACTCCGTGTGGGCATATGTGTGCACACCCTTATCATGACAGCTTGTTGCACCTATTGTTATGTGTACTACAGCAGTCACTACTCCTAGCAGGGGTATAATAGCATGGGCCATCTGCATTTGCCAGTGTATGTTCAGTCTGCCCTACACATGTCCACCTAATCTGCATGATTGCAAGGTCTACTCATGTGCACATCCCTTGGTGTTCACACACTGCTGTCACTATTGCTGTGGGGGTAGGTTTACGTCTAACACATTTCCTGAACCTGACTATGTGCAGATATAGCCATTCTTAGCATCCTTAGGATCCCTGCTGCAGTGCACTGGTGTGTCATGCTGACACCCCCCACCTTCAGCCTTTTTGCAGATGCTTGATAAGTAAGGCCTACACATGTGTGTCAGTTTGCAGTGTCCCATACACTGAACACCACATGTTACAGCCTAGTCCCAGCTGATAATGTGGACCACAATAATAAGTTATGCCATAGTGTAACTCTGCAACAGTTGCCATTCTCCTACAGGTATGTACTCTGATGTTGCACTGTATACGGGTGTTGTTTCAAACATGTCCCTACTGTAGGCCATGTCTCCCACCATTATGTTACTCCCTGTGGACACATTCCGCAATGACAGGATGTTAGTTATCTTGCAGGTGTCTGACATACCCTTCCAATACCCCATCATGCTCACCATTGTGATGCCTTGCATTTAACAGCAACAATACCTGCACATGTACAGCATGCATTCTGGGTAGGTGTGTTAGATGTGTGCATGGAATATACTACAGCCGTTACATGCCTGGTTTATTGGCAAGCATCAACATACGCCATACTCACCAGCTACAGGCTGCTGCCTTGGTGGTATACCAGAGGGACCTACATAAGAGGGTGAGAGATGCAAAGTCAGTGGCCACATAAAAATACATCAACAGTACATGTCCACAATACTACCACATATGCACATCAGTTTATCACTACTATGCAGCAACAAACTATATTTATGACATGTCAGATATGCATGATCTACCTGTACAGATGTGGATGTATACACAACAGTGGTCTACTGATGTGCCCTGTGGCTTTACCTGCATGCTTCTCAGCCGGTGTGTGGGTAGCACCCACCTCCACAAAGGTGTCTGGCAGTTGGTGGCTATGCAGACGGGCAGGTGCCATGAGGCTGGCTAGGTGCTTCTCCACACATGTTAGGGGCGATGGATGGCATGGCCCCCCCATTGCGAGGTGATCCCCCTGGACTGCAGCAGCATGCCGAAGGGCATTGCAAAGCAGGTCAGAACAATGATGCTGGACCTGCTCATAACTGCAGTTGTGCAGTCCGACATCATTGACCCTGTGGACAAGGTCGTTCCAAAGAGCGGTCCGCTCCTGCTGATCATGGGCAGCCTGGCCAAACAAGACAGGGTAGTGCTGGATTAGGTGGTTCACCACAACGTCATTCTCAGCAGCTGAGTAAGCCGGAAGCCTTCCATGTGACATCTTGCCTAAAAGACATGAAAGATGGACAGAGGTGTGAGCAAGTCATGCAGCAAGGTTACCACAGTTCTTAATACACATCACTGTAACCCCCCACCATATCAGCGACAACAAACTGTACACATAACTCAATAGGTATGGCTACAGCTTACCTACCAGTGGGGCAGATATTGTATTGTACCACACTTTGTGCAATGTGCTTGTAGCCATGTTCCCTGTGTGGACACTATAATTGCTGGCCTGTTACAGACTATTCACCTGCATACCATTGTCAGGGCCATTATGGTTCCATATATGCCTGTGGTATGCTTGCTATGTGGTTGATGCACATCTGACATTCTATGTTATTGGGGATATCTATGCATGCTGTTGGACATGTTCCAAGATTGTGTAGACTATTACTACCCACATATGTTCTATAACAGTGACACACTAGCATGTTTATGGACTATTGGCCAGCAGAAACACCTCTCCAAACCCATCTGCCCATGTTACCAGGCCACATCACATGTGTGACCCACCCAGGGGCCTCCTCATGTACTGGTCTAGCACTACCTTCAGGTGGAACCAACTCAGGGGATGTTGTCCCCCCCCGGGGGGCACACACAGACATGATCTTGTCCCCCGAGGTCAGGTCCAGGGTCTGTTCCATAACGGGCTCCACAGACACATGTGGGATGTGCTACTTCATCTTGAGGCACCCAGTACACATTCACAGGGTCCACATGCTCCTCCTGCTCAGCCTCCAGGCCAGGCACCATTGGGACTTGGACTGCTGTTGTGAGTAGCAGTGGGTGGGAGGCTTGTTCCCATTGTGTCCTTATTGGGGCCCATGGGGAATCCACATCACAGACCACATACACCATCCAGGGTGTTTACCCACCACATGTGTCACATACCAGCCCTGTAGGCTGTCCTCTATATCTGCCAACCCTGACCACCTCCACAACTATACCTGCCATACTTCCCATTCCATACTTCATAGACAAGGGCAATGTAGTCCCAACAAGGGGTTCACATGTGACATACCTGTCCATGTTGCACATACTGACAGCTGTAGACATCTGTGTATTGCTATGTGTGCTGTTCCCTTGCATATAGCATGCAGCACTGTGGTGGTAATATAGGGGACATGTATTTACATACATATATGTTTGTGTGTGTGTTTGTATATATGTAGTCATGTGCATATAGGTATATATCTATATATGTGTAGATATATATGATGTAATATATGTGTTTATATATATGTCTACACATGGGTATTTGTATATTTGTGGACATATATGTGTGTATATATATATATATATATATATATATATATATATATATATATATATATATATACATATATATATATATATATATATATATATATATATATATATATATATATATATATATATATATATATATATATATATATATATATATATATATATATATATATATATATATGTATATATATATATATATATATATATATATATATATATATATATATATATATACACATATATATATGTACACATATGCATACCTATACATAAGGTACATTCAGACATCAGGTCCACAATCTCACAACATCTTCCTGTGCAGCTGCACTGTTCTGCCTTGCTACAACACAGACAGGTGCCACATATGGACACACCCTGACATTAGGGCGGTATATGTAGGGCCAGATTGCAGGTAACCCTATTACACACCTATGGCCTTCCTGCATGCTACAATACAGGTTAACCTGAGTATCCTGCAAGAGGTGAGCTGTGGAACCCATGTGTCCATCATTATGGCATTACTTCCACCACCAGCTATTGGCCACAGTAATATACATACTTCCCATTACACAACACACACTATGATGAATTTCATCTTATCAGTCAGTGCTGCTCTGCATAGTTGATGGGTATGGCCCACTACCCACAGGGACAAACACTATTGTCCTTAGCAGTTGTTCAGCTGAACATCATTACAACAACACCTGATGGCACATATAAATCATTCTGCATCATCTATCCCATTATTATGGACCAGGTACTACAGTCAATTACATGCATATATATTTCACATACCTATTCTGGGAATGATGTCTCTTCTGGATAGTTTGCTGGATGGTTCTGTTTTATTTTTATTTTGTTTGTGTTTGCCTTTCAATCTCTCTCTCTCTCTCTCTTTCTCTCTCTCGGTCTCTGTCCAGTAAATGGATTGAGCTGCTTTCAATAGATTGCAGCATGGAATTTGTAGGTGATGCACATGCTCAGGTGATGTCCTCTGCACCAATCAGTGTCCTCCACTTGCTACATGCATGCAGCATGCTGTGTAGTACTTCCAATTACCACTGTCATGGCAACCAATTACTATAAATCCCTACACCGTGTGGGCGTGGTCCCTTTACTTTTCCTGTATGGTGGACATCCTTCCTGTGTGTGGGCAGCAGTGTTACATACAGCAGGTAACAAATACCTCTTACAAGAGAACCTGCACACTCAGTATTTGTAGGAGGTTCCAGAACTACATACAGAGTGTGAGTAGTGTTGTTGTATGCATTGTATAGCACCAGTGTTACAGGGTTTGTGTGTACATACTAGTTTAACTTGGAATGCAGTCTGTCTGCATAGCTCTCAACTGTAGGCCTATCCACGTGATAGCCAGAGGTGTGCCTATTATGTTTTGTCTGTCCACCACACAGGTCTTGTGTCAGATATATCACTGGCAGTGTGTGTGTTGAGTGCTATCAGTACATGGCTACATCCATGTCTGTTTCCAACTTCATATTCCTGACTAAGGGTATGTTGCAGACTATCTTGTAACACCAGCGACTTGCTTAGTGTATGACAACAGTATTTAACATATGGGCCTGTGTTCCAGCCTCTGTCCTCAACCTACATACCAGACTTTGTACATATGACATGCTGTTAGGGGTTGTTATGTAGTGGGCTATGAGTATGTCATGCTGCCATTCCTGCCATCAGTCCACTGCTGTTGTGCCTCCCACACATATTGTGGGGTTGGGTCTATATATGTGTGGGCTTCATCTACACAATGTATGTGTGCCGTTATGTACTCCAGAGGCCAGTGTATGTAACTGTGGTATAAGGCCCTGTATTATTCAGTCTATGGGGTGATGCACCATAACTAACCTAGGCTGTTACAACATGTGGGGGTATAAGGGGTAAGCTGGCTTAAGGTATCTGGGCATACATTACCATACAATTCACCTTGGGTAAATGCAGGCCTTTTGCTTCCTGCCATACTGACTGTTCTGTTTGTCAGTGTGATTCTGATGGTGTCAGTTATGCCTTGTTATGTAAAAGATACATCCCATTGTGTCAGCTGAGGTCTTTACCCCCTATGGATTGTGTACAGAGTGTAGTTAGAGGCTGCTGGACTATACATCTGCATTACTTACTGTTGATTGAATGCTATCCTTTGGCCCAGTCTGAATTTACTATTGTACTACTACAAGGCCTACTACAATTAAATTTAATCTGTTTCATAAAAAAAAGTATCTTTATATTTTTTGTGTTAACTATTGCTTTTGTACAAGTGGGGGGATGTTGCTGGGGGTATGTGTACACCTATGAGCAGTCTTGCTCATTCTTTTAGGGCTTTCTACTGTTCTTCATTGCAGGGGCGTGTATATTCTGAGAGGTTTGCTCTCAAACATGCCCCCCTGCACTCTTACACACTTTGTGTAAGATTAGGAGCTCAGGCAGAGCGCCTTCATTAATATGCATGGTGCACTGCCGTCCTGCTCCTAAACAGCTGCTTCCGTGCAGGACTTAGCTAGTCCTGCACGGAAGAACAATAAATCTGGGGGAGTGTGTGTGTGTGTGTGTGTGTGTGTGTGTGTGTGTGTGTGTGTGTGTGTGCTTGTACATGTAGGTGGAATCTTCTAACAAGGTTATAACCAAAACTATTCACATATACACACACACACACACACACACACATATATATATATATATATATATATATATATATATATATGTATATATATATGTATATATATATATATATATATATATATATATATATGTATATATATATGTATATATATATATATATATATATATATATATATATATAGAGAGAGAGAGAGAAAGATATCTATATATATATATATATATATATATATATATATATATATATATATTCTACTAACACAGAGTAGCACTACTAAAGTTACAATGCAGTACTACAAAAGCTGCCACACGGCATTGCTAAAACCATGGATTTTTTTTTAAATTTTTTGCAAATGTGATTTAAACACATTTGAGGCATCTCCCCTAGGAGATGTATCATGCAAAATGTATCTGTTAGCGGAACATTTACAGTTACTCGCTAGAGGGCAATAATGAAACATGATTATGTATTTCACTCTTGCTCTGCACTGAAAACATATTCAAAACAATATAATTACCACAAGGAAATAATTTATGCTGTGGTAACAATTCTGAACTGCCATAACCTTTCAGTAAAGAAGGTTTATTTATGCGATATAAAATGTTTCTGACCTCGCATCTTGGGCATTTCTAAGGAACTAATTACCCACAAAAAAAAAATCTCACCTTGTTAAGATATTACATTTCAGTATTGTTTGAAATATTCTGAATGTATACCTGGCAAGTATTACTTTACAAAAATTCCTTAAAAGAGAATCACCTGTATGCACTTAGGAATGTTAATGTTATTTTAAAATAATGCTAGGTAATGGTATATCTGTGTTACATTGTATTGCCACCTGCTGGCAAATCCCTATAGATGCAGCATTTGGGAAAAAAAATAATGTAACTGAAAGGCAAGCCCTGTGTTGAGATGGAGTCTATGGTTAATCGTCGAAGACAATATCCATCGAATAGCTTTTAATACTCATAGTTAGCCATCTTCAGTACAGGTTAGCAAACTTGTCCTTTCTCCACTGTAGTGTGATCTTGGAGTTGGTATATATAATTATTGGGGGTATGAATGTCCGGTGTTAATCTAATCTTTCTGTTGTACTACTTCCTTGTTGATGGCCAACTATGAGTATTTGATGACTGGATTTACGATAATGAGCATGTACGATAAAAAGCACGTTTGATGGTTAGTATTTGCTTAAAAGCCATTCGATGGACATTGTCTTCAACAATTAACCATAGACCCATTGAAGTGGGCGTAGGTCTCTTCCTATCATCTTAAGAATCACAAACAAACCTGAAAAGAATGAAAAACAAATTCTCTAAAAATCAGTGACACTTCTAAATGTTAGCATTAGTGCTTTAGAAAGTACATAGGGTGATGGGATTAGTTATAATGTGCATTTTTCTGAAAAAGACTAAATCTTAATTAAAAGGTTTGGAATTACTTAGTTATTGCAGTACTCTTCTATCATACAAGTTCAACCTTTTATGAAGAAGAGCTTAAATATGAAGACAAAACCAGGGAAGAACCATGAAAATCATAAGCAGTTGTCAGATATGGTTCAGAACTTTGTCGCTGCTGCTCACTGATTAATTTTATAAACAGATGTAAGGATTAAATAAACCTGAGTAAAAGCTGAATATTTAACTACCAGGAGCTTACTTGGTGGGAAACTCTAAAAATTCTGAAAAGTATGCATTATTTAGTCACTGCTGTATCTGTTTTCTATTGAGAGGGAAGGCTGAAATGAATGCAGTGATTAATAAATGTCTCAGAAGTTCAAATGACTGCCTTTAAAAGTTCTGAATCAATTCCTGAACAACACAGTATTCAGAAGTAAAGCTAATCTTCTACCTATTTAATTATGTTAGTGATGTAACTTGTACCAGAACAATAAGTGTGGGACACAGTTGTGAGCCTTCTCTTTTGAGTCAAATACCTGGAATACTGTTTATGTACTCAGTGTGCATCCAGGTACACTGTGCAAATCTGAAAGAAACAGATCAGAGCAGTGTTGCACATCCAATCATTTTCATTTGGAAAATAGTTTAATGCAACTCTCTGTGTGCCCACTAAGCCAGAGAAGCAGACTCTAGTTTCATTTTGCAGACCATAACACTGAAGATGTAAATGTCTATGTTTACCTTGAAGTGGTTTGGAAAGTATGAAGGAACCAATGAAATGCAGGTGTGGTAACAGTATGAGGCAGAGTGGACTTTTACATTCAAGTTCTTGTCCATAACTATGGCTTCCTAAATCTGAAAAAAATCACCAATAATGGGGGGGAGGGGGGCAAGTAGATGTTCTACAGCCACTTGAGACCCAGCTGCTCGAAGTCTAGTAATTCATGGCCACGGACTCAAATGGCTGTAACCCTGTCCGACCAGCTGCTCACTCGAACTTGAAACTGAGTTGACCGATGCAGCTGCCACACCATCTGCTTGTCTCCTAGGAGACAGATGCAAACAAGTGCTAGCTGTAGACCAGGTAAATGGGGAAGGGGAGCTGGGTGGGTGCTATTAGGTTTAGGGAGAGAGATAGGGAATGGAAAATGGAGCCTAGGGTTAGGGAGAGCGAACAAGGATTTTAGGTTTAGGGAGCAATCATGGATGGGAGAGGGAAGGGAATTTTAGATTTAAAGCATGATCAGGAACTTTAGGGATAAAGAAGGGGACTTTAGATTTAAGTAGTGATCATGGCTTTAGGGTTATGAAACGGAATAGGATTTTAGGTTTAGAGAGGGATGGGAGACTTTAGGATTAGGTACAAGCTGGAAGTTTTTAAGGTTAGCATCATTATTTAGGTAGGGATAGTTAACATTATGGGAGATGGGTTAGTGGGAGCAGTAAGGACATGTGTCTTGAGCAAATGTGTAGGATATACACACACACACACACACACATATATATATATATATATATATATATATATATATATATATATATTTAGTGTGTGTGTGTGTGTGTGTGTGTGTGTGTGTGTGTGTGTGTGTGTGCATATATGTGCATCTATATGTGTGCATGTGTGTGTGTGTGTGTGTGTGTGTGTGTGTGTGTGTGTGTGTGTGCGCGTGTGTGTGTGTGTGTGTGTGTGTGTGTGTGTGTGTGTGTGTGTGTATGTGTGTGTGTCATTTAATTGCTTGAATACACATATATGTAATATCGAACTTTCAATTGGAACATTAAACCTGCTTTTTTGTTGGTTGACAGTATGTCTGGGGACTGGGAGTGCAATCTCAGAGTTGGTATAATTAATTTTCAAGGATTGTGGGGGTGTAGGGGGGTGCCTTAAAAAGCCATTTCTTTTCCAGTTTTTCAAGGTTTGATATTTTGTGTTTCAAACCTTTGTTTTTTTGATGCTTTTGATGACAAAAATAAACACAAAATACTAACAAAACTGAAGTTATTCTATGGAAGGGTTTATGCCCTTTCCACACAGTTGTTCACCCTCAGAGTTGGCATACATAATTCAGGGGGGTGTAGTGGGTGCAGAGAGGCTTGACCCCTGCAAAAATATAAGTTTTTGGTGTAGTTACATTTTGCTGACATTCTGTGTTTTGTATTTAGATATATTTGAATTTATGGGTGGTATTCATGGTTGTTACAATGGCTTGCTGCACTATTCATGGGTTTCCACAACAAAGGTGTGATTATAGGAGCTATTTACATTATCGGGAATGGCAGCAAACATGACTAAGCATATTTATTTATTTTATTTATTATTTATTTGCCTTTGTTAACCAAGGATGTCTGACTAGGTAATACCCATTTTCAGTGGAGACCGAGGTAGAAAACCTCCATTTCCTTACATTCTGTTATACTAAGTTCCAGTTAAACACTGAGTAGTTACATTTCTGTTTACATTTATATACAAGTAGTAGATACATCTATACATTCTATGATTTTGCAGAGGTGGAAGTTACTAAAGAGAAAACTCAAGGGCAGCTTAGTGGATTGTACAGGCAGCAGTTATGTATAAAAATTGTTTTGTCATTTCAGTGAGAGGTTGAGTGCCTTCTATTTAAGGAGAGTACTTGGAGAGTATCATATGGTGAACACAAAGTCTCTGCCTTGAGATGAGCATGTGCAGGACCAGGACTGGTTAAGATGTTTAAGCACTGGTTTAAAACTATTGAGTTCATTGGAGATTTGTATTTGTGTGGGGATACTAGTCAAGAGATTAGCAACTTATTGGGAGTAGAGCAAGTCTCCTGCAACATTATTTGACTTATTTGTAAGTAATAAGAATTTGTTACTAGAATGGAGGTCCCTTGCTGGACAGTAGATCAATAATAAGTTTTGTAGTGCATGGCATTTTTCTGGATGATGAATAAGTTTGTGTGCTGTAGTTAGTTGTGAATACGTTAGGTTATTATGTAGTTCAAGCCAGTTTAATTGCTTTAAGCTATAACAATGGTGGGTCCTATGAGGGAGACTGGTGGAAAATTTAGCTATTTTACTGTAACATGAGGCTAGTTTTTTTTCTTTGAGTATAGTTTAAGTTTGTTAGGATAGGAGGGCATACCTCAACCATACCAAATTCCTCTGTAGTTACTGTTCTTGGGTATGAAATAATAGGGTGCGAATAAATCCCAAGTGACCCCTTTAAATCCCAATTTTGTTTTTTCATTTTTATTTTTTTATGTGCATGCTGATGTCATCTCACATCACCAGCATATCTCATAGCATCATCAAAATACAAGTGCAGTGACAGTAGTAACAAAGCCCAAATCTGTCAGTCAGGAAGAAATTACTTGAATCTCCACACAGTGATCTGATCCACTGCTGGGAGCACAGAAGTTCTCTGAAACACTTCAGGTTATGGCATCTCATTTTTGCATGTTCTTGGTACAAAACTGACAATAGCAGATGTTGTTTCTGCAAACTGTGCAAATACTAACACATAAAATGCTACAGCTCAGATTTACTGCTTTAGTTTATGTTTGAATTCTCTGTCACCATTGCTCTGATCAGTTCTGACAAGAACATGCCTCAACAATTTGAAATGGTGGGACACACTACAACAAGTTCCCAAACACTGAGACTGAATGACTGAATAAATGGGCTTACGTATACTAACTCCGGAATGACCATTTTTTCAGAATATTTCCTTTTCTTTTAGGTAGGGCGATCTCTGAATTGGTATATATAACTTAAGTTCGGTGTATGTGTGTGTGTGTGTGTGTGTGTGTGTGTGTGTGTGTGTGTGTGCGCGCGCATACGTGCATGCATGTGTGCATACGTGCATGCGTGTGTTCATACGTGCATGCGTGTGTGTGTGTGCATGTGTGTGTGTGTGTGTGTGTGTGTGTGCATGCGTGTGTGCTCTCCTGTAGTTTCAATCTTTTTTTTTTTTGGCACTTAGCATTTTGTGGTTTATAGGATGATGGTGGTGATCAAGAAGAGAAGGAGGAGTGTAATGGCAGCACCACGGATCAAATGGTGGAAATTGAGAAAGGCTAATTTTGAAGTGGAGTTCATGGAAGAGTTAAGACAGGCACTGGGTGGCAGTGAAGAGTTACCAAGTAGCTGGGTAACTACAGCAGAGCTAGTAAGGGAGACGACTAGAAAGGTGCTTGGTATGACATCTGGACAGACAAAGGACAACAAGGAGACATGGTAGTGGAATGAGGAAGTACAGGAGAGTATACAGAGAAAGAGGTTGGCAAAGAAGAAGTGGGATTTTCAGAGAGATGGAGAAAGCACACAGGAGTATAAGGAGATGAGGTGCATGGCAAAGAGAGAGAGGTGGCGAAGGCTAAGGATAAGGCATATGAAGAGTTGTATGAAAGGTTGGACACTGAGGAGAGAGAAAAGGACCTGTACCAATTAGCTAGACAGAGGGACCGAGCTAGGAAAGATGTGCAGCAGGTAAAGGTGATAAAGAATAATGAGGAAAACATACTCACAAGCGAGGAGAGTGCATTGAGCAGATGGAAAGAGTACTTTGATGAATGAAGAGAATGAGAGAGAGGGAAGGCTGGATGATGTGGGGATGGTGAATCATGAAGTGCAATGGATTAGCAAGGAGGAAGTAAGGATAGCTATGAAGAGGATGAAGAATGGAAAGGCTGTTGGTTCAGATGACATACCTGTGGAAGTATGGAGGTGTTTAGGTGAAATGGCAGTGGAGTTTTTAACCAGATTGTTTAATGAAATGTTGGAAAGTGAGAGGATGCCTGAGGAATGGAGAAAGTGTTTTGGACCGATTTTTCAGAATAAGGGTGATGTGCAGAGCTGTAGTAACTACAGAGGGATTAAATTGATCAGTCACAGCATGAAGTTATGGGAAAGAGTAGTGGAAGCTAGGTTAAGAAGGGACATGATGATTAGTGATCAGCAGTATGGTTTCATGCCAGGAAAGAGCACTACAGATGTGATGTTTGCTCTGAGACTGTTGATGGATAAGTACAGAGAGGATCAGAAGGAGTTGCATTGTGATTTTTGCAGACTTAGAGAAATCATATGACAGGGTGCCTAGAGAGGAGTTGTGGTATTATATGAGGAAGTCAGGAGTGTCAGAGAAGTATGTAAGAGTGGTACAGGATATGTACGAGGGTAGTGTGACAGCAGTGAGGTATGAGGTGGGAGTGATGGATGCGTTTAAGGTGGAGGTGGGATTACATCAAGGATCAGCTCTGAGCCCTTTCTTATTTGCAGTGATGATGGACAGGTTGACAGATTAAGTCAGACAGGAGTCCCCATGGACTACGATGTTTGCAGATGATATTGTGATCTGTAGTGAGAGTTGGGAACAGGTGGAGGAGACCCTGGAGAGATGGAGATATGCTCTAGAGAGAAAAGGAATGAAGGTCAGCAGGACTAAGACAAAATATATGTATGTGAATGAGAGGGAGGAGAGAGGAATGGTGAGGATGCAAGGAGTACAGGTGGCGAAGGTGGATGAGTTTAAATACTTGGGATCAATAGTTCAGAGTAATGGTGAGTGTGTAAGAGAGGTGAAGAAGAGTGTACAGGTAGGATGGAGTGGGTGGAGAAGGGTGTCAGGAGTGATTTGTGACAGACGAGTACCAGTAAGAATGAAAGGGAAGGTCTACAAGAGGGTAGTGAGACCAGCTGTGTTATATGGGTTGGAGACAGTGGCACTGACAAAAAGGCAGGAGTTAGAGCTGGATGTGGCAGAGTTAAAGATGTTAAGATTTGCACTGGGTGTGATGAGGGTAGACAGGATTAGGAATAAGCATATTAGAGGGTCATCCCAGGTTGGAAGGTTTGGAGACAAAGCCAGAGAGGCAAGATTACATTGGTTTGGACATGTGCTGAGGAGGGATGCTGAGTATATTGGGAAAAAGATGCTAAGGATGAAGCTACCAGGTAACAGGAAAAGAGGAAGGCCTAAGATAAGGTTTATGGATGTGGTGAGAAAGGACATGCAGGTGGTTGGGGTGGCAGAGCAAGATGCAGAGGACAGGAAGAAATGGAAACAGATGATCCACTGTGGCAACCCCTAACAGGAACAGCCGAAAGAAGATTATGATGATTTTGAGCACCAACAGTTCAATAATGAACCCTTTTGGAAAGCCAAAACATATCCATTGCATTTTTGTGATATCTACATACTAGTTTCATATTATAATTTCTTGTTCTTAACCATATTTTGTATTATATCCTTATTTGACAGAAGTTCTATTAGATTAATTAACTTTACAGTTTTTTTTGCCAATAGAGATGAGTAGGTTTTAAACATTTTGCAAGATCTTTGTTTGTTCATTATCTGTCATCACAGAATATGCTGAATTTTTTCACTTGCAGATTGCTAGAAAATGTTTCTAGAGTATTTACCTTAACTACAGGGACTCTGATGAGCCACTTGGCCATGTACAGCACATGAAATCTAAGATACATTCAAACAGACCAGACTAGGAATATTTGTAAACCAAACCACACTAAATCCTGATATGAAACTAAATATCCTCAAACTGAAAACAACCAAGAGAACATTAAGTGTGAACAGTCTTGTTTGAGTAGTCTCAGTTAGGTTATATAAGCTGCCTAGGCTGGGTTTATTAGCAATGTACATTGGATGACCGAGAATTCAGAGAGTGAAAAGAGTTTCTTATTTATAGAAAATAGTCTGTGAGGTTTAAACAACCACATAGATAGTACAAAACAGTTGTCACTTTAGCATTTGGAGAGAAACTGTAGGTCTAAACATTTTTCTGGGAAGTTAGTGATGAGCATGTTAAGTAATGATATAGTAGTTATCTTTTTGCGTGTGCTGGTGAACTGCTTGACTAAGTATTTATGGTCAAAGTTAACATTCTGTTTAGCTGGGTTTTTGAGTTTCATAGCTAGTTGATGTTAAGGTCAGCTAGAACAAAATTTTTCCACAACTGGCTTTTTGGAATCAGTTTATACAGTTATGTTTGCTTTAATGGGGAAGGTGAAAGGGTATAGCAATTGGGGAGATAGAATGGCTGCCAGTGGTGATATGAGTGGTTAACAGCTTTGGGTATAAGTCTAATTGCGTATTGCTTTTTCAGCTACTATTATCTGAAGAGTGGTACTGTTCTTTTTTTTCTTACTGAGAATATTACTCCCCATCCTATGTGCAGGCCTGGTCTGTTGTCAAAGAAATGCAACTATTTATTTATTTACTTATTTTGCATTTGTTTACTGGGATAGTCCGACTGGATACATGTCCATTTTCAGTGGAGGCCCAGGGAGAAAAGCTTCAAAAACACATTCAACAAACTGTTACATTTTTACAGTTTAAAACACAAAATAAACACTAATAAAAAGATTTATACACAGATGTAAACAAACACAACAAACAGATATACACAAACAAATTATTACATTTTTACTCAGATGGAAAATTCCAGTCTTTTTAAGAATGATAGGGTAGTGAATGCCTAATAGGCTAACCTGGTAGTAGATCCAAGGAGGTCATAGGATATATAAGTTAAGAAACAAAAGTGTAGGCAGAAGTCCTTCATGTGCACACGAGTGGTGGTTAGAGTTAGTCTGGATTAAGACAAGGACATAGCCATCGTTTTTTAAAGTACTGAATCTGACTTTTCTTGAACTGAGGTAGAGAGAGTTCAGATGTAAGATTAGCAGGAAAAGAATTCCAAGTTTTGCCAACTGTGTTAGCAAATAGAGATTCTCCAGCTGTGTTGTTGTATTTGAAAGCTTGAACTAGTAGTCTTTCAGATGAGCGAAGTGTACTAAGGTTACTGTAGTGGTGATGAGGTTTTTAAGTACGGGCGTATTATCTGGTTGGTAGAGGATCTTGTGTGCAGCAATTAGTTAGTTAACCTGAAGTAGGTTAGGCAGTTCAAGCCATCCTAGTAGATTTAGGTTATGACAGTGATGAGTTCTGTAGGCTGCATCTGTAGCAAATCTAGCAAGGTGATTGTAGCTGCTAGAAAGTTTATTAAGGTCAGTTTTTCTGAGGTTTGTAAATAGAGGGGAAGCACAGAGGGTGGTGGAGAGTAGATGTGTACGAGCAATTACAGTTCTGGCTTATGGCGTTAAGGAGGGCTTGATACTATATAGTAAGCCAAGTTTTTTATTAACTGTTTTAATAGTTTTATTGATATGCAGATCAAACTTAAGTTTATAATCTATTATAACTCCTAAGGGTTTGGTTGAGGAATCTGGGGAAATAATGGTGCCATTGTTGGATTTTAATGTAAAGGTCATAGGGGTAGATCTGTGAGTGGGGGGAGAAAAGCAGCAGTTTGGTTTTATTAGGATTTAACATGGGACGATGGTTAAGGAACCAATTTTCAACTGTGCTAAAAGTATTTTGAGATAGAATCTGCAACTCTGTAGGTGAAATGTCGGAGCATACTAAAGTGGAGTCATCTGCATATTGAATGCATGTAGCATTTGGGATGACCTTATACAAATCATTGATGAAAATATCAAATAATAGTGGACCTAGTATGGATCATTGGGGTACTCTGAGAGTGATGGCTAAAAGGGTGGATAGTTTGCTCTGCCATAGGACAGCCTGTTATCTACCACTGAGACAGGATTGAAACCAATGGACGGCCTGGTCTTCTAGGGAGATGGATTTCAACGTGTTTATGAATATTTGGTGGTTTACCATATCGAAGGCTTTTGAAAGATCGAGAAAGCTAGCAAAGGAAAGTTTATTACTGTTTTAGTGTTGGTTAATGACATTAGAGAAGGAGAGGACCACTGAGGTTGTACTATGGAATGGTCTAAAGCCATGTTGGGTGTTGGCTAGAAGATTATTATGGATAAGATAGTTCAGGAGTTGATTATGGATGCATTTTACCATAATTTTAGCCAAGGGTGACAGACTAGCTATGGATCTATAGTTTGTCAGGTCAGTAGAGCTGCCCCCTTTATGGAGTGGGATGACATGGGATATCTTTCAAATGGAGGAGGTGGATGCTTCAGTTATAGTTCTATTGATCAGGATAGTAGTGGGGTATGCTATGGCATCTGCAGCTTTTTGTAGATATTCTGCAGGGAGTACATTAGCTGACAGGGTGGTAGGCTTTAGTTTCTTAAGTAATTTTTGGACAAAAGATGTGCAAACTGGTTTGAAGTTAAAGGAGAGTTGGGAGCTGGGTGTAGTGGTTGGAGAATATGGGCATCTGGGGGATAATTTGTTAGCTAGGTTCTTGTTGTAAAGAAGCTGTTAAAGGTATTGGAAATTTCTTCTGGGGGTTTTTGGTTAGATCCAAGGGGGTGGGAGTGGAGGATTGTCCTGGACTAAGGAGTTTGTTTATACCTACCCAAAACCTTTGTGGCTTGTTTTGGTGTTTTGCTTGTAGATGATAGTAATAGTTTTTCTTGTCTAATGTGGTGGATTTTTTGTTTAATTTCTTAGCTGTCTGTATCTAAGTTGATATATGGGATTTTTTGTGGTGCACGAAGTGGCCCAAGCCCTATTTCTATGCAGCATTTTTTGTCTGGTTTCTTTTGAGAGCCAAGGAGCAACTTTTGTTTTGGTTCTAATAATCCGTGCTGGTGTATGGGTGTCAAGGATGGATAGGAATTTGGTGTTAAAGTAATTTACTGCTTTTTCACATGGTAATTGTTTCAGAATCGACCAATTGCAAGATTTGAGTTCATCTTGGAAGTTTGTGCAGTTGAAATTCTTATTGTTCCTTACTGTTTTAAAAATGGACTGGTTGTGGATATCAGCTTTTTGCCTGCTTATATAGGTGAGGAGGTGATCACTTACATTATCAGGCAAGATCCCACTCTTGCATTTGAGGGGATGTATGTTAACAAGAATCCAATCTAGAAAGCTTACTTTATTATTGGGTTTACTGATCCTAGTGGGGGAGGATACGACCTGTGAAAATCCATAAAGGTTTATGCAGTATGTGATGCTGACACCTAGTAAGTAAGGAGTTAGATGGGAAGGGATGTATTAAGTGTTCAAGCTTGTGTGTAGCTATATAGGTGGAGGTTTGGCCATTTGGGTAGTAGAGACCTGGGTATGTGTTATATTCATAGGCAGTAAGAAGATAATGGGACAAGCAGAAAGGGTAGCAGAGAGTGTAGTGGTAGTATTTTTATTGGTTTCATTGCAAGTAACATTGGGATTAGTGAGGTTGATGTTTCCCCAGTTTAAACTATTTAAGATAGGATAGAGGGGTTAAGTACTGGAGAGCCCTGGATATGGCTGATTGGCTGCAGATAGAGAGGGTGTGGTTGTAGCACTATATATTTAGCTGTACTGGTGGTGGGTGGAACTTGGGGGCAGAACGGGGTGAGAAGCAAGCCCGAGCGCAGCAGGGCTGAACTAGACCACGAGGTAGTAAGGGTATGTGTATACTGAGTGCACTGGAGTTAAAAGTAGGTTTTTTTGTAACTTTGTATTATGTTTTTCTACTTTTTATAACAATTTGGTCTACAGAGTCGCATTTTTTGCATTTTTATAATTTTATGGCTATGAGAGTAAATTTCAATTTTATGCACTGGTAAGACACTTTGTTTAAGAGCCCACACAAAGCATTAAGCTTTTTGGAATCAGTTTATATAGAAAACAAATACATTTTGTTTTATGTATGAAAGGTCCAAGTTTCATCCTTAAGCCATGATTTGGTAATGGGAAGGACAGAAGTGTTCATCTGAGTGGCTCAATGCTTCCAGTGTGGATCATTTGTTACTAATGATGTTTAGACTGACTGAAGCAGTTTATAGCTTTGACTTTATTCCTAGATGTCAACGCTGTTTTCAATATTAATTTTTGTCTTCTAAAATGTTCCTTACTAAGTTTTATTCACATTTGTTTATGTTTTATTGCTGATCCTTCATCAATTCCCAAATATTTATGGACTCCCTCTTGCTCAAGTTCTTTTATAACATATTCCTATCCCAAACTGATGTTTTCTTTGTGTTGCAGCGTTCCTTCTTTAAAGGTTGCTTTTGCATATTTATCAAAATTAAATTACATTCTTGCATCTGAAAAAGTTTTGACCACTTGCAGTTGTGCTTTCAGCCCCTCATCTGATGAACTGTACAGTTTTAAATCAGCCACAAAAAGAAGATGAGAAGTCTTTACATGTTTTCTGGGAGGCAAATTATAGCTATGATGTAATCTGTTAAATAAACAGATTAACTGGCTAAGGGCAAGACAAAAGAGCAATGGGGATAAAGAGCCACCCTGGAATATCCCCCTTTGATTTTTTATCCCTGGGATAATAAGTTGTCCTTTATCATGTCCTAACTGCAAAGTGGTCTGCCATTGTTTCATGGTCACTGTAATGTAATTGATCAGTGTAGGGTGTATCTTATACATTTTTATGCACTCTTTTATCCATGAATGTGGGATGCACTTAAATGCTTTTTTAGTTTATCCATGACATATTTAGATTTTTCCCCTTTTTACAGTTCTCCATTATGACTTTATTTAACAACAAATGATCCATTGTTCCATATGACTTCCTTTTATTAGCATTTTGTTCTATTACCATTATTTAGTTTTCTTTTAAGTGACCATAATCTCTGTGAGCATCAATTCTCGTGTATAGTTTATATGTTAAGGAAGGCAAGTTATTGGTATATAGTTTTTAGGATAGCTTGCAGGTTCGCTCTTAAGTAGGAACATTGTTTTTCTTGTTGATAACTAGGTTGGTGTCTGTTTGGGGTGTGGATACAAATAGTTCTTACTCATGGCCAAGTCTTCATCTAATGATGTTAATACCTCGTGCCAGAAGTTAGGTACTGGATCGAGCCCTGGAGTTTTCCATTTAGGAGCTTTTCTTAACTTTGTTTCAGTCTCTCTAGGTGTTACTTCATCCCATTTCATATCCTATAAATTTGAGCTTCTTATTCTTTCTTTACTTCTTCTATCCATTTAGCATCTTTATTGTGTTCTACATGATCTTCATAGATATTTCTCCAAAATGTATGTATTTCTTCTTTTTGGCGGTGTTTCAATTCCTTTTGCTTTGTTTCCAAATTGTCTATAAAACTTTTCTGGGTCATCAATAAACTGCTTATTTTGTCCTTTTCCTTTATATTTATTTGCATGTCTTCTAAGTTTTTCTGCCTGTGCTGATATTTTTGTTTATTATTTGTAACAGTGCATGATAGATCCTGATATGTTCTGATACTATGCATTGCCTTTATCACTTCTATCTTTCTGAGTATTTTAGTTGATCTGTTCCCTCTTCGATACTCTTCTAATAGTGACACCTCTTGTCTTAATTGCTTTATAGATTTCTCTATTCAATACTTCCATGATGGCATTTGATTTCTCCCCTTCCTTTCCCTTACTGTCCTCTGCTTTTGTGGTAAGACTTTAACCATTATTAATTTAACTGCACAGTAATATATCCTATTTACTTCTGTTACATTGGATTAATTTCAATGAACAGTCTTAATTACTGTGTTCATTTGTTTTATCAACTTTCTATCTTTTTGGGTTTTATTGACTTTCTGCAATTTATTTCTTGCATCAGTCTTAATATATCTGACCATCCCTATAAAATCAAGCAACTCTTCACTTAGATCATTTTCCTCTAAACTGAGGGTACATTCTTTGTTCTCCATTTCCTGTACGCATTGTATAGAAAGTGCCTCAGCATCTTCCTGTGAAATATTCCCTTCAGTTTCATCTTGTGTCCTCCATTGCTCTTTCATATAGAAACTTATTGGCCTATCACTCCACACCATGGACTGTGTCAGAGCTGCAATAGTTTCCTGTT
The DNA here is from genome assembly GCF_019279795.1 of Protopterus annectens. NCBI lineage: Eukaryota > Metazoa > Chordata > Ceratodontiformes > Protopteridae > Protopterus > Protopterus annectens. The sequence continues at coordinate 1,562,457,221 of NC_056739.1, forward strand.
CTTTCCCTTGCAGTGCATCTCCAGTTGACCTTTTTTACTGTTTTCCTGTGAAATGCTCCGAAGTATCTTTATATTGCAACTGATCAGATATTGCACACTCCACTGGTTTCTCCTTAATTTGGGGTTCTATTGCTCTATCCTGCTGTGATGTTATCAAGCTTCGATTTTCTACACTAAATTCATCCCTTCGCAGTTAGACCATGTGATGTCAGGTTACATTAGGATATTAATCCCACCGGATTTCCACCAGTATGTGACATCCCCCATTTAAAACCCAGGTCAGTAATTAAGGACCCTCAATCCTCACCACTGACTCCAATGTTGGAGCATCATGGAAAACACCAGAACATAGAGCACACAAGAGTAAAATTCCACAGTTTCCCTTAAGAGCACAAGAACACACTCTATTTCCTATATACCTCTGTTCATCCCAAATTTAATCCCTTATTATGCACTTCAGAGCAATGTGTACCAGTTTAAGACCTCTGACTCACTCACACTCAAAATAAATTCAAATCTCACACACTCAAATACTTATGGGAAGCCTGACACGGATTTCAATCTGTGTGCCCTACCCAATAGAGATGGTAAATGCTGTCACTGGAGGCAGAGAGTTCTACACACTCTTCAAAGGGTGATCAATTATTAAAAATTAAATATCAATATAAATGATAGCTATGACTAGAAGTAGCTAGGCATTTGAGGTGACCTGGGGAGCACCCAACAGATATAAATACTCTCTAAATCAAAATAATACACTGATTATCCAGTCACAATGTAAAGTAATGAAAAACATTTAATAATAAGTAAAATGATTAAAAGAATGTAAATCAATCTTCTTCTTCTTTCAGCTTTTTCCTTGTTAGCGGTCACCACAGCGGATCACCTGTCTGCTCATGATTGGCAGTGGAGTTTTACAGTGTCGAGGTGCCAGCCCGACACCCAACCTTCCACAGAAGGCACACACATGCACACACTCACACCTAAGTTCAATTTAGAGTGTCCAATCCACCTACAGCATGTCTTTGGGATGTGGGAGGAAATTGGAGCACCCGGAGGAAACCCACATGACCACAGGGAGGACATGCAGACTCCACACAAAAGGCACCCCAGCCGAGGATCGAACCAGAGAACCTCTTGCTGTGAGGTGGCAACACTAACAGCTGCACCACCACGGCTGCCCAAAAGAATGTAAATACATAATTTCCAATAAACAGAATTCAGTCATCAGAAATATAAAATTAAACTGTAGGATAAAAGTAAAGCATTTTAGAAAAACTCAATTTAAATAACTAAACTTTCCTAATCTAACTAGAGAATACTGTCCCTGATGTAATCTAAAACCTATCAGCAAGGCAAAGGCAGGCTTATAGTTTTGGTGAGTCTTTTTGGGTAACCACTACACAGCAGTGTAACTGACTGCAAATCTTAACTAACTGCCCTTCAACTGACTTCAGCAGTCTCTTTTATATTCCAGGATGACAGTCTCAACTTTCTTATTTTAAAAATAGCCATCAACTGTTTGAAAAAGTTATTTTTCCAGTCAATCATCTGTTCAACTAATCACATAGCAACCAGGAACATTCTAATGACATCATCTACTGATTAGCTGATTTTCCACAGACAGTTTGTACTTTAGAATCTCCCTCAGAAATATGCACAATTAGAAATGTATCAAAACACTGACAGATTCTTTAAACATTTTGTATAAACAGGGAAATACTCAATATTATAAAACATATTTACATTTTCACAGTTAGACATACTGGCAAACAATACAAGTTAATCTGAGAATATACACAAATCCCCTGCCAGACATGGTAACACAGATGACATTTCTTTCTCCCCCCTTATGACCATTGAAAACCAACACTTGAGAAAAATGGGCCTACCTGGGAATATTGACCCATTCATCTCCTGGACAATCCATCTGCGTTGGGATTATTAACCCCACTCCAGTGTTGTATGGTCATATCATATGCTTGCAATCCTGGACTCTACCTCTGTAACATGGCATTTTGCTTACTGACCCTATTAAGATATGTTAAAGGGTTATAATATGTGAGCACAGTGAATTTTCTTCCATAAAGACAGGGCTGCAGCATTTGCAATGCCCACACTATGGCCAGACACTCTTTCTCCATGTCTGTACAACACTGTTCTCTAGGTTGGAGTCTATGGCTCAGATATACAACTGGGTGCTCCTCTCCTTCTGTGAAAACTTGGCTAAGTACAGCCCCCACCCCATAATTTGAAGCATCCACCTGTACAAAAAATTCTTTATTGTAATCTGGGCTGGCTACCATGGGGGGTCCTCACAACATCTCCTTAAGTTATGGAATGCCTGCTCACAATTTGTGGCCCATACTACCATGTCAAGTTTATTTTCTTTGTTAGGTCAGTAAGGGGTACAGTTATGGTACTGTAACTGGGCACAAGTTTCCCACAGTACCCTGCTGTCCCTAGAAATGCTCCCACCTGCTTCCCAGTAACAGGGACTGGCCACACTTGAATAGTTTCCACCTTGACAGGTTTTGGCCTAATTTTACCAATTCCCACTCTGTGTCATAAGTAAGTGATCTCTGCCAAACCCACTTAACACTTACTGGGTTTAATGGTTAATCCTGCCCTACTTCATCTATCCAAGACCTCCTTAACATGTTGGAGATGTTCCTGCCAGGAATGGCTGTAAATAGCGATGTCATCCAAGTATGCTAGAGCAAATTCCTCTGCTCCTACAGAGATATAGTCGACCAGCCTCTGGAAAGTTGCTGGGGCACTTTTAATTTCAAAGGCATCCTGGTAAATTGATACAATCCATAAGGGATTACAAAAGTTGACCTTTCTCTAGCAGCAGAAGTCAGTACCTGCGGGTTTATATCACATGATCAAAACACAATAAATGCGAACACCATAACATCGAACTTCAAACCCAGAAAGCCTAAAACTCCAAAAGCTGAGAACTGATTTTTTTCACCTGGGAAAAAAAATCGCTGTTACAGCACAAAACACAGAACACACAAACACTACACACCATTTCTAATGTGGAGGGCTTCTCCCCCCACACCCCCCAATGTGGGGGGCTATGCCCCTCACACCCCCCTACTTAAATATACCAACTTTGAGATTGCACCACAGTGGAGGAAATAGCAAAGCCGTGGAAACGGCCCACCAAATTCTTTCCCTGGGAAAGAATTTGATGTTCCACAGCTTTGCTGTTGTCAGTCTTCGAGGTTTTGGGTTTGATATCATAGCATTCAAAGTTTTGCAACTTCGAAGTTGTGATATAGATCCGTACCTACCAATATTCCTTAGTCAAATCAATAGTGGTCTGATACCTAGCCCCACCCAGCTGTTCTAGGGCTTCATCTGTTCTCAGCATGGAGTATGCATCTGACACTGTGCAACTATTTAATTTCTGGTAGTATACACAGAATCTCACACTACCATCCTTCTTTGGTACTAGCACTACTGGGGAAGCTGAAGGACTGTTAGACTCTTGAATTACCCCCAGTTCTAGAATTTTCATTGGTTCTTCATTCAAAGTCTGCTTCACTCTCTCAAGTACTCTATAAGGAACCTGCTTAATAGGTTTTTGGGGTCCTGTGTCCACATCATGCTGCACCAAGTCAGTACACCCAGGTTTTCCTGTGAACATATCTTCAAATTCCTGCAATACCATTTTTATCTCCTGAACTTGATTAGGAGTTAACTGCTGAGATATGACCATCTCTTCCACAGAGGTGTCAATCCTAGCCTCACCCAAAGGTTGGGTTACCATATCCATTTCAGACTCTTCCTGCCATCCACTATGAATGCTCAGTACTATAGCCTCCCTGTCATGATAAGGTTTTATCATTTTCACATGGTACAGTCTGTGCCCTTGTCTCCTACCTACCAAATTTACCATGTAGTTCATGTCAATGATTTTCCTCACCACCTCAAAGGGTCCCTCCCAAGTTGCTTGCAACTTGTTATGACTAACAGGAAAAGTACCATCACCTTCTCTTCCTCAGGAAACTCTCGGGCTTGAGCATTCCTCTCATACCACACCTTCTTTTGTTGATGGGCCACTGCTAGGTTCTCTTGAGCTTAACCCCTGAGCTCCTTAAGTCTTGTGCAAAAGTTGAGAACATAAACCACAGCAGGCTCCATGTAAGATTCACTCTCAGCTTTCCACTCATCTTGAATTAAATCTAAAGGCCCCATCACCCTATGCCCATGTAACAAATCAAAGGGTGAAAAACCTGTAGATTCCTGTGGTACATCCCTGTACACAAATAACAGATGGGGAAAATACTTGTCCCACTCCTTTATAAACTGGTCTTTATGACCTTACCCAGCTCCCCTTCTGCAGGAAGCCTAGTCACTTCCAGCAGCTGTACCTTGCTGTCACTCTGGCTACCACCACTCACCTCCCTCCTCACAGTCACTATGTCCAAGGGAACATCAGTACCCAACAGCAGCTGTGTCTCACATTTAGATTTACTGCTACCATATAGCACATTCTCTGAAACAGTCACCACGCCAGTCCTAGCTTCAAGTATGAGATTTTTCTGGGTCTCTCCCAGACTATCTGACCTACATGCCTTTCTCCAAGCCTGACTGCATGTCACTGCATGTACACAAGGTACTGCATCATCAAAGTCATTCCCTATCAGGACATCTGCAGGAATATCCTCAAACATACCTCCTTGCTTGCTTCCTCTTCCACCCTCCCAGTCAAAATGAACCCTAGCCAAAGGAATTTGGTACAGGGTCCCTCCCAATGCTCTGACTGGAGTAGACTGCCCAAGCAAGTACTGCTCTTCCCTAACCACTGCAGGCCTCACAATGGTTATATCAGAAGCTGTGTCCTTCTTAGCAGTTACCTGTTTACCATTTACTGAGAGTGGTGACTGTTTCAGACAATGTGCTATCTGGTAGCAGTAAGTCTGAATGTGAGACACAGCTGATGTTGGGTACTGCTGTTCCCTTGGATATAGTGACTGTGAGGATGGAGGTGAGTGGTGGTAGCCAGAGTGACAGCAAGGTACAGCTGCTGGAAGTGACTAGGCTTCCTGCAGAAGGTAGTGCCTAGAGCTTAGGGTGGGAGGGTGGCCTAATGGTTAAGGTGTTTGCCTTATAAACACAGGATGCAGGGTTTGAGTCTCACAAGGGATAATTGGCTAGGCTTAAAATGGCTCGCAAGGGCAGTTAGCTTAGTACTAATCTATGAACCTATGATATACATTTTGGTGATATTTTTGGCACCTCAGTTGTCTCTAATTTTGGTGATAATTTTGGCACCTCAGTTGTTTCTAAACAACTTACCACAATCCATTTGTCATCACCACTTGCTGGCACCCTCACCTTCTGTTTTTCACCTTGCTTCAATGGACATTTGACTGCTATGTGTCCCCTCTGATTACACTTGAAACATCTAATCTTTAATGGTGAACTTGGATTAGTAGTTTCCCTGTTACTGGTGTACTCTGTTGGAATGGTTTAGACTGCCCCCATGGGTTCCCTTATGTCTACGTGCAGCAGTGGACATCCCTTTCTTATGCAGTGGTGTTCTGCTTGCCAAGTAGAGATCCTCATTTTCTTCTCAGCTCCTCTGCAGAGTTACACTCATATTCTGCTAACCAGACTCTTTTGTCATCCAGCAAGTACTGAGGGCTTGTTCCCTCACCAAAAGTTCTGATAGTCCCTTAAAAGTCGTGACCTGACACCCACTTACCTATCTGCGAAAGTAAGTACTTTAGTCAGTAATATAATCATGTACACCTTCATCTTTCTTGCATCTTCTGTGTTCACTAAACTTTTTCCTATATGCCTCGGGTGTAAGTTTGAAACGGCCAAGCAAGCAATATTTCATTTTGTAATAATTCAATAAATCTACATCATTTAACTTTTCTATAGCCTGAACAGCTTTACCATGGAGTAAGGGAGTCAGGAGCAGAACCCGGAGCTCATCGTCAACATAATATTGTCTACATATCCTCTGAAAGCTATGAATAAAACTATCAAATTCATCTCTATCCCTGTACTGAGGAAAAAGTTTACTGACATTTACAGATTATGGGGTCCTGTTATTCCCTTCCCCATTATTTCCATGGCTCTCTCAAAGGGTTTGAAGCTCCATTTCATGCTGATGTTGTCTCTCATTGTCCTCTGCTTCTAAATGCCTCAGTCTCTCTGCTGATTACAGTTCAAGATGTTTGGTTTCCAATTGATGCTGATGTTGTTTCTCTTCAACCTCCAGAAGCTGGGTCTCCAGGCTTAGTCTATAGATGCTGAATTCACTCCTTGGCCCCCAGTTCCAATTTCATTAACTCCAGATGGATTTTCAGGTCCTCTGAAGGAAATGTGGACTGATCAGAGCAGGCTGCACATCACTAACACCAAACTGGATATCCTCTGAATGGCTGATCTGAGCTGTGGCTGCAACCAAGGCTGAAATCATTGCTTCTTTGGTCAGGCTGGCATGCACTAATCCTCTGGCTTTACATTCCTTAGCCAACTGGATCTTTGCCAGCTTGCTAAAATATTCTGTTGACATCCTTGCCTGCTATCCTTGACTAGCTAACTAAAAAATAAATAGAACCGTGGTGGATTGAAATTCTGAATGTTTACCTTATGGCTGTCAAGATTGCACACCTTAATGACAACTACCCACAGGTATTGAAATCCAATTAAAAATCCCACTGAGCTGCCAACAATAATGTGACATCTGGTTAATATCCCACCAGACTGCCACCAATATGTAAAGTCCCCACTTAAAACATGGGTCATTAATTAAGGAGCATCAAACCTCACCACTGACTTCAGTGTGGTAGTATCATAGAAAACACCAGATCACAGAGTACACAAGAGTAACATTCCACAATTTTCCTTAAGAGCACAACAGAAACACATTCTGTTTCCTGGGACTGGAATATGTACCTCTGTCCACCCCAAATGCAATCCCTTATTATGCACTTCAGAGTAATGTGCTTAAGTTTAAGACCTCTGACTCACTCACACTCAAAACAAATTCAAATCTCACACACCCAAATACTTATGGGAAGCCTGATACAGATTTACAGCTATGTCCCCTCCCTAATACAAATGGTAAGTGCTGCCACCAGAGTCGGACAGGTCTACATGCCCTTCAAAGGGTGATAAATTATTAAAAATTAAATATCAAAATAAATAATAGCTATGAACAGAAGCAGCCAGGTATTTGACGTGACCTGGGGAGTATCAAACAGGTATAGCACTATCTAAATTGAAAGAATACACTGATTGTCCAGCCACAATGTAAAGTAATGAAAAACATTTAATAATAAGTAAAATGATTAAAAGAATATAAATCAATAATTTTGAATAAACACCAGAATTCAATCGCCAGAAATATAAAATTAAACAGTAGGATGAGTGCATCATTTTAGAAGAACTCTGTCTAAATAACTAACCTTTCCTAATCTAACCAGAGAATACTGTCCCTGATCTAATCTAAAACATAACAGCAAGGCAAAGGCAGGCTTACGGTTTTTGTGGTGAGTTTTTTTCTTGGATATTCACTGCACAGCACTGTAACTGACAACAACTCTTAAGTTACTGCCCATCAACTGACTTCAGCAGTCTGTTTTATAGTCTAAGTTAAAAGTCTCAACTGTCTTATTTTAAAAATAACCATCAGCTGTTTGAAAAAGTTATTTTTTATGTCACTCATCTATTCAAATAATCACATAGCAACTAGGAACATTCTAATGACATCAACTACTGATTAGCTGATTCTCCACAGAAAGTTTCCACTTTAGAATCTCCTTCACAAACATGTGCAATTAGAAATGTATCAAAACAGTGACAGATTCTTTAAACATTTTGTTTAAACAGGGAAATACTCAACACTTTAAAAACTTATTTACATCTTCACAATTAGACATGCTGGCATAAAATAAAAGTTAATCTGAGAATATACACAAATCTCCTGCCCGACATGCTAACACAGATGACAGTGTTTTTCTTTTCTTCATAATCCATAACCATATTTTCTATTTATTTAACTTCTCCATTGCTAATCCTCTTTTTAATTTTCCTCTTTGTTTTCTTTTTTTTGTATTGTACAATTTTCCATATCTGGATGACTTTTCCTGTATTTCTCTTCAAATATCTTTGGTGCTACTCTTTTTTTATTGATTATTTTGCTTTCTCCTTTGCATAAATATTGTACCATATTAAATCTCATTTTCTTTCACATGGTGCCCTCATAACACACTCAAAAGGAATCGTAAATAAAAGTTGTAGAACTGTAACTGCAACCAAAGCTCCGGTCCCACCAATAAGCGAAATAAGGGCTGAATAATCCACACGATAATATGGAACTCACAGTTTATTGCAACGATACCAAGTTCACACGATCAACGATAACAAAAAAGCACAGCAGGATCCATTTAAATGCAAGGCACTGAAACGGAGCCCCAAAAAACATTCAAACAGGACAGTGCAAGACAAAATAGTAATCCAATAACTCAGTTAAGCGCTTTCAACCATTTACATGGTCTTCATCAGAACTAATCAGTCTACGCCGAAAACACTCAATTTAAAACTCAATTTAAAACTTCTTTGGCGCCAAAAATTAGCTTGCTAACTTTTTTTAAAAATGTATTACATCACTTCCTATATGGTATAACCTGCCAATACGGAAATGCATTCATCTGATGTATACTTCTATTATTGAATGCGTTCAGCCATAAAATCACTATCTGCCTTTTAGACATTTTTTAAAAACATTTTGTGAAAAAACATACTTATCATTTCAAACAGTGCATGTCCAAAAACAACATATAATTTACAAATTAAATATGTGTGACTATGCTACAATTACTAAGAATGGTAAAGAAATAAATCCAACAATCATTAGCCCATTTCAAAACCAGATGGACAACCATATGAATATGAAGCCTCAATAAAAAATATATGTATGAATGTAGTTAATGTCCTACAGTAAACCATCTCTGGTTGTGAATGAATAAATGGATATATAAAAAAATGGATATATAAAAGTGCATAAATATATAAAAATTATATAAAAATTAAAAATTAATAAGTCGTGGAATATTTCCCAGCGCAAATTGAAGCTTAATAAAGATGTTGTTAAATATGCTGATAATGTCAAACACAAACACAAAAAATGCTAAGGATATTAATTAAATATTAATTAAATATCACTATCTGAGGGGTATAATAAATATATGAGTATTAAATATAAATAGCATACTATGATTTGGTTACAGAATGTTAAAGAATTGATAAGTTGATGAATTAATAAATTACTATGTGTGGGTAGTTCTAATGAGAAAATTATTATCAGAATTACACAAAAATGCAAACAACCAAAATACATATAAATATTGCATAAGAAATTTTTACATAAAATATTGCACATAAATTATTGCACAAAAAATGTTATTTTGTCAATAAAGACTAAAATTAAAGACTTAAATTAATGTAAGTAAGCTGATACATAAAAATCTTTAAAATCTGTGTATATAGTTTTTCATGTAAAAAATTTTTGTTACAAAATTGCAATAAATATATATTAAAAAACTCTCAAAATATTCAAAAAATATGTGTTATTTATAAATATAGTACTCAATAATGGATAATAATCTAAATTAATGAAGTATAAGAGTAACCCTGTAAACATTGGCATACATAAAAATATTCAAAAGAAAGCTGAAAATATACAGAAATATGCAAAAATGTATTTCATAAGCATTATTAACAAATTTGTAAAATTTATAAAAATATATAAATTAATAAATAAGGAACCATAATTTCATTTCTTGTGAATTATGTTGTGAGTGTAAGAATGAGTAATTAAATGAGTAGAGATTTTATAGAAATACACTCATTCAAACCCGGTGGATTAGTGGCATCTAAGTGTAACTGCCACCAGGTTTCTTTAAAGGCTATTAAACTTTTAATATTGCCTCCTCTTGGATCATTAGGAATAACTTCCAAAATACTGAATTTGAACGTATGCTGTATTCCCTTAACATTAATGTGTCTATATAGGGCATAGTGATATTTAATTAATATCCTTAGCATTTTTTGTGTTTGTGTTTGACATTATCAGCATATTTAACAACATCTTTATTAAGCTTCAATTTGCGCTGGGAAATATTCCACGACTTATTAATTTTTAATTTTTATATAATTTTTATATATTTATGCACTTTTATATATCCATTTTTTTATATATCCATTTATTCATTCACAACCAGAGATGGTTTACTGTAGGACATTAACTACATTCATACATATATTTTTTATTGAGGCTTCATATTCATATGGTTGTCCATCTGGTTTTGAAATGGGCTAATGATTGTTGGATTTATTTCTTTACCATTCTTAGTAATTGTAGCATAGTCACACATATTTAATTTGTAAATTATATGTTGTTTTTGGACATGCACTGTTTGAAATGATAAGTATGTTTTTCACAAAATGTTTTTAAAAAATGTCTAAAAGGCAGATAGTGATTTTATGGCTGAACGCATTCAATAATAGAAGTATACATCAGATGAATGCATTTCGTATTGGCAGGTTATACCATATAGGAAGTGATGTAATACATTTTAAAAGTTAGCAAGCTAATTTTTGGCGCCAAAGAAGTTTTAAATTGAGTTTTAAATTGAGTGTTTTCGGCGTAGACTGATTAGTTCTGATGAAGACCATGTAAATGGTTGAAAGCGCTTAACTGAGTTATTGGATTACTATTTTGTCTTGCACTGTCCTGTTTGAATGTTTTTTGGGGCTCCGTTTCAGTGCCTTGCATTTAAATGGATCCTGCTGTGCTTTTTTGTTATCGTTGATCGTGTGAACTTGGTATCGTTGCAATAAACTGTGAGTTCCATATTATCGTGTGGATTATTCAACACTCAAAAGGAATGCAGTACCATAAAATGTGAAGGGATCACACTTTAATATAAAATGTTAACTGCTTTCATCCAGGTAAAAGTACTTCATCAGAACTACTATACAAATGAATTAACACACTTTATATATTGTTAAAAAATCAATCAACCAATTCATTACCCAGTCTAAGCATTAATAAACCTATGAAATCAAATTCTCGTCAATCTGAGCATAAAAATCAAGACTTCCCACAGATGAGACTAAATAGAAGAATGAAGAAATACATCAAATGCCAAGTATACATTTGTTAAAGTGCAGTAATAATGATAATTAAAAGTATAATAATGATAATTAAAATTAATAAAAATCCATAAAGCCCCTTGAAAACGGATCATCACATTAATATAAAACCTATTAAATGTGAAAGTAAATCATTGTATGTTGACAAACTTACCCTACTTTAGTCGCAACACAGTGGAATCAGATACAACTTCATTGAGTCCTGGATTGACAGTAGAATTAGTCCTTATCTGCCATTTAGGCTCCATAAACTTTAGTATATCATTCTCAGGACCACCCTGATAACTAGTGTTCACTTGATCAATAGCATAAAACTTAAAACTGTGCTTATGGTTAACTTTAAGATGCCCATATAATGTGTTGTGTTCATCATTTTTATTAATGTCATATAAATGGCAATACATCCTTAATCTTAAAGTTTGAATTGCATTCCATATATAAAAGCTAGTACATTGTTAGCACTGTGCTATGTACACCCCATCCATGCTCTGGAAAGAAAACATATGTCTAAGATTAATCTTCCCAAAACCATGGATGGTAAATAAAGAACCCTCCAAAATAACTTTACATTGACTACATTGCCCATACTTAGCCATAGATCATGTAAAGCCTTTGTCCCTGTTGCTTTCTAAGAGAGCCTTAAAACAGGTGTCTTTCTTGTATATTACCTTAGGGATATTACTCATAATTTTTAAATGTTTTTGATTAATGGTTAAAATATTAAAATTCTTATAAATTATAGCCTTATTTTCTCTGAATCTGAGTTGCATGTCAAGGTCAAGAATTTTGTAAATGTATTTGAGCTATTGTCAGGAGCCTTGCTACCTTTCCAGTGGGCTCCCTTTCCCAACAATGTTCCAAAATTTCCTTTCTCTCTTTTTGCTGTGACTTCCTGTTCAATCTCATTCAGCAAAACTATAGGGTAATCTTGGACTTTGAACATTCTTTTTAATCAATCACTTTATAAGCAAAACATGTCTTCTTGGGACATCATTCTTGACATTTGCACACACTGACCTTTAATCTGTGACCTCTTTTGATGTGCAGGGTGCCAACTGCTATAATGTAATAATGAATTCAAGTATGTTGGTTTCTTGTATAAAGTTGATTCAAAACATAATTGTTCTCTATTTTTGATGATTGTAGTATATAAGTAATTAATCTCTTCACTGGATGAATTCATGATAAAGTCTAAAAATACAGTAGTAGAATGCAAAAACTCATACTCTTCTAATTTATCCATTGTATCAACCAAGTAAATTACAATAACTTCCAAATATCTCCTGTACAGAAACCAACATGTCTTATATTGTGAAAAAAAAATTCCCAATATGCCATGTAGGGATACACGATGCACCCATGGCTACCCATGAAATCTGTCTAAAAAGTTGAACTTCAAATGTAATGAAAGTATTTTCTAAAACCAAATTCATTAACATGGTTAAAGTTTTAACTTTGGTATGGTCAAAATTAGAGTTAAAACATAAATAATCAGAGAACCATTCAAGCCCTATTTCATGCAGAATAACTGAAAAAAGGTCTTTCACATCAATGGTTACAAAAATCAAGTCATCACTGTATAAATCATTAGTCACTTTAGTTGAAAAGTCCATAACCCACTCACCACATTATTCAGATGCCAATCAATATAATGTGCTATACAAAAAGTCTTGGAACATTTGGTATCTACGATTGGAAGCATAATGGGATCTGTCAATTTTTTGTGTATTTTAGAGGTCCTAAAATTGTTGGGGTCCTTGGCTCAAGAACAAGAAAGTCATAGTCACTCTCACTTAAATCTCCAACAAGTAACATCTCTTCTAAGGATGAATCTATTTTTCTATAGGCTATATTTTTCTCATTTAATGACACATCCTTGTATGTGTCCCCACAATAAGATGAGCATTTTATTAATGTAGTCATTGATAGTCATAAGGACTAATCCCCCTCATTTGTTAGGTTTCATTATTCTGATCTGTCAATTATTTAGAACATTTTTCAAAAGTTTCCATTCATCCAAACATAAGTTCTGTGTATAAGTGTTGTTTTTGAAATTAATCATATTTCTGATATCAAACTCACAAACCTTTTCAATGATGGATAAAATGGATGCGAAGGGGGGTTAAATACACTGTTTTTTTTACACAGATTTAAACAGGGTATACCTTCTGGCCCAGTTTTATTAAAATATAGGCTCAAGTTCAATTTACATGTAAATAGCTTAAGGTCAACTAAGACATTCTCTGTTTCTGCTTTTTAACTGGGGCAAACGTTAAATCATTTTTGAACAAATCAGCTCAGAACTTCTCCACAGTGATGTCACTGTAATTGTAAATCTTAAAATCATATCTACAATTGAATATTAGTCATTTATCTGTTGTATCTGATGTATCTGTTCACTCATGCTCTCCTCCCCCACCTTCCTCCATTGTGTCCCCTGTAACCACTCACATGACCCTGACTGGTTTGTTCTGAGTACCCACATCTTTGCTTTCTTACCGTTCTGATCTCTTGAGATTGAGTGGTGATAGAGGTACTACGTCTAAAGGGGCTTCATCATAAAACATATCAGTTTCATCATAATTGTTAACCATTCCTTCGCTATTAATCCTGTGGTGTTTGTTAACCTCCCCACCAACTTGCTCACTTTGTTCCCTACTACTAGAGAGTTCTCTCCTCACAAAGGATTGTGGTAGAGGATAAGCTTTCTCCTTTTCATATTCAACCTTGTCACAAAGGAATTTCTTATTTTTTCTAGTCTTGATATCCTTAATTGTAATATCCATATTTCTTCTTCGGATGTTTCCTGCTCCTCCTGTTTCTCCTTACTTGAGGGACTCATTATTCCATTATGCTGGGATATAACCTATGTTAAACTTTGCATACTAAATCCTTTCATTTTGCAGGGATTCCATAACTTCAGTTTCTCTTTGTTTAAGTTGTATTTTACTAATCTTCTGTTCTACATTCCTTCTTTCTGATCTTATTTTTTCTACTGTGAAATTTCCCATATCTGGATAGCTTTGGCTGTATTTCTCTTGGAATATCTTTGGGGCTGCTTTTTAGTATTGATTAATTTGACTTTCTCCTTTTTATAAATATTGCACCATATCAGATCCATCTTTCTTTCCCATGTCCATATTTCTTTTTTATATCTTTCAGAAATCTCTGGATTTATATTTTCGCACTTCCTCAATCTTTTTCCAAACAACCCAAGGTTCCTTGGTCTATATAATGTTTTTCATGAATCTGTTGTATTAACGAACACAAATTTTTGAAGCTTCTGACAATTTTTCTTGTGCAAATATTTTTCTTTCCTCTAATTTCTCTCTTAATCTTTTTGTATATCTTCTGTCTGGAAATTCTGAGCTTCTTGCATAATAGTAACAATATGTAATTTCTTTCTTATCATCAATAGTCCACTCTATCACCTTTATGGCTCTTTTTGGCCTATCAGTTTTTGTGTTTTTTGTGGACTACTACTTCCTTCTACAACAGGGGGACCATCTTCCTCCTGAGTTTCGCCTAGCCCCATTGTAGTAATATTTCCATGCCTTGAGGATTCTACACTGTCATTTTTTCTAATCCTAGCACCAGTGTGCTTATTAGGATTGTGCACTTTTGTATCCTGAGTTTTGTGCACTCAGCTATCTGTTTTTATTTTTAACCTACTTCTGTCCATAATATATGCCCTATAAAATACAGTTTATATATCACTGTTGTCTTGGTGAGATTTTGTAAAAAACAGGGTCTACCTCATAAAGGTACAAACCAATACCTGAGGATAAATTCAATTCCAGTAATACTACTATCCCTTGCCTGCTGATTTATCATATCTCCATTCACACCCTGTTTGAATGGCCTTATGTTACTGAAGGCTATGTTGCTGTAAGAAATACTTATTGCATTCAGCATATGTATATGGTTTATTCCTTGTGGGAATGTTCTAATGGGATTTTAGGCCTTTCACACCTGCAAAAGACTTATCGCATTTGAGACATTTATATGGTTTACATCTCTGCAATACAGGATAGGTGAAGGTGCAACTGATTTTGAAGAGGAGTTGTCATGAGAGCTGGATCATGAGTTGGTCAAATATT
Source organism: Protopterus annectens (assembly GCF_019279795.1). Lineage (NCBI taxonomy): Eukaryota > Metazoa > Chordata > Ceratodontiformes > Protopteridae > Protopterus > Protopterus annectens. Next base: position 1,562,472,511 of record NC_056739.1, read on the forward strand.
GTGACTTACTTGATGCAGGTGATCCTGCAGCATACCTCTCAAACAAATAGCAAAAGAAATCTGGACAAAGCCTAAACAATGGGGTACAAAGGCCCAAAAAAATGGGGACAGATATTAAATATTGCTCTTCTAAACTTAGAAAGTTGATAGAATAATAGGATTTGTGTTAGCATGCATTTTCTGGAGGATATGAAGTCTGAAACTCAAATATATGTCATAGTTTAGTGACTTCAGTCCTACATGATTTGCCAGAAAAGCACAAATTTGATGAGAAACAGACAAAAAATATGAGGCAAAAATCTGGACATTCTGTGAAAATCTGGACATTTGAGAAGAAATGTAAGTTTTGTGGCAGTCCCCTGGCCAGTGGGCCCCCCAAGCCAGCAGTAGCCTCCCAAGCCAGTGGGCACAAGTCAATTGCCTAGGTCACCTAGTGCTGGATCCGGTTCTGCACACATTTGAGTTTTAGACATTATATCCCTCAAAAAATGTGTGCAATAAAAACCTGTTATTCTAGCAACTTTCTAATTTTATAATAGCAATAGTTAAAATCTGCCCTATTTTGGGGTCTTTTCCCCCTCCCCATTATTATAATCTTTGCCCAGATTTTCTCAGCTAAGAGATTGATAGGTATGATTATATACATTAAATGACAGATTCTTTTCAGAAGTAAATCTATATCAGCTTGTAATGCCTTTAATGATGACTACATTCATGCACTTGTAAATCTTAATTTAAATTGCAATTTAGCAACTCATAAACATGGATGAATACAATTAAGTTTATTTTGAACTACACAAAGGGGAAACCAGATTATTTAAGTTATTCCTTGAATTTCAAATAGTATACCATGGTCTGTTAAAACCCTCATTTTAAGGAGTCAGCATTTCTTGAATACCCTTTTGGCCATTGAACACCAGATACAAGAAAGGATGAAGTTATGAACTTATGAAATATGATACTATATTGTCTGATTCAAATGTTTAGTTATCTTCCTAACATAACAGATATCACAAGATATATACTTAGCTAAGTATACAGTGCTAGAAGATAAACAATTAAAATACCATTTAGAACAAAAGGACTTAATGCACATATCGTTATAATGACCATAAAAATACTGTTGAACAGAATTATTTTCTCTTCACTAGGACAGTACCATATGCAGTCACCACTGCTCCTATTAACGCTACTTTATTTTGGTGATACTAGTTTGTACTAAAGAAAAACATTTATTTTGAAATCATAACCATAAACAAGCAAAAGAGACTGATATCTGAGTTAGTTAGATCAATATTATTATTGAAATCAATAAACTGTGTAATCCTCCTTTTTACCTCTCCTTCCTCTCCCCTCCCCTAGCCACCCTACCTCACACCGTCTAATCATTGCATTTCTTCCTCTGCAGGCTCTGGCTCACCACTTACCCTCCCCTTCCCTCCTCACTCAATCTCTCAGACCTGTTATAACATGCTTAACTACCTCATTTCTTAACTCCAAATACATATTCAACTGACTTACACCTAGCTTCCTCTCACTACCACATATAGTACTCACTCAGTCTCCTCTCTTACTCCTCTATGTTCCCCTTCCATCCCATTAGCCCTTCTAGCTTGTTCCATGTTTGTATGGAGCATCTTCTTTATATCTGTTTGAGTTTAATCCAATATTTGTATATAAGATTTAGGTATATGAGTTTAGAACAGAATCCGTTTGAGCTTAGTACTATTTGTATATACATCTTACCTTTATTCCTAGCCTCTAGCCAGATATTGGTATATCTGTTCATTACTATGTTTCATATTGCATGTATAGCTAATGTTTGCTGCAGTGTGTATTATTTGCTATTGGATGTATATTCAATTGCTCTTCATGTACTTTGCTGCTCATTTATTGCTCTGTGGAGCTTTTCTCTCCAGGAATCTGCTGAAAAAGGACCTGTGTCCAGTTGGAATTTCCTCGTAAATAAATAAATAAATGTTATCTAAACTCTGTTAAACACAAATCATGCAGAATGAGGACAAGGATTTAGGCACACAAGGTCAGGAGGATATTTTCCATAAGAACAAGATACTTCAATTAAGCTGACATATAAAAATACAAATAAATGGACATAAGGTTGAAATAAAATGTTGAAAACTGAAATAAACAAACCTTGACAGACAAACTAAATGTAATGTGAGACAAGTTCAGGAAAATTTGGAAGAAATTTATATAAAGATATTGAGCATAACAGAATACTATTGTATAGATATATGATGTGGTAGGATTAAAAACAAACAAATCAATAAACCGTGTCTGGATTTTAAAATTTATTCTGAAACATAGCAGTTTATAGATACGTTTAAAAATCTTATCCAAACAGTTTGGTTCAACAAAGAGAGAGATAAATTGCGCTAGAAACTTCCAAGTAACTTCAAATAGTGAAATTAAGTTAATAGTTTTGCAAACTAGACCTAAAAAGCACAGGGATAACATAAAAATGACCTGTGGATATTTCAGCATGAGCTTATGGAAGATTATATTTGTTATTCACTAGGTCATTTGAGTACAGAGAGATTCCTAAGTTTTGGAGCCATATACTTATTAAACGTGTGTCTAAAGGGAAGGGGGATAGGATCAAGTCAGAGTCATACAAACAGATATACTTATTTTCTTGGTGCGGAAAAATAATGGAGAAAAGTTATTTTGGATAACTTATTGCCATAACTGGAAATGTTGGGACTTGAAACTATATATCAGAATGCATATGTTGAAAATAACTACCTGTAACATCATGTTCTATAATAATAAATAGCAGCTATAAATGAAAACATGTGCTGCAACATCATTTAATCAGACTTCTCCTCAGCCTTTGATAGCATCACACACAAAACATTGATCAAAAAATGAAGAGAATGTGGCACAGGAAGATGCTATAGAACTTTCTGTAGAATGCCTGCAAAAGATGGAAAACAAAATATTCCCCCCAGTTTAGAAGAAAATAAGTTAAGAGAAGAGTTGATTGATTTAATAGAGACAGGCATATTAAGATCAATGAAAAAAATAGACTGCAGATCAATAAAACTCAAAGTCAGAAGTTTGATAAAGCAAATGAACACAGTAATTAGGACTGTCCGTTAAGATCCATGTGATATAACAAAAGTAAATAGGCTATATTACTGTGCAGCTAAATTAATAACTGATAAAGTTCTAACACAAGAACATAGGGTAGTGAGGGAAAGGAAGGGGAGAAATCGAATACCATCATGGACGTGTCAAATAGAGAAAACTATAAAGCAAGACTAGAAGTGTCACTGTTAAAAGAGTATAAACGAGGGAACAGATCAACAAAAATACTTAGATAAATGTGATAAAAGTAATGCACAGTATTAGAACAGATCAGGATCTATCGTGTACTGCCACAAATAACAAACTAAAACTCTCTGCACAGGTGATAAAACTTAGAAGATATGCAAATATATATAAAGGAAAAGTACAAAATAAGCAATTTATTGATGACCCAAGAAAGTTTTATAGAGAACTGGGAAACAAAGTAAAAGAAATTGAAAGACCACCAAAAAAAGAAGAAATAGATATATTTTTGAGAATTATTTATGAAGATCCTGTGGAACATAACAAAGATGTTAAATGGACAGAAGAAGTAAAAGAAGGAATAAGAAGTTTAAAGGTACAGGATATAAAATGGGAAGAAGTAATAGCCAGATAGATTGAAACAAAGTTAAGAAAAGCCTCTAACTGGAAAATCCCAGGCTCAGATGCAGTACTTAACTTCTGATTAAAAGTATTAATATCTTTGCACGAAGATTTAGCCATGAGTAAGAACTATGTACATGCACACCCCAAACAGACACCAACCTGGCTAACAATAGGAAAAACAATGCTCCTACGTAAGAGTGAACCTGCAATCTACCTTAAAAATTATAGACCAAAAACTTGCTTTTTGATGACGTATAAACTATATACTGGAATTGATGCACACAGAGTTTATAGTTATTTAGAAGAAAATTCAATTATGGCAATATAACAAAAGGGCAATAAAAGAAAGTCATATGGAACAAAGGATTATTTGTTGTTTAATAAAGTCATAGTGGAGAACTGTATGGCATGGATTGACTACAAAAAAGCATTTGATAGTATCTCACATTCATGGATAAAAGAGTTCTTAAAATGTATAAGATGCACCCTACACTGATCGACTACATTAAAGTGACCATGAAACAGTGGCAGACCACTTGCAATTAAACCATGATAAAGGACAAATTATTATCTCAGGGATAAAAATTCAAAGGGGAATATTCCAGGGTGACTCTTTGTCACTGCTGATATTCTGTGTTGCCCTTAACCCATTAAGCTGTTTACTTAAAAGCTTAGGCCATGGCTATAATTTGGCTCCTAACAAAGTGTAAAGACTTCTCATCTTCTCTTTGTCAATGATTTCAAACTGTATAGCTCATCAGATGAGGAACTGAAAGCAGAACTACAAGTTGTCAAAACTTTTTCAGATGATATAAGAATGTCATTTGGTCTTGATAAATGTGCAAAAGCAACCTTTAAAGCAGGAAAACTGCAGCACAAAAAACCCCCCTTCAGTTTTGGACAAGAATGTGATATAAAAGAACTTGAGCATGAGAGATCATATAAATACATGGGAACTGATGAAGGATCAACAATAAAACATGAACAAATGAAAATTAAACAAATAGGAACAAAATCCAAGCTATAAACCAATTTACTCTTCCTGTCCTAACTTATAGTTTTGAAGTGATAGACTGGCCCCAAAATGTGTTGGACAGATTAGATAGGAAAACAAGAAGCATGCTTCATGCTCACCAAATGATTTATAAAAGTCAGTGCATACCAAGATTATATATTCACCATTTCAAAGGAGGGGTGGGCTTCCTTGAAATTGACTACATGTTTAGATCTGCAGTCCTGGGGCTGCACACATATCTGCTGACCTCACAAGACCCAAACATAGTGAAAGTTTTGAAACATGAGGAGAATAAATCTAAGATGACTTTTCTGTTTAATCTAGCAAAAGCATATCGACATCAAGCAGGAAAAAAAATTAAATCAGAAGTAGAAAAAAATCAGGCAGCAACTGAATGTGCTAATAAACAAAAGAAAGAATATAAGGTGAAGGACCAGATGAGAAAGCAAGAAATGTGGAAAATGCATAAATATAGTTGCAATTATAGAAAATTTCTGGAAGAATCTCATGTTAATCAAGAACGAATGCAGGAATGGTTAAGTAAAGGTGAATTCAAACCAAGAGATGAGGGGTTAATATTGGTGGCACAAGATAGTGGGCTACGTACATGTTGGTTTACAAGGTCCATTGAACATGTGGGAGAAACAGACAAATGTAGGTTTTGTAAAACAGAATTGGAAACAGTTGCACACCTCATTGGTGGTAGTGACATACTAATGGCAGGACTGTATACTGAAAGGCATAATTATGTGGCATGACCATTACACTGGGGATTGTGCAAACATTGTGGTACTGAAGTTGCTGAAAAACATTGGAAACATGAGCCACAAAGCATCATAGAAAATGATGAAGTCTACATCACAGAGGATCACCCATTACCAGCAGTTCAAAAGATAGATGCTACAAAACTGGATATAGGGGTCCATGGAAAGAAGATAAAAGTATCATTGATTATTGAAATCACCACACCCAGTGACTACAGTGTCTTGCTTACAGACACAAAGTCATAACATATCAGGATTTGCAGGCAGAAATGAGAGCAATGTGGAAGATACCCAGACAGTTCCAGTAGTAGTAGGAGCAACGGGTCTTATCAAAAACAATCTATAATCATACTTGGATATGTTACCAATAAATGTAACCCCATACGAATTGCAAAAGGAGTCATTACTGGGCACATTGTGGGTGCTGCGAAGAGCACTTCTTGCTGACATCCAAAATTGAAACAATACTAATTTCATGAACTTTAATCCTACTTTTACTTAGAAATGGGGTCCATTCCCATCCTGGTATTAAAAGCCCAAACGTCTTGGAGAAATTAAAAAGGGAGAGAGATCAATAAATTAGCACAGTAAGGTATTAGTGTAATCTTGATAGAATGTATAGCTGCATGGCTTATAAATAGGACATAGCTAGTATCATAGAAAAATTGGACAGGTGAAATTCTGGGTTGCAGTAAGGGTGACTCATAGTGTTCTGAGAGATTTTATAAGAATGAAAGATGCATTATTTGCTTCTCCAACAGAGAAAATGACACATGGAGTATACTACCAAATTATATTAAAGTAAGCGCATGTTTAGATATTTTTATGAACAACTTTAACACTTCTTATGGGATTAATTATTTTGGTATACTGACAGGCTAGAAGGGAATTATTGCCTGTGTCTGAAATATTTTAATGTATTTATATAAATATTTTACATCAGCAGTGAAACTGATGTAATTCTCAGTAATGCTGACTTGTGTTAAAAGCTATAAAAAGTACTATGATCTCTGATGTATCCATGCAAGCTTGTAAACTTGGAATAAATTGTTTTACTTTAGCAGCAAAAAAAAAAAAAAAAACAATACAATTGATTCAGCCATTAAACCCTCTGCTGCAATATATGTCTAAAATGTCTAAAGTTGGGGGGGGGGGTCTGAAACAATTGTATGAAATCTTTTGGATGTTAAAAGTGGGTGTGAATTCTGTAATATTCCAAATTCAGAAATACATACTGTTCATGAGTGATGCTAAAGTCCTCAGAAACACTTAATGGACTTGCAAGCTTTGTGAGTATTCAGCAATGATACTGCTGTGTAAAACTCACTATCATTTCACTCTATTAACATTTTGCTCCTTGCAAAAAACAGTAGTTATTTTTTGCATGGTGCATGCTTATATCTCAGACCGGGCATGTTATGGTGCTGATCGATTTTTGCAGTCAATGATTTTAGTGTAAATCTACTGAAGTTTAGTTTAACTTCAGTAAATTTCCCCAGACACATATATCTATATCTATAGCTATATCTATATATCTATATCTGTATATATGTATATATATATATATATATATATATATATATATATACATATACACACACACACACACACACACACACACACACATATAATAATACGCATACACAGACACATGCATATGCATGATTGTGTGTGTGTGTGTGTGTGTGTGTGTGTGTGTGTGTGTGTGTGTGTGTGTATCTATACCTATATCTATAGATATCTATATCTATATATATCTATCTATATATATATATATATATATATATATATATATATATATATATAGGTTCATAGGTAGGTACTAGGCTGTCGGCCCAAGGGCCTAAGTAAGCCTAGCCAGCAAAGTTCTCTGGCTTACACCAACCCAAGAAAGTTAATTTTCTGTGCCCTTGTCGAGCAGAGCCACAGAAGTGATCCCAGGGTGTATTTCCTATTTCCCATCCATTCATCAAGATTTTTCTTGAAGAATGTTAATGAGGAACTTTGCTTGAGATAGATGGGTAGCTTGTTTCAGATTATGGGAAGTCTCTGGGACAGGATTCTATCCCTCCATCAAGTCCTGTTTATTGTGGTGACAAGGTTTAGGTCCCTAGAGCGTGTAGCTCAGAGGGAATGGGATTTATTTAGGGGTAGCATGTCCAACAGCTCTGGGTTTGACATAGCTTTATATGTTAGGCAGAGATTTCCTCGGAGTAGGCGATATGCTAAGGAGTAAAGCTGGAGTTTTTTAGACGATCAGTGTATGGCATCTGTTTGAGGCCAGTAATTCTCTTTGTGAGGTACTTCTGTGGCCTTTCCAGCTGCTGCAGATGTCTTGTGAGGTACATTCCAAAAGGGGTGTTGTACTCCATAATGGGTCTAATGAGTGTCGAGTAGAGGGGAACAATGACCTCTTTTTTCTTGGATGAGAACCCATTTGTGATGAGGTGTGATATGTAGAAGGATTTCCTGACTACTGTGGCAATGTGATTATCAAAGGAGAGACTACTGTCCACCTGGGTCCCAAGGTCTCTTATCACACATTCTGTGTTAAGAAGACTTCCGCCTATGTGGTAGTTTATGGGTACAGAGTTTTTACCAAAGGAGATAACAATGCACTTTTTGACATTGAGCTTGAGGCCATGGCTCTGACACCAGGCATCTGCCCCTGTGAGGCCCTTCAGTAAGATGTCCACATCATTTGGAGACTTGACTATAGCTCCTAGTTTGCAGTCATCTGCGAACTTCATTAGCCAGAGGCCTTCTGTGTTAGCCTGTACTTCAGAGAAGTAGATACCAAACAGGAGAGGTCCCGGGACTGAACCCTGTGGCACTCCACTTGTCACTGATTTGAAGTCAGATTTGGAGTCTGCAAATTTTGCAGTGTGGGTTCTGTCAGTGAGCCAGTTAGCAACCCATCTTGTGACATAGGGATATACCTAGTTTAGTGAGTTTAGCTATAATTCCAGGATGGGGGGATGGTGTTGAAAGCCTTGGCGAGGTCAAGATAGGCTGTCTGAACCACCTTACCCTCGTATACGGCTTTGGTGACTGCCTCAAAGAAGTTAACCAGGTTCAGGAGGCAAGATCTGCCTTTCACAAACCCTAACTGAATGGGGTCCAGTGTTTGGAGGTTACCAATGTCTTTGTTTATGAATTCCATGATGATACGTTCCATGGCCTTGCAGATGAGGCTTGTCAGGCTAATAGGGTGATAGTTCCCAAGATCAGTGGTGACTCCCACTTTGTGGAGTTTGATAACTGTTGCTGTGCGCCGTTCAGTGGGCACAAAGCCTGATGTGAGGCTATGATTGAACATGGTGCTTAGGTGGGGAGCCAGTTCGTTCTGAAGTTCGTGTAAAATGCAACCTGGGATGTTGTCTAGTCCCATGGATGCTGTGTTTTTGGCTTTAGAGAGTGCTGCTTTTACCTGTGAAGTTGTGAATACAGGGACTCTGCATTATTCCTATATAGATATGGGCCCTTTTTGGGGTGAGAGGGGGTAAAGTTAGCACTGAACCTATCTGCCAGGATGTTGGCAATATCAGTTGGTTCTGTAATTTCTGTGCCATTGTGCTGTAACTCAGAGAAGATCTGGATGTGGCCATTGAGATTCTTGACATAGCTATAGAATGCTTTGTGGTTGTCCTTAGAATCAGTGGCAATCTTATTTTCATAGCTAGCTTTGTAGGATCTTGTAAGGGATCTCAGCTTCTTGCTGAGGCTGACCAGGGAGCTCCTCCACTCATGGGATTTTACTCTCTTTTGCAACAATTTCTTCCTTCTGTTGTAGAGTTTGCTTATGGCAGGGGACCACCAGATTGGCTTCCTTTTTTGGAGGATAGCGTCTTGGTTCTGTTTGGGATAGCACAGTCCATGCACTCATGTTATTGCTTATAGAGTGCGTTTGTGTAGGATTCAGCAGTCATAACTGTATTGTCCATCTGCATGGGTGTTATGAAGTTCACCACTTCTGTCTTAAGAAGCATGAAGTTGGCTTTGGAGAATTTTTTTACCATGATTTCTTTAATGGGGGGTGGGGGGGTGGGGGCGGGATGTGGATATCTAGGGTGATTAGCTTATGGTCGGATCTGACCAACGAGGAGTTGACTTCAGGTATGGAACACCAGTTATTCATGTTGGTAATGACTAGGTCTAGGATATTGTTGCCCCTGGTGGTGGTGTGGATAGGTTGATCCAGGGCATTGGAATTTATGAATTCCAGAAAGCGCTGAGTGAAGGAGTTGGTACATGAGTAGTTTTCCCAGTTAATGTTGGGGTAGTTGAAATTGCCCAATATTAGCATGTTTGCTTGAACCCTAATATTTTCCAGTATATCAAGAAAAGAGAAGTGGGAATCCTGGGGCATGGTGGGGGATCTGTAGCAAGCTACAATTTGGATTGCAGTTTTGCCCAGAGTTATTTGCACTTGGATAACCTCTGCTGCATTATGCTGAGCAACTAGCCTGGAGGTGTAGATATCCTTAATGAATATGGACACATCTTTGCCTTTGGTGTCCCGGTCCAGGTTAGATGGCTGAAAAGTGTGGTATGAGTTATAGGCTGGTAATGCAGGGGTGCTCTCTGGAGCCTTGAACCAGGTCTCAGTCACTGCGCAGATATCGATGTTCTCCATTTTAAGGAGTGCCTCGAGTGAGTGCATTTTGAGATTTAGACATCTAGCATTGAGTAGCATTACCCTCAGTTTTTGCTTGCCTGTTCCTGTCATGGTGGTGAATTTGTCATTTGAACCTTGCCTAAAAAAGGCACTATAGGGGCGGCAAGAGTCTTTGCCAGTATCCAGAATCCCAGGGATGACAGGTACAGGCCATTTCTGGCAAAGCATCATGGTCTGTCGACCATATCATTCCAGGCAGATAGTGGATCCCCTTAGAATGACACCAGAAGCTTAGCCAATTGTTGAAGTCAATCATTTTGTCCTTGTACTGCAGTATCATTCTGGGTGATGGCAGGATGCTACTCAGGGCTAGGGTCAAACCTGCCTGAGCTACAAGATCAGAGAGTTCTTCCATGTCTCTTTTCATGTAGTCCAGGGAGGTATGTCTCAGGTCGTTCACACCAACATGGGCAATCACAGAGTGACCTGAGTGCGTGGGTTATGTGGCAGATCCTGGCACCCGACAGGCAGCTGACCATGACCTTCTCCTTGTTTAGCCTGGTGAGTGGGACATCAGTGTGCCTGACTATAGAGTCACCTATAACTAGTGTGTTGGGTACATTGTTTTGCCTTATGGCCTGTGGTTGAGAGGCATACTGAGTCTTTGGGCTATGTGTCATTTGGGTTGTGTTGGTAGTGGGAGGTTGCTTGTGTTTCTACTTTGGAGGTGAAAGTTAAAAGATTTAATGGCCACTTTAAGCCTATCTTGTCCAATACAAACTTGGACAATAATTCACACATTAATGTTTCATTAACTAACATTAATGAAGATTCTTTGACTACTGTTCATTTAACTGATGATAGAAGATCTACTTTTGATTCAACCCTTAGTTATGTTACTATTTTTAGTTTTGATTCTGGTGAAATAGTTGCACTTATTCGGAAGAATTGGGACTTTATTTTAAGTAACCCTCATTTAATTAAGAACTTTGGATATTCCCCCAAATTTGTCTTTAAAAGAAATAGGAATTTAAAAGAATTATTACAGAGAGACCTTACAAATAAATTTTATAACAAAAAATTGGGTATGTACCCATGTGGTTTTTGTAACAGATGCTACAAAACCAAATCTGGTCAAACATTCACAGTGAGGGGCAAGAAGTATACTATAACTAAGCCCCTTAACTGTGAAAGTAAATCGGTGGTTTACATAGCCCTCTGCGACTGCTGTCCGTCTTTCTATATTGGAAAGACGGACCGTAGATTACGCGATCGCATGTATGAGCATATTTATGCAATAAATAATCATAATGATAATAATGCCCTAGCTAAACATACATTAGATCACCTAGGGCATAGTTTTTCTTTTATGGCAATTGACCAAGTAAAACCATCTTTTAGAGGGGGACCGACTACTCTATTATTAGAAATCTTGGAATTAGAGTGGCAATTTAGAGCGGATGCCTTCCATTCTCCCGGATTAAATGATAGTTGCAACATTCTACCAGTCTTAAAATTAAGAAGTTACTTGCGTTGATTAATTAATTAATTTATTGATTGATCAATTAATTAATTTCTTGGATTTATTAAGTAACCTGGAAAATAAAAAATTTAAAATTAAAAATTACATAGTTTAACCTTCTTGATTCTCTACTTTAGTAGGTTTTGTATTGATACTGACATTTAAATATTTAAATATGATAATAGTTTTTAAGAAAGTCTTTAAAAGTAGTTTATTAATTAAACTTTTTGTTTACATTTCTAACACCTATTTTATACTCTTTGGTTTTATATACTTTGGTTAAATATATTAAACTACATTTCATATTGTTAAATTTTCATTATTTCGTTTTGTCTTAATGAGAATTTATATCTTAATTGGAGATTGCCCTCATGTACTATGTGTATATATATTACATATATTTTACATTTTTTATTTTCAAGCATTATATTTGTTTTCAAATGATAAGTTGTCACTTTAAGACTAGCTTTTAAACAATTTCTTGAGTAACTTATACCATCCGACATGACAGGATGAAGAATCAGTTTTTTTATTTACATTTCACTGACATCACTTCCTTTATTGAATTGTATAAAAATTGCACTTTGATTTATTTTAAATGTTCTCTGAAGAAGCCAAGCTTGTATGCAAGGCGAAAACGTCATTAAATAAACTAGCGTTAAGAACTTTTCTTTCCTGGTTTTTGTAGCAGCTTTATCACTGCCTTTTCCTAGCTGGAGCAAGGTTTCCGTGGTTTTTTTCATTTTTTACCCAGTTTGTTTCTTTTTCGTTGTTTTTCATTTGCGTGGGTTATGTGGCAGATCCTGGCACCCGACAGGCAGCTGACCATGACCTTTTCCTTGTTTAGCCTGGTGAGTGGGACATCAGTGTGCCTGACTATAGAGTCACCTATAACTAGTGTGTTGGGTACATTGTTTTGCCTTATGGCCTGTGGTTGAGAGGCATACTGAGTCTTTGGGCTATGTGTCATTTGGGTTGTGTTGGTAGTGGGAGGTTGCTTGTGTTTCTACTTTGGAGGTCTCTGTTGCTTGAGCAGATTATTACTGAGAGCCTCCGTGAATGTTTTTGTGTTTCTATATGTGGATTTTGGTGGTGTAGGTTTAGTGGGAGTATGTGATGAGTGTGGTGTGGTGCAAGTGTTTACCTTCTCCTCTTGACTATCAAGTTCAGCCTTGGTTAGAGAGAGCGTTACCCTCCAGTTTGGCTAGATAAGTGCATCTCTCACAGGTTGTAGTGTTGGGTGGTAGGAGGAGAGGGTTGTCTGTGTACATGAGGCAATTGCTACATTGCCCCCAGATATCCAGATTCATCAGATAGACAGGAGAGAACACTGGGAGCTGACCTTTTGAAATGCCCGAATAAAAAAATATTTTCCTCTAGACAAATGAGGAAAGTGAGTACAAGAGCTGCTTTTCTCTAAGCAAGTAGGGAAAGTAAGTACCAAAACTGTTTTCCTCTAGGTAATGAGGAAGGGTGAGTGCTATAGTAATTTGTAGTTTATTTAGTGCTTACAACAAGTTCTAAACAAGTGCTGAGCACAGATAAGCAAATTCAAGTGCTAAAACTAAATCTGTATCCGGATCTTGTTGTAGATAGGCTACCTAGTGCTTACACAACACAGAAAGACTTGGGGGCAAATGCAGGCTTTTAAACCAGAAAGTTGAAAGAGATGGAAAAACTGCCAAAATGGTCAATAAACTACAATTTCTAAGCCACAAACCACTCTTGTGAGAGATAGGCTACCTAGTGCTTACCACTCCCACTGATAAGCTAGAAGGCTTCCCTCCAACACAGAAAGGCTTGGGGCACAAAGCTTACAAACAGTTCTGGATACAGCAAATCTGTATCTGGATTAGACTACTTACAGGAAAGGCAGAAAAAAGCTTGGAATTTATATATATATATATATATATATATATATATATATATATATATATATATATATATATGCTTTTTTTAGTTAAGTTGGTTTGCTTTCTCAAAAAGTTAAGAATGAGCTAATGACAGTAGCAAAAACACTTTAAATGCAGTACAAGCTAGCACACTTGAGTGTGTAGCAAAATTAAGGCAAATACAGTTTAAATAAATGCAGATAAGTTAAAAATGACAAAAAACAAGTTTATGAAAAAACAAATAAGAGCATTTGAACACTTAAAAGCACAAAGAACAGCAAATTAAGGTATTAAGGTAGAAGACAGTTATGTAAGAGCAGCTCAAAAACTATTTAGCAATTTTTTTTTTGTGGAAGGGGAGGGAACAGAGCAGATTAAAATGCTATAGGGGATATCCTTCCCAAGTGCTCTCTTTGTACACAGCAGAGGAGATGGGACTGGTAGGAGTGTATGAAATTAAAATATGATCTCACTGTACTCAGTGGAGTGAGCAAATGAGATGGGCCAAGTAAGAGTGTCAAAAAACAGATTTACAGCAGGGGCAGACAGTTCCAAAGCCACCAAGAGTAATACCACAACAACAGGGAGGATGGATTGGGAGATTAACTGCAGCTAGAGTCAGGGAGTATTATCTCTCTGTATTATATTATATATAAAAATTATCTACAAATTTCTAATCTTAAATAAGTGCAGAGAAAAGTATACTTAAATCAGCTTTTGTCAGTTAATTTATGCAGGTGAATCTCAGCAGCCAATCACTCAGAAGACGAGCAAAATAATTAAAAAAATGTGATCAGCACAGATTATAATGCAAACAGAAACCCCAGGCTAAGTTAACACAGGATTTCAAAAGCAGTCTAACAACTTTCAATGTATCCAGATGGCTACACTTTTTCTCACTTCAGGCAACTAACTGCAACTAGAGACAGTGTGTAATATCTCCTTGTATTATATTATATATAACAATTATCTACAAATTTCTAATCTTAAATATGTGCAGAGAAAAGTATACATAAATCAGCAAACCAGCTTTTGCCAGTTGATTTATGCAGGTGAATCTTAGCAGCCAACCACTCAGAAGATGAGCAAAATGATTAAAAAATGTGACCAACACAGATTATAATGCAAATAGAAACCCCCAGGCTAAGTTAACACAGGATTTCAAAAGCAGTCTAACAACTTTCAGTGTATCCAGATGGCTACACTTTTTCAAACTTCAGGCAACTAACTGCAGCTAGAGACAGGGAGTATTATCTCCCTGTATTATATTATATATAATAATTATCTACAAATTTCTAATCTTAAATAAATGCAGAGAAAAGTATACTTAAATCAGCAAATCAGTTTTTGCCAGTTGATTTATGCAGATGAATCTCAGCAGCCAACCACTCAGAAGATGAGCAAAATGATTAAAAAATGTGACCAACACAGATTATAATGCAAATAGAAACCCCCAGGCTAAGTTAACACAGGATTTCAAAAGCAGTCTAACAACTTTCAGTGTATCCAGATGGCTACACTTTTTCAAACTTCAGGCAACTAACTGCAGCTAGAGACAGGGAGTATTATCTCCCTGTATTATATTATATATAATAATTTTCTACAAATTTCTAATCTTAAATAAGTGCAGAGAAAAGTATACTTAAATTAGCTTTTTTCAGTTGATTTATGCACGTGAATCTCAGCAGCCAACCACTTAGAAGATGAGTAAAATGATTAAACTAATGTGACCAGCACAGATTATAATGTAAACAGAAACCCCCAGTCAAAGTTAACACAGGATTTCAAAAGCAGTTTAACCACTTTCAATGTAACTAGTTGGCTACACTTTTTTACACTTCAGGCAATTAAATGCAGCTGAAAACAGGAAGTATTATCTCCCTGTATTATATTATATATAACAATTGTCTACAAATTTCTAATCTTAAATAAGTCCAGAGAAAAGTATACTTAAATCAGCTTTTGTCAATTGATTTATGCAGGTGAATATCAGCAGCCAACCCGTCGGAAGATGCGCAAAATGATTTAAAAAAAGTGACCACCACAGATTATAATGCAAACAGAAACCCCCAGGCTAAGTTAACATAGGATTTCAAAAGCAGTTTAACCACTTTCAACATATCCAGATGGCTAAACCTTTTCACACTTCAGGCAACTAACTGCAGCCCGAGACAGGGAGTATTATCTCCCTGGTTTATATTATATATAACAACTATCTACAAATTTCTAATCATAAATAAGTGCAAAGAAAGGTATACTTAAATCAGCTTTTGTCAGTTGATTTATGCTGGTGAATCTCTGCAGCCAACCACTCAGAAGATGAGCAAAATGATTAAAAAAAATGACCAGCACAAATTATAATGGAAAAAGAAACCCACAGGGTGAGGTAACACAGGATTTCAAAAGCAGTCTAACAACTTTCAATTTATCCAGATGGCTACACCTTTTCACACTTCAGGCAACTAAGTGCAGCTAGAAACAGGGAGTATTATCTCTCTGTATTATATTATATATAATAATTATCTACACATTTCTAATCTTAAATAAGTGCCGAGAAAAGTCTACTTAAATTGGCTTTTGTCAGATGTTTTATGCAGGTGAATCTCACCAGCCAACCACTTGAAAGATGAGCAAAATGATTGAAAAAATGTGACCAGCTCAGATTATAATGCAAACAGAAACCCCAAGGGTAAGTTAACACAGGATTTCAAAAGCAGTCTAATAACTTTCAATGGTTCCAGATGGCTACACTTTTTCACACTTCAGGCAACTAACTGCAGCTAGAGACATGGAGTATTATCTCCCTGTATTATATTATATATAAAAATTGTCTACAAATTTCTAATCTTAAATAAGTGCAGATAAAAGTATACTTAAATGAGGTTTTGTCATTTGATTTATGCAGCTGAATCTCAGCAGCCAACAACTTGGAAGATGAGTAAAATGATTTAAAAAATGTGAAAAGCACATATTATAATGTAAACAGAAACCCCCAGGCTTTCAAAAGCAGTCTAACAAATTTTAACTTATCCAGATGGCTACACTTTTTCACACTTCAGGCAACTAACTGCAGCTAGAGACAGGGAGTATTATCTCCCTGTATTATATTATATGTAACAATAATCTACAAATTTCTAATCTTAAATAAGTGCAGAGAAAAGTATACTTAAATCAAATGTTGTCAGTTGATTTATGCAGGCGAATATCAGCAGCCAACCTGTTAGAACATGAGCAAAATGATAAAAAAATGTGTCCACCGAAGATTATAATGCAAACAGAAGCCCCCAGGCTAAGTTAACATAGGATTTTAAAAGCAGTCTAATAACTTTTAATATATCCAGAAGGTTACACTTTTTCACACTTGAGCAATTAACTGCAGTTAGAGATAGGAAGTATTATCTCCCTGTATTATATTATATATAATAATTATCTACACATTTTAATCTTAATTAAGTGCTGAGAAAAGTATACTTAAATCAGCTTTTGTCAGTTGTTTTTGCAAGGTAATCTAAGCAGCCAATCACTCAAAAGATGAGCAAAATGATTAAAAAAATGTGACCAGCACAGATTATAATGCAAACAGAACCCCCCTGGGTAAGGTAACACAGGATTTCAAAAACAGTCTAACAACAGTCAATGTATTTAGATGGCTACACTTTTTCACACTTCAGGTAACTAAATGCAGCTAGAGACAGGGAGTATTATCTCACTGTATTATATTATATATAACAATTATCTACAGATTTCTAATCTTAAATAATTGCAGAGAAAAGTGTACTTAAATCAGCTTTTGTCACTTGATTTATGCACGTAAATCTCAGCAGCCAATGACTGGAAAGATGAGTAAAATGATTAAAAAATGTGACCAGCACAGATTATAATGCGAAAAGAACCCCCCTAGGCTTATTTAACACAGGGTTTCAAAAGCAGTCTAACAACTTTTAATGTTTCCAGATGGCTACACTTTTTCACACTTCAGGCAACTAACTGCAGCTAGAGACAGGGAGTTTTATCTCCCTGTATTATATTATATATAAGAATTTTCTACAAATTTCTAATCTTAAATAAGTGCAGAGAAAAGTATATTTAAATCAGCTTTTGTCAGTTGATTTATGCAGGTGAATCTCAGCAGCCAACTCATCGGAAGATGAGCAAAATGATTAAAAAAATGTGACCAGCACAGAATATAATGCAAACAGAAACCCCCAGGATAAGTTAACATGGGATTTCAAAAGCAGTCTAACATATTTCAATGTATCCAGATGGCAACACATTTTCACACTTCAGGCAACTAAATGCAACTAGAGACAGGGAGTATTATCTCACTGTATTATATTATATAATAACAATTGTCTACAAATTTCTAATCTTAAATAAGTGCAGAGAAAAGTATACTTAAATCAACTTTTGTCAGTTTTTTTATGCAGGTGAATATCAGAAGCCAACCCATCGGATGATGAGCAAACTGACTAAAAAATGTGACCACCACAGATTATAATGCAAACAGAAACCCACAGGATAAGTTAACATAGGATTTCAAAAGCAGTTTAACAACTTTCAATATATCCAGATGGCTACACTTTTTCACACTTGGGCAACTAACTGCAGCTAAAGACAGGGAGTTTTATCTCCCTGTATTATATTATATATATGAATTTTCTACAAATTTTTCATCTTAAATAAGTGCAGAGAAAAGTATACTTAAATCAGCTTTTGTCAGTTGATTTATGCAGGTGAATCTCAACAGTGAACCCTTCAGAAGATGAACAAAATGATTAAAAAAATGTGACCAGCACAGAATATAATGCAAACAGAAACCCCCAGGGTAAGTTAACACAGGATTTCAAAAGCAGTCTAACATATTTCAATGTATCCAGATCGCAACACATTTTCACACTTCAGGCAAATAACTGCAGCCAAAGACAGGGAGTATTATCTCCTTGTTTATATTATATATAAGTACTATCTACACATTTCTAATCATAAATAAGTGCAAAGAAAGATATACTTAAATCAGCTTTTGTCAGTTGATTTATGCTGGTGAATCTCAGCAGCCAACCACTCAGAAGATGAGCAAAATGATTAAAAAAGTGACCAGCACAGATTATAATGGAAAATAAAACCCACAGGGTGAGTTAACACAGGATTTCAAATGCAGTCTAACAACTTTCAATTTATCCAGATGGCTTCACTTTTTCACACGTCAGGCAACTAACTGCAGCTGGAAACAGGGAATATTATCTCCCTGTATTATATTATATATAATAATTATCTACCCATTTCTAATCTTAAATAAGTGCAGAGAAAAGTATACTTAAATCAGCTTTTGTCAGTTGTTTTATGCAGGTAAATCTCAGCAGCCAACAACTTGAAAGATGAGCAAAATGATTAAAAAAATTTGACCAGCTCAGATTATAATGCAAACAGAAACCCCAAGGGTAAGTTAACACAGGATTTCAAAAGCAGTCTAACAACTTTAAAAATTTCCAGATGGCTACACTTTTTCACACTTCAGGCAACTAACTGCAGCTAGAGACAGGGAGTATTATCTACCTATAATATATTATATATAAAACATATCTACAAATTTCTAATCTTAAATAAGTGCAAAGAAAAGTATACTTAAATCAGGTTTTGTCATTTGATTTATGCAGGTGAATCTCAGCAGCCAATAACTCGGAAGATGAGTAAAATGATTTAAAAATGTGAAAAGCAGATATTATAATGTAAACAGAAACCCCCAGGCTAAGTTAACACAGGATTTCAAAAGCAGTCTAACAACTTTCAATGTATTCAGATGGCTACACTTTTTCACACTTTAAGCAACTAAATGCAGATAGAGACAGGGATTATTATCTCACTGTGTTATATTATATAATAACAATTATCTACAAATTTCTAATCTTAAATAAGTGCAGAGAAAAGTATTCTTAAATCAGATTTTTTCAGTTGATTTATGCAGGTGAATATCAGCAACCAACCCATCGGAAGATGAGCAAACTGATTAAAAAATATGACCACCACAGATTATAATGCAAACAGAAACCCCCAGGATAAGTTAACATAGGATTTCAAAAGCAGTCTAACAACTTTCAATATATCCAGATGGCTACACTTTTTCACACTTGGGCAACAAACTGCAGCTATTGGCAAGGAGTATTATCTCCCTTTATTATATTATATATAAATATTTTCTACAAAGTTCTAATCTTAAATAAGTACAGATAAATGTATACTTAAATCAGCTTTTGTCAGTTGATTTATGCTGGTGAATCTCAGCAGCCAACCACTCAAAAGATGAGCAAAATGATTAAAAAAATGACCAGCACAGATTATAATGGAAAATAAAACCCACAGGTTGAGTTAACACAGGATTTCAAATTCAGTCTAACAACTTTCAATTTATCCAGATGGCTTCACTTTTTCACACGTCAGGCAAATAACTGCAGCTGGAAACAGGGAATATTATCTCCCTGTATTATATTATATATAATAATTATCTACCCATTTCTAATCTTAAATAAGTGCCGAGAAAAGTATACTTAAATCAGCTTTTGTCAGTTGATTTATGCAGGTGAATCTCAGCAGCCAACCACTCGGAAGATGAACAAAATGATTAAAAAAATGTGACCAGCACAGATTATAATGCAAACAGAAACCCCAAGGGTAAGTAAACCAGGATTTCAAAAGCAGTCTAACAACTTTCAATGTTTCCAGATGGCTACACTTTTTCACACTTCAGGCAACTAACTGCAGCTAGAGACAGGGAGTATTATCTCCCTATAATATATTATATATAAAAATTATCTACAAATTTCTAATCTTAAATAAGTGCAGAGAAAAGTATACTTAAATCAGGTTTTGTCATTTGATTTATGCAAGTGAATCTCAGCAGCCAATAACTCGGAAGATGAGTAAAATGATTTAAAAATGTGAATAGCACATATTATAATGTAAACAGAAGCCCCCAGGCTAAGTTAACACAGGATTTCAAAAGCAGTCTAACAACTTTAAATGTGGCAACTAAATGCAGCTAGAGACAGGGATTATTATCTCACTGTATTATATTATATAATAACAATTATCTACACATTTCTAATTTTAAATAAGTGCAGAGAAAAGTATACTTAAATCAGCTTTTGTCAGTTGGTTTATGCAGGTGAATATCAGCAGCCAACCCATCGGAAGATGAGCAAACTGATTAAAAAATGTGACCACCACAAATTATAATGCAAACAGAAACCCCCAGAATAAGTTAACATAGGATTTCAAAAGCAGTCTAACCTAACAACTTTCAATATATCCAGATGGTTACACTTTTTCACACTTGGGCAACTAACTGCAGCTAGAGACAGGGAGTTTTATCTCCCTGCATTATATTATATATAGCAATTTTCTACAAATTTGTAATCTTAAATAAATTCAAAGAAAAGTATACTTAAATCAGCTTTTGTTAGTTGATTTATGCAGGTGAATCTCAGCAGCCAAACACTGGGAAGATGAACAAAATGATTAAAAAAATGTGACCAGCACAGATTATAATGCAAACAGAACCCCCCAGCTAAGGTAACACAGGATTTCAAAAGCAGTCTAACAAATTTCAATGTATCTAGATGGCTACACTTTTTCACACTTCAGGCAACTAACTGCAGCTAGAGACAGGGAGTATTATCTCCCTGTATTATATTATATGTAACAATTATCTACAAATTTCTAATCTTAAATAAGTGCAGAGAAAAGTATACTTAAATCAGATTTTGTCAGTTGATTTATGCAGGTGAATATCAGCAACCAACCTGTCGGAACATGAGCAAAATGATTAAAAAATGTACCACCACAGATTATAATGCAAACAGAAACCCCCAGGCGAAGTTAACATAGGATTTTAAAAGCAGTGTAACAACTTTCAATATATCCAGATGGCTACACTTTTTCACACTTGAGCAACTAACTGCAGCTAGAGACAGGGAGTATTATTTCCCTTTATTATATTATATATAAATATTTTCTACAAATTTCTAATCTTAAATAACTACAGAGAAAAGTATACTTAAATCAGCTTTTGTCAGTTGATTTATGCAGGTGAATCTGAGCAGCAAACCACATGGAATATGAGCAAAATGATTAAAAAAATGTGACCAGCACAGAATATAATGCAAACAGAAACTCCCAGGCTAAGTTAACATAGGATATCAAAAGCAGTCTAACAACTTGCAATATATCCAGATGGCTACACTTTTTCACACTTGGGCAACTAACTGCAGCTAGAGACAGGGAGTATTATCTCCCTGTATTATATTGTATATAACAATTTTCTACAAATTTCTAATCTTAAATAAGTACAGAGAAAAGTATACTTAAATCAGCTTTTGTCAGTTGATTTATGCAGGTGAATCTCAGCAGCCAACCACATGGAAGATGAGCAAAATGATTAAAAAAATATGGCCAGCACAGAATATAATGCAAACAGAAACTTCCAGGCTAAGTTAACACAGGATTTCAAAAGCAGTCTAACATATTTCAATGTGTCCAGATGGCAACACATTTTCACATTTCAGGCAAATAACTGCAGCTAGAGACAGGAAGTATTATCTCCCTTTATTATATTATATATAACAATTATCTACTAATTTCTAATCTTAAATAAGTGCAGAGAAAAGTATACTTAAATCAGCTTTTGTCAGTTTATTTATGCAAGTCAAACTCAGCAGCCAACCACTCAGAAGATGAGCAAAATTATTTAAAAAATTTGACCAGCATAGATTATAATGCAAAAAGAAAAGCACAGGGCTAAGTTAAATAAGGATTTCAAAAGCAGTCTAACAACTTTCAATGTATGCAGATTTATGCAGGTGAATATCAGCAGCCAACCCGTTGGAAGATGAGCAAAATGATTAAAAAAAATGTGACCAGCACAGAATATAATGCAAACAGAAACTCCCAGGCTAAGTTAACATAGGATATCAAAAGCAGTCTAACAACTTGCAATATATCCAGATGGCTACACTTTTTCACACTTGAGCAACTAACTGCAGCTAGAGACAGGGAGTATTATTTCCCTTTATTATATTATATATAAATATTTTCTACAAATTTCTAATCTTAAATAACTACAGAGAAAAGTATACTTAAATCAGCTTTTGTCAGTTGATTTATGCAGGTGAATCTGAGCAGCCAACCACACGGAATATGAGCAAAATGATTAAAAAAATGTGACCAGCACAGAATATAATGCAAACAGAAACTCCCAGGCTAAGTTAACATAGGATATCAAAAGCAGTCTAACAACTTGCAATATATCCAGATGGCTACACTTTTTCACACTTGGGCAACTAACTGCAGCTGGAGATAGGGAGTATTATCTCCCTGTATTATATTGTATATAACAATTTTCTACAAATTTCTAATCTTAAATAAGTACAGAGAAAAGTATACTTAAATCAGCTTTTGTCAGTTGATTTATGCAGGTGAATCTCAGCAGCCAACCAGATGGAAGATGAGCAAAATTCTTTAAAAAATGTGAACAGCACAGAATATAATGCAAACAGAAACCTCCAGGCTAAGTTAACACAGGATTTCAAAAGCAGTCTAACATATTTCAATGTATCCAGATGGCAACACATTTTCACATTTCAGGCAAATAACTGCAGCTAGAGAGAGGAAGTATTATCTCCCTTTATTATATTATATATAACAATTATCTACTAATTTCTAATCTTAAATAAGTGCAGAGAAAAGTATACTTAAATCAGCTTTTGTCAGTTTATTTATGCAAGTCAAACTCAGCAGCCAACCACTCGGAAGATGAGCAAAATTATTTAAAAAAATTGACCAGCATAGATTATAATGCAAAAAGAAAAGCACAGGGCTAAGTTAAATAAGGATTTCAAAAGCAGTCTAACAACTTTCAATGCATGCAGATGGCTACACTTTTTCACGCTTTAGGCAACTAACTGCAGGCAGAGACAGGGAGTATTATCTCCCTGGTTTATATTATATATAACAACTATCTACAAATTTCTAACCATAAATAAGTGCAAAGAAAAGTATACTTAAATCAGTTTTTGTCAGTTGATTTATCCTTGTGAATGTCAGCAGTCAACCACTCGAAAGATGAGCAAAATTATTAAAAAAATATGACCAGCTCAGATTATAATGCAAACAGAAACCCCAGGGGTAAGTTAACATAGGATTTCAAAAGCAGTCTAACAACTTTCAATATATCCAGATGGTACACTTTTTCACACTTGGGCAACTAACTGCAGCTAGAGACAGTGAGTTTTATCTCCCTGTATTATATTATATATACCAATTTTCTAGAAATTTGTAATCTGAAATGCAGAGAAAAGTATTCTTAAATCAGCTTTTGTTAGTTGATTTATGCAGGTGAATCTCAACAGCCACCCACAGGGAAGATGAACAAAATTATTAAAAAATGTGACCACCACAGATGAGAATGCATACAGAAACTCCCAGGCTAAGTTAACATAGGATTTTAAAAGCAGTCTAACACCTTTCAATATATCCAGATGGCTACACCTTTTCACACTTGAGCAATTTACTGCAGCTAGAGACAGGGAGTATTATCTCCCTGTATTATATTATATATAACAATTTTTTACAAATTTGTAATCTTAAATAAGTGCAGAGAAAAGTATACTTAAATCAGCCTTGGTCAGTTGATTTAGGAAGGTGAATATCAGCAGCCAATCAGGCAGAAGATGAGCAAAATGATTAAAAAATGTGACCAGCATAGATTATAATGCAAACAGAAACCCCCCAGGGCTAAGTTAACAAAGGAATTCAAAAGCAGTCTAACAACTTTCAATGTATCCAGATGGCTACACTTTTTCACACTTCAGGCAACTAACTGCAGCCAGAGACAGGGAGTATTATCTCCCTGGTTTATATTATATATAACAACTATCTACAAATTTCTAATCATAAATAAGTGCAAAGCAAAGTATACTTAAATCAGCTTTTGCCAGTTGATTTATGCTGGTGAATCTCAGCAGCCAACCACTCAGAAGATGAGCAAAATGATTAAAAAAAATGACCAGCACAGATTATAATGGAAACAGAAACCCCCAGGCTAAGTTAACACAGGATTTCAAAAGCAGTCTAACAACATTCAATGTATCCAGATGGCTACAGTTTTTTACACTTCAGGCAACAAATGAAGCTAGAGACAGGGAGTATTATCTCACTGTATTATATTATACATAATTATCTACAAATTTCTAATCTTAAATAATTGCAGAGAAAAGTATACTTAAATCAGCTTTTATCAGTTGATTTATGCAGGTGAATCTCAGCAGCCAACCACTCGGAAGATGAGCAAAATGATTTAAAAAGTATGACCAGCATGGATTATAATGCAAAAAGAAACCCCCAGGCTAAGTTAACACAGGATTTCAAAAGCAGTCTAACAACTTTCAATGTATCCAGATGGCTACACTTTTTCACACTTCAGGCAACTAACTGCAGCTAGAGACAGGGAGTATTATCTCCCTGTATTATATTATATATAAAACTTATCCACAAATTTCTAATCTTAAATAAGTGCAGACAAAAGTATACTTAAATCAGCTTTTGTCAGTTGATTTATGCACATGAATCTCAGCAGCCAATGACTGGGAAGATGAGTAAAATGATTTAAAAAGATGTGACCAGCACAGATTATAATGCAAACAGAAACCCCCAGGCTAAGTTAACACAGTATTTCAAAAGCAGTCTAACCACTTTCAGTGTGTCCAGTTAGCTACACTTTTTCACACTTCAGGCAATTAACTGCAGCTGGAAACAGGGAGTATTTTCTCCCTGTATTATATTATGGGTTTACCTGAAAACACCGAATGCTGTCAATGCCGACAATGAGATAACCGACACTGGAAGATCGACAATGGAAATGACCGGCAATTGAAAATCCTGATGCTGAGAACACCGACATGTTAAGGTAAGTGTGTGATAGTGACGTACGTTAGGGTCAGGGTGCGGGTAAGGTAAGTGTGTGATACTGACAGACTTTAAGGTTAGGGGTGGGTTAAGTGAGTTAGGGTTAGGGTGTGGGTAAGATAAGAATGCAATAGTGACAGACTTTTGGGTTAGGGGCGGGTTAAGTGAGTTAGGGTTAGTGCGCGGGTTAGGTGAATGTGTGATAGTGACGGACCTTAGGGTTAGGGTTTGGGTTAAGGTTAGTGCATAGATAGTTGTGTATGTATGGTTTAGTGTAGGTTTGTAAGGTTTTTGGTGTGTTTGTGTTGTGTGTGTGTTTTATGGAAAAGGTATTTGTTTTGTTTTGTTGATTGTCCAAATTGTGGTTTGTCGGGCATGTGATGTTTCGTGTTTTTGAACTTTTGGTTTTGTGGCGTCAGTTATCTCGTTGTCGGCGTTTTTGCATGTTGGTGTTTTCAGGTAGACCCTATATTATATATAACAATTATCTACAGATTTCTAATCTTAAATAAGTGCAGAGAAAAGTGTACTTAAATCAGCTTTTGTTAGTTGATTTATGCAGGTGAATATCAGCAGCCAACCCGTCGGAAGATGAGCAAAATGATTAAAAAAAATGTGACCAGCACAGAATATAATGCAAACAGAAACTCCCAGGCTAAGTTAACATAGGATATCAAAAGCAGTCTAACAACTTGCAATATATCCAGATGGCTACACTTTTTCACACTTGGGCAACTAACTGCAGCTAGAGACAGGGAGTATTATCTCCCTGTATTATATTGTATATAACAATTTTCTACAAATTTCTAATCTTAAATAAGTACAGAGAAAAGTATACTTAAATCAGCTTTTGTCAGTTGATTTATGCAGGTGAATCTCAGCAGCCAACCACATGGAAGATGAGCAAAATGATTAAAAAAATGTGATCAGCACAGAATATAATGCAAACAGAAACCCCCAGGCTAAGTTAACACAGGATTTCAAAAGCAGTCTAACATATTTCAATGTATCCAGATGGCAACACATTTTCACATTTCAGGCAAATAACTGCAGCTAGAGACAGGAAGTATTATCTCCCTTTATTATACTATATATAACAATTATCTACTAATTTCTAATCTTAAATAAGTGCAGAGAAAAGTATACTTAAATAAGCTTTTGTCAGTTTATTTATGCAGGTCAAACTCAGCAGCCAACCACTCGGAAGATGAGCAAAATTATTTACAAAATGTGACCAGCATAGATTATAATGCAAAAAGAAACCCACAGGGCTAAGTTAAATAAGGATTTCAAAAGCAGTCTAACAACTTTCAATGTATGCAGATGGCTACACTTTTTTACCCTTTAGGCAACTAACTGCAGGCAGAGACAGGGAGTATTATCTCCCTGGTTTATATTATATATAACAACTATCTACAAATTTCTAACCATAAATAAGTGCAAAGAAAAGTATACTTAAATCAGCTTTTGTCAGTTGATTTATCCTTGTGAATGTCAGCAGTCAACCACTCGAAAGATGAGCAAAATGATTAAAAAAATATGACCAGCTCAGATTATAAGATATAAGTTAACATTGGATTTCAAAAGCAGTCTAACAACTTTCAATATATCCAGATAGTACACTTTTTCACACTTGGGCAACTAACTGTAGCTAGAGACAGTGAGTTTTATCTCCCTGTATTATATTATATATACCAGATGGCTACACTTTTTCAAACTTCAGGCTACTAACTGCAGCTAGAGACAGGGAGTATTATCTCCCTGAATTACATTATATATAATAATTATCTACAAATTTCTAATCTTAAATAAGTACAGAGAAAATTATACTTAAATAATCTTTTGTCAGTTGATTTATGCATGTGAATCTCAGCAGCCATCTATTCAAAAGATGAGCAAAATTATTAAAAAATGTGACCAGCAAAGATTATAATGCAAACAGAAACTCCCAGGCTAAGTTAACACAGGATGTCGAAAGCAGTCTAACAACTTTCAATGTATCCACATGGCTACACTTTTTTACACTTCAGACAACTAACTGCAGCTAGACACAGGGAGTAGTATCTCCCTGTGTTATATTATATATAATAATTATCTGCAAATTTCTAATCTTAAATAAGTGCATTTAATCACAAGGCTTTCTTTAGTTATGTTAGGAACCTGGGTGGGAATTCCCAGATATGCTCAGAATTAGTCCAAAATGACAAAAAATACACCGAGCCCACAGACATTGCCAACATCCTAGCTGACAGGTTCAGTGCAAACTTCTCCCCCCCCCTCCCCACCAAAAGGGCAAATATATATCCCAACAGAGTGCTGCCCCCCTGACATCTCAGATGCTCAGGTAAGAGCCGCCCTCTCCAAAGCAAAAAACACAGCATCAATGGGACCAGATGGTGTCCCAGGCTGCGTCCTACATGAACTCCAAGAAGAGCTAAACCCAAACATAAAACTACTGTTCAATCTTAGCCTTACTACAGGATATGTACCCAAAGAGTGGAGTACAGCAACAGTGGTCCCTCTTCACAAAGGTGGTGCCTCAACGGATCCTGGAAACTATCGACCCATAAGCCTGACTAGCTTGGTCTGCAAAGCTATGGAAAGGATCATCATGGACCTCATAAATAAAGATATTGGGGACCTACAGACACTGGATCCTACCCAGTTTGGCTTTGTTAAGGGCAGATCCTGCCTCTTAAACCTGGTCAATTTCTTTGAAACAGTCACCAAGGCCATTGACGAGGGGAAGGTGGTCCACAGTGCCTACCTGGACCTCGCAAAAGCCTTCGATACAATACCCCACTCGGGCATCATAGATAAGCTCACCAGCTTAAATATAAACCCCTATGTCACTAGATGGGTTGCAAAGTGGCTCAAGGACAGAACTCACATGGTCAGAATTGCTGGAGCCATGTCAGACTCCAAACCAGTTACAAGTGGCGTCCCACAAGGCTCAGTCCTGGGACCTCTCTTGTTCGGTATATATTTCTCGGCAGTACAGGCCAACACGGAAGGACTGTGGCTGACCAAGTTCGCAGATGACTGCAAACTGGGCACCATAATCAACTCTCCAGCCGACACAAGCATCCTCCGAAAGGGCCTCATAGAAACAGACAACTGTTGCCAGAGCCATGGCCTCAAGCTAAACGCCAAATAGTGTATAGTCATCCCCTTTGGCAAAAAGAAAGTGCCCACAAATTACCACATAGGTGGTAATCCATTAAGTACAGAAGAAGTCATTAGGGACCTGGGGACCCAAGTTGATAGCAATCTCTCATTTGACAACCACGTCGCCAAAGTGGTTAGGAAAACATTTTATATAGCCCACCTAATCATGAAGGGATTCACATCTAGATCAGGGGAGGTCATCGTGCCTCTTTACTCATCCCTCATCAGGCCCATAATTGAGTACAATGCCCCTTTTGGGATGTACCTTACCAGTCACCTGCAGCAACTGGAAAGACCTCAAAAGTACCTCACCAAGAGGATCAAAGGGCTCAAACAGATGCCATATGTTGCCTGGTTAAAGAAACTCCAGCTCTACTCAGTGGCATACTGCCTGCTCAGAGGCAATCTGTGCCTGACGTATAAAGCCATGTCCAACCCGGAATTAATGGACATGCTGCACCTCAGAAAATCAAATCCCATCGAGCTACACACTCGAGAGACTTGAACCTCAGCACTGAAATAAATAGGACATGCTGGAGGGACAGATTCATAACCCAGAGGCTCCCTTCACTCTGCAATAAAATCCCAGTCCAGGTTAGGCAGAGTCCCACATTGACTCTCTTCAAGAGGAATCTTGATGAGTGGATGGGAGATCGTAGGTTTACCCCGGCTATCACTTCTGTGTCACTGTTAGACAGAGGCACAGTATACTAACCTCAAAAAAAGGCATAGCAAAATTAATTTAAAATGGGTGGCGAAAGCCAAGCACACTCTGGCTAGGCTTATAAATGCCCTAGGGCAGATAGCCTAGTATGAACCTATGAACCGATAAAAGTATACTTAAATCAGCTTTTGTCAGATGATTTATGCAGGTGAATCTCACCAGCCGACCACTCGGAAGATGAGCAAAATGTTGAAAAAATGTGACCAGCACAGATTATAATGTAAACCGAACCGGCAACGCTAAGTTAACACAGGATTTCAAAATCAGTCTAACAACTTTCAATGTATCCAGGTGGCTACACTTTTTTACACTTCAGGCAACTAACTGCAGCCAGAGACAGAGAGTATTATCGCCCTGGTTTATATTATATATAACAACTATCTGCAAATTTCTAATCCTAAATAAGTGCAAATAAAATTATACTTAAATCAGCTTTTGTCAGTTGATTTATGATGGTGAATCTCAGCAGCTAACTACTCGAAAGATGAGCAAAATGATTAAAAAAAATGACCAGCACAGATTATAATGGAAAGAGAAACCTACAGGGTAAGTTAACACAGGATTTGAAAAGCAGTCAAACAACTTTCAATGTATCCAGATAGCTACACTGTTTCACACTTCAGGCAACTAACTGCAGCTAGAGACAGGGAGTAGTATCTCTCTGTATTATATTATATATAAAAATTATCTGCAAATTTCTAATCTTAAATGTGTAGAAAAAAGTATACTTCAATCAGCTTTTTTCAGTTGTTTTATGCAGGTGAATCTTAGCAGCCAACAACTCGGAAGATGAGTAAAATGATTTAAAAAATGTGAAAAGCACAGATTATAATGTAAACAGAACCCCCCAGGCAAAGTAAACACAGGATTTCAAAAGCAGTCTAACAACTTTCAATGTATCCATATGGCCACACTTTTTCACACATCAGGCAACTAAATGCAGCTAGCGACAGAGAGTATTATCTCAATGTATCATATACAAAAATTATTTATAAATTTCTAATCTTAAATGAGTGCAGAGAAAAGTATACTTAAATCAGCTTTTGTCAGTTGATTAATGCAGGTGAATCTCAGCAGGCAACTTCTTGGAAGATGAGCAAAATGATGTAAAAAATATGACCAGCACAGATTATAATGCAAAAAGAAACCCCTAGGGTAAGTTTATACAGGATTTCAAAAGCAGGTGAATCTCAGCAGGCAACTTCTTGGAAGATGAGCAAAATGATTAAAGAAATGTGACCAACACAGATTATAATGCAAAGATAAACCCGTGGCTAAATTAACACAGGATTTCAAAAGCAGTTTAACAACTTTCAATGTATCCAGATGGCTAAACTTTTTCACACTTCAGGCAACTTACTGCAGCTAGAGACAGGGAGTATTATCTCCCTGTATTATATTATATATAATAATTATCTACACATTTCTAATCTTAATTAATTGCTGAGAAAAGTATACTTAAATCAGCTTTTGTCAGTTGTTTTATGCAGGTGAATCTAAGCAGCCAATCACTCGAAAGATGAGCAATCTGATTAAATAAATGTGACCAGCACAGATTATAATGCAAACAGAAACCCCCAGGGTAAGTTAACACAGGATTTAAAATGCAGTCTAACAACTTTCAATGTTTCCAGATGGCTACACTTTTTCACACTTCAGGCAATTAACTGCAGCTGGAAACAGGGAGTATTTTCTCCCTGTATTATATTATGGGTTTACCTGAAAACACCGAATGCTGTCAATGCCGACAATGGTATAACTGACACCGGAAGATCGACTATGGAGATGACTGACCATTGAAAATTCTGACGCTGAGAACACCGACATGTTAAGGTAAGTGTGTGATAGTGACGTATATTAGGGTCAGGGTGCGGGTAAGGTAAGTGTGCGATAGTGACAAACTTTAAGGTTAGGGGTGAGTTAAGTGAGTTAGGGTGTGGGTAAGGTAAGAATGCAATAGTGACAGACATTTGGTTTAGGGGCGGGTTAAGTGAGTTAGGGTTAGTGCGTGGGTTAGGTGACTGTGCGATAGTGACGGACCTTAAGGTTAGGGTTTGGGTTAAGGTTAGTGCATAGATAGTTGTGTATGTAAGGTTTAGTGTAGGTTTGTAAGGTTTTTGGTGTGCTTGTGTTGTGTGTGTGTTTTATGGAAAAGGTATTTGTTTTGTTTTGTTGATTGTCCGGATTGTGGTTTGTCGGGCATGTGATGTTTCGTGTTTTTGAACTTTTGGTTTTGTGGCATCAGTTATCTCTCGTTGTCGGCGTTTTTGCATGCTGGTGTTTTCAGGTAGACCCTATATTATATATAACAATTATCTACAAATTTCTAATCTTAAATAAGTGCAGAGAAAAGTGTACTTAAATCAGCTTTTGTTAGTTGATTTATGCAGGTGAATCTCAGCAGCCAACCCGTCGGAAGATGAGAAAAATGATTAAAAAAATGTGACCACCACAGATTATAATGCAAACAGAAACCCCACAGGCTAAGTTAATGTAGGATTTCAAAAGCAGTCTAACAACTTTAAATGTATCCGGATGGCTACACTTATTCACACTTGGGCAACTAACTGCAGCTAGAGACAGGAAGTATTATCTCCCTTTATTATATTATATATAAGAATTATCTACAAATTTTTAATCTTAAATAAGTTCACAGAAAAGAATACTTAAATCGGCTTTTGACAGTTGATTTATGCAGGTGAATCTCAGCAGCCAACCATTGGGAAGATGAACAAAAGTATTAAAAACATTTTTTGACAAGCACAGATTATAATGCAAACAACCCCCCCCCCCAGGCAATGTTAACACAGGATTTCAAAAACAGTCTAACAACTTTCAATGTATCCAGATGGCTACACTTTTTCAAACTTCCGGCTACTAACTGCAGCTAGAGACAGGGAGTAGTATCTCCCTGAATTA
>NC_056739.1:1562509786-1562559786 GCF_019279795.1 Protopterus annectens
CACTCTCGGATTTAACAAAATAAGATCTCAGCTCTGCACAAATACTTATTACTTGACTAATCTGGTTGAAACCTTTCACTATTTATATCCTCACTGTCTCTCCTTTTTTCAATGGATGAAGAAATCTGCTTGATTTGTCATAGCTGGACTTTGGGAAAGAATGCTTTCTAGATAACTGGGCTTTGATGGCTTGGTTGTAATTAGCTTTAGGACTCAGTAAACTAGAAGTGATAGGCAATGTTGTTTTGGTTTGCCTAGACAGAACTGTCTGAACAGGTGTGACAAGTATATCATCACAGGGTATGTTTCTGAGATTGAGTAAGTTAAAAAAAATAGTATTATCATGCTCTGACTTTTCAAGTAATTGCTTTGTACTCTGTACTGCACATTCAGCAAGTCCATTTGATTGCAGATACTCTGGACTACTAGTAACATGCACGAAGTCTCATCTCTGGCAAATTTCTGAAAAAATTGACTTGTGAATTACATACCATTGTCAGAGATTAATTTCTGTGGATGCCATGGACTGAGAAATGGCATTTCAACTTAGTAATGACTGCAGCAGAAATTAGATTAGGTAGCAGATCAATCTCAAACCAATTTGAATAAGAATCTACCAGTACGAAGTAATGTTGATTGTTCTACTCGTATATGTCAGTAGCTACAATTGACCAAGGTAGATCAGGAAGTGGCTCTCTTTGCAAATGTGCTTTAGTACTATTACATACTGAACAGGAAGAAAGTACTCTATCAATGTCTTTCATTAGAGAAGTCTATAGTTCTCTCACTCTTCTCTTAGTAGATTCGGAACCCAGGTGACCACAATGCAAAATCTTGATATATCCTTGTTGTAAGGAAGCAGGACCAACAATTTTGGGATCTTTGAAAATAATGACATCTTCCATCAACAAGTCATCTCTGTAAGGAAAGTAAGATTGTACTTCTGGTGGTACACTGGATTGCTTTGACGGCCAGCACTGATATAGTAATTGAGCTTCTACAAAACTAGATCAGTCATTGTATGATCTCTTAGCTCATCAAGTCTTGTGGTAGAAAAATTACACACTTCCATGACATCAAAGTCAAAATTTTCTTTGTCAAGTCATTCCATTGTATTTCTGGGTGATCTGGATAAGGTATCAGCCAGAAGAAGATGTTTGCCTTTTGTACAGACCATTTTGAAGTTATACTTTTGCAGTCTGAGAATCATTCTTTGTAATCTTGCTGCAGCTGAATGCATAGGTTTCTTTAAAATAGTAACCAAAGGCTGATGATCAGTCTCAATCTGAATTTCTCAACTACAGATATAATTATGAAACTTGGAACATCCAAACACTATTGCCAAATGTTCTTTCTCAATTTGAGCATACTGCATCTCAGTCTGGGTAAGTGTTCTAGATGCATAGGCTACTGGCTTGCATTCTTGAAGAATAACTGCACCTAAACCAAATTTTGAAGCACCGCAGGAAAGAGTTACTGGTTTATTGACATCATAGTATCTTAATGTTGGTGGAGTAGCAATTTTCTGCTTAAGAACGTCAAATGCTCTCTGGTGCTGGTCTAACCATGACCAAGTAACATTGCTGAGTATGAGCTCTCTCAAAGGTGCTGTCAACTCACTGAAGTGTGGTATAAACTTGCCTAAGTAATTGAAAATACCAAGAAAATGTTGTAGAGTTTGCATATTATCTGGTGCTGGTGTTTCAAGAAAGGCTTCTTCCTTGGACATGTCTGTTCTCGAGCCCATACTTGTAAACAAGTGACCAACATATGTAACTTCTGGTAGTCTGAGTTTGCACTTCAGAGGATTGAGCTTTAAGTTCACTTCATGTGCTCTGACTAGAACTCTCTTAAAATTTCTTTCATGCTATGCCTTACCATTGCCTCCGACCAATATATCATCTACTACTACTATGACGCAAGGATAACCCAAAATAATTTGCTCCATTGCTCGCTGAAAGACATCAGTTGCAGACTTTATTCCAAATGGCATTCTAAGGAATCTATATCTTCCAAATGGGGTACTGACTGTAGTCAGTAATGAAGATTTGTGGTCAAGCATCACTTGCCAAAATGAACTCTTTGCATCTAAGACAGGAAAAACAGGGGCATTTGGTATCATGGCTGCAACCTCTTCGACTGTACGCATGGGATGATGTGGTCTCTTCAATTCTTCATTCAAATATCTTGGATCAATACATATTCTAATTTCAACTGAGCCTTTTTTATGAGCTGCTACCATGGATGACACCCATTCGGTAGGTTCTGTGACTGGACAAATTACACCTTGTTGCACTATTTTGTCCAGCTGAGCTTTGACCTTATGCTGCATAGCTATCGGAACTCTTCTTGCTGGTCTGACCACCGGACTGATTTCTGGGTACAATTTCATGGAACACATACCTGGATGTTTGCCCAATCTGTCATCAAAAACATTGGCATACTCTGAAAAAATAGCATTGGTGAAGCTGGAACTAGGACTTGTGCTTATGTGATGAATTTTGTCTGTAAAAGGAAGAAGATTCATTTTCAAACTGTCTCTGAGACCCAGTAATGACAGCACAGGTCTTCTAACCACATAGAATAAATAATAGGCTATAACAGTTCTTGGTCACATAACATCAAAGCACTACTGAGTTTTCAGCCTGAATTTCTTCATCTCCATAAGCTACAAGTTTCTCGCAACTAGTCACATTTAGTTGTTCACCAGCTCTGACCCTTGAAAAAGTATCTGCAGACATGACATTACAATTTGAACCACTGTCTAATTTGAGCTTTGTGGATTTACCATTGATCTAGAGAGTACAAAACACTTCATTCCTTGCCAGTAAAATCTTTTCACCAATTACTGACACACCATCCATGTAGAAAGCGAACTGTTGCAGGTGTATTTGATCAACCTGTTTTTTGGCATGACCCTTCTTTGTAACTGTTTGAGGCTTACTTGATTTACTAAATCTTTGAAAATGGTTCCATTTCTTACACTTATGACATTGCTGACCAAATGCCATGCACTTTTCTCTTCTGGACTCATGCTTGGCACCACAATTGCAACAGCTAACAATAAAGCTTGATTTGGGTTTTGCTGATTCACTCTTATGCTGTACTGGGCAACATCTGTTTTGTACTAGATACTCTCAGTTCTGCACCAAGCACTTTAACTGGACTGTTCTTGGAATGTGCTAGAAAACCACGGTTTCTACCTTGAAGTCCAGCAGGGGCTGCTGCTAACACATGCTTAGGCATACCTTTGCCTGTCACATGTTGCATGCTGCCTACATGAGCTCTGGAGCCAACTGAAACCATGCTCTTATCACTAGCAAGCATATTGGTATGCCTTTCTGTAACTTCATGAATCTGACAGATCTCAATGGCTTTACTCAGCATTAAATCACTGTCACAAAGCAAACTCTTTCTCACGGCAGCATTATTAATACCATACACAAGTCTGTGATTTATCAGCTCTTCCTTTAAACCACCAAACCTACATATGTCAGCTGTGTTTCTCAGGTCAGTAATATAAGCTGCAAAAGTTTCCCCATGCTTTTGATCTCTCATGTAAAATAAATGCCTTTCCTGTGTAACATTAGTCTGTGGGTTACACATTTATCTGAATATGCACTTTAAACACTCAGGGTCTTCCTTTGATTCAGCCTTCACAACAACACGATGAGTTTTTCCTTCACCTTCATAAGCTGCTGGTGCATAGACAAATGAGCACTCCCTTTCAATGGCCTCTGACCCTGCTGGGTTCAGCAAAATGAATGTTCTGGTATGTCCATCTCTATCAGAATAAGCTACTTGTATAAATATATCATATTCTTGCTCGAATACTCTCCAGTTCTCTGCAATATTCTAATCACACACAAGTGCTTGTGGCTTGCGAAATCCATCTGCCATATTGATATATCTCAGTGAAAACTCTTGCAAATATGCACAAACCCACACACTTATACATACACATATACATGTGCTTGAAATTTATCCCAGTACTTGTAACAACATAACAAGCCTTTGTGTAACTGAATTTCACAAAATAAGTTTCCTGGACACCATAACACTTTGAAATCTCTTTACTGTAAAACCCACTTGCCTTGAAATTATTTTACTATACAAGTCATTTATCTTATAGGTTCATAGGTTCCTAGGTAGGTACTAGGCTATCAGCCCTTGGGCCTATATAAGCCTAGCCAAAAAGGTTCCCTGGCTTTCACCACCCAAGAAAATTATTTTCCTGTACCCCTGTCAAGCAGTGCTGCAGAAGTGATCCCTGGGGTGAATTTTCTATTTCCCATCCAGTCATCAAGATTTTTCTTAAAGAGGGTCAATGAGGAGCTTCGCTTGACATGAATGGGTAGTTTGTTCCAGAGTATGAGAAGTCTCTGGGACAGGAATCTATCCCTCCAGCATGTTCTGTTTATTGTGGTGACAAGGTTTAGGTCCTTGGAGCATGTAGTTCAGAGAGATTGGGATTTCTTTAAGTGTAGCATGTCCAACAGCTCTGGGTTTGACATAGCTTTGTATGTTAGGCAGAGCTTGCCTCTGAACAGGCAATATCCGACGGAGTAGAGCTGGAGTTTTCTGAGATGGTCTGCATACGGCATCTGTTTGAGGCAAGTAATCCTCTTAGTGAGGTATTTCTGTGGCCTTTCCAATTGTTGTAGGTGTCTTGTCAGATACATGCCAAACAGGGCATTGTACTCTATAATGGGTCTGATGAGGGATGAGTGAAGAGGAACAATGACCTCCTTTTTTCTAGAGGAGAACCCTTTGGTGATGAGGTGTGCCACGTAGAAGGATTTCCTGACTACTGTGGCGATGTTGTTATCAAAGGAGAGACTACTGTCCACCTGTGTCACAAGGTCTCTTATCACACTTTCAGTGTTTAGTGAGCTACTGCCTATGTGGTAGTTCATGGGTACTGAGTTTTTCCCAAAGGGGATGACAATGCACTTCTTGGCATTGAGCTTGAGGCCATGACTTTGACACCAAGCATCTCCCTATGTGAGGCCCTTTGGTAGAATGTCTACATCATTAGGTGATTCTATTATGGCTCCCAGTTTGCAGTCATCTGCAAACTTTGTTAGCCAAAGACCTTCTGTGTTGGCTTGCACTTCAGAGAAGTAGATGCCGAACAGGAGAGGACCCAGGACTGAACCCTGTGGTACTCCACTCATCACTGGTCTGAAGTGGACTTGGAGTTGGCTACTTTTACTGTGTGGGTTCTGTCAGTGAGCCAGTTGTCCACCCATCTTGTGACATAGGGATTTATGCCCAGTTTAGTGAGTTTATCTATAATTCCAGAGTGGGGGATGGTATCAAAAGTATTGGCAAGGTCAAGATAGGCTGTGTGCACTACCTTGTCCTCGTCTACGGCTCTAGTGACTATTTCAAAGAAGTCAATCAGGTTTAGTAGACATCATCTACCTTTTACAAACCCAAACTGAGTGGGGTCCAGGGTTTGGAGGTTACCTATGTCTTTGTTTATAAGCTCCAAGATGATACGTTCCATGGTCTTGCAGACCAGGCTCATCAGGCTAATGGGGTGGTAGTTTCTGGGGTCTGTGGTGGCACTCCCTTTGTGGAGTGGGATAACCGTCACTGTGCGCCATTCAGTAGGCACATAGCCTGAGGTGTGGCTATGACTGAACATGGTACCTAGGTGGGGTGCCAGTTCATTCTGTAGTTCGTGCAGTACGTAGCCTAAGATGTTGTCTG
The DNA here is from genome assembly GCF_019279795.1 of Protopterus annectens. Classification (NCBI taxonomy): domain Eukaryota; kingdom Metazoa; phylum Chordata; order Ceratodontiformes; family Protopteridae; genus Protopterus; species Protopterus annectens. Next base: position 1,562,515,505 of record NC_056739.1, read on the forward strand.
GTCCCATGGATGTTGTGTTCTTGGCTTTGGAGAGTGCAGTCTTTACTTGTTCATCCATTATTACAGGGGCTTTGCATTCTTCCAGTATTAAGATGGGCCCTTTGGAGGGGGGGGGTAAAGTTAGCACTGAACCTATCTGCCAGGATGTTGGCAATATTGGTTGGTTCTGTATATTTAGTGCCATTGTGCTGTAGCTCTGAGCAGATCTGAGTGTTGCCATTGAGATTCCTGACATAGCTGTAGAATGCTTTGTGGTTGTCTTTGGAGTCAGTGGCAATTTTATTTTCATAACTGGCTTTGGAGGATTTTATGAGGGATCTCAGCTTTTTGCTGAGGCTGACCAGGGAGTTTCTCCAATCTTGGGATTTTACTCTTTTTTTGCAACATCTTCTTCCTTCTGTTGTAGAGTTTGTTTATGGCAGGGGACCACCAGATGGGCTTCCTTTATTTGGAGGATCACGCATTGGTTCTGTTGGGGATGGCACAATCCATGCACTTGTGTATGTGCTTATACAGTGCATTTGTGTAATATTTAGCAGTTGTACCTCTATTTTCTGTCTGCATGGGGGTCATGAAGTTTGTCACTTCTGTCTTAAGAAGCATGAAGTTGTCTTTGGAGTAGTTTTTGATGGTGCTTTTCTTAATGGGGGTGGGGGTGGGATATGGCTTTAATGCTAAAGTCATTTATCATCATTTGCTGTACAAGCCTTTGTCTTGTATTCGCTTTAATGCCAAAGCCATTTATCAACATCTTTACTGCCAAAGTTATTTATCATCATTTTAAGAAACATTTTGAACAACTGCACAGTGTGAATAAACTGAGCAATAGAAGCTGAAGGCAAGAAACATTGCAAAGTAACTGTACTTTGTGAATAAACTATCTTGAAGTAATGGCGCTTTACAAATAAACTGTTGAGAATTAATGCCACCTTGTGAATAATCTATCTTGAAGTAATGACACTTTATGAATAAACTGTTTTGAAGCAATGGCACCTTGCGAATATATTGCCCCAAAGTCATTACAATTTGTGAATGTATTGGGCAGGAGAAGCTCAGAGTGAGAAACACCTCAAAATAACTGCACTTTGTGAATAAACAGTACACAGCAGACTGAAATTTCCCCAGAATGGCTGCACTTTGCCAAACAACTTTGTATAGTGCAAGAGACACTCTGTAGTGATGGCACTCTGTGAACAGATACACCCAGGCATAAGAACCCTTTCAAAATGGCTGCATTTTGGAATAAATGCACAGCAATAAGCATGCACTGTAAGCACTTTTACACACCTTGAAATACTTTGAACAACTCTAGTTATGCTATTCAAGGCTTCAGTCAATACAAAGTAGTAATTTATGCCAAAACATAGTAATTTGCCAAAACACATGCAGTTGCTTTTGCTTTATTTATACTCAATTTGCCCTTTTCTGCCCTTTCTATTATAGTCATTTTGCTCACTTATCTCTTAATGTGCCTTTTCTTCAATTATGTTATATCATTTTACTTTAAACATGCTCATGTTACAATTCTGAGGTAATTCTGAACCCTTTACATACTTTTGTAATGTTCATTTTATCAAATAACTTGGCTTCAAACATTTCTTCTGATTAACGAGCTTTTGTGCTATTCATTTGCTTAACAATATGTTTACTGCCCTTGTAATGCTCCATTTAACCTCTTTTAATAAATAAATCATTAATGTGTGCTCTCTTTACCATCAACTTGTTTGTGGCCTTTTTTTTTTGTTCTCGGTTCTTTTGTTTGTTTTCACCATTACCTCTGCATCTCGTGGCTCTGAAGAATAGTCTTTACCATCCCAGTTCTAACACCATGTCACTCGCCAGGTCAGGCTAAAACAAGCAAGCATTGTGGGTTCTTGTTCAAGCAGCTTTATTGTATACAAACACATGATAAATAAGGTTACGTAACTTTAACTTATAAACAAACTAGCTATCATGCACATAGATGTTAACAATCTCTCTGGACCTTCAAAATGGCACTGGAGCTAACATATATTTGGTATTTATATGCACACACTGATCTTGGAAATGCTTCTTAAAGGTACAACATACCTGTTATTCTACAGTTACCAGTTGGGATTCATTGCCCATGGTGACAATTAAATGAACTGAAGCTTTAATGTTAATAAGGTCACCAGGAACCAATATGAACTCCATGCTACTCAAACATTAAATGTCTACAAATTATGGCAAATAGTGCAAAACATCTATTTCCATCCATCCATCTACATCGCCTTTTTCCTAGGTATGCACATGGGGTCAGTGTGTCGCTTCAACAGTTACAATCATCTAGAGCCAGTATTCACATTGCTGGGTGGCTAGTCCTGCCATGATTTTTCTTCCATACCACACATGCAGGCACACATATGGCCAATTTACACTACCAGATCTACCTACTGCATGTTCTAAGAATGTGAGAGGAAACTGGAGCACCTGGAGAAACCCACGTGAACACAAAGAGGATATGCAGGGCTCCTGCATGGAACAGGAAAGAAACTAAAATCTTTTTCCTCCTCCTGCATTAAGACCACTAGTGACCCTTGCTGAGGAACACATATGAGAGTCCCCCAGTGCAAGATGCATGCCTGAAACTATCTTGAGTGATGCCACAGGTGGGATTCACTCTGGTGAGCAGTGCTGACATCATTACAGTGACCTAAAGAGGTCCCACCATGATCTTCTTAGACAATGGAAAGAGGAGGTTAGAAAGAGAGAGACAGAGAGATAGAGATCTACAGTAAGTAGTTGTAAATGGTATTTGCTTATAATAAGTAAACATTCCAGTTCAGCTCTATGCAGAACTTGGAATTCATGGACATTTTTTTTTGTTTTTTCTGTTTTTCAGCACCTGGTGAACTGGAGGACCAACAGCTGATTTGCCAGAGGTGACAAGTAAGATTATCTAGACATCAGGATACATATGTGACACTGATGTTATAGCTGAATACCTGTTAGGCACCTGCTTAATGCCCATGTTTGAATCACTGTTAATTATTTTAAACATTACTTACAACATTGCTTTATGTGTCACATACCTTGTCACTGCAGATTGAACCATTTTGTCACACATTCTGCTACCAAGAATTTCCACCAATGACATAGTGAAGCAGACTAGGCTGACAGCGGGTGCTCCACCATCATTCCAGGTGTCATCATGTACTTTGGACACATTTTGTTGTCATTATTCAGTACCACGTATATGGCCATCCGACAACCATTACTACATACTCTTGCCACACCATGGACATGCATCCAACATGCTGTTGGGTGACACTTCATGGTCCATTATTATCTTTGGGTTATGGTGCACTGTGTGCATTCACTTTTGTTTTATGTGATGGTGTTAAAAGTGGAATATTTCCATGGAGATATGTAGGGCAAAGTTTGGTTGGCCATGTATACTACCTGCTGGTAAGCTCCTATGAACTGGGCAATCCAGACTCAGAGGGTTCCTAGGTTCATAGGTGTATACTAGGTTAACAACCACTAGGGTCTTTATAATCCTAGCTAGGCAACCCAAATATGACCCAGAAATTTGATTTATATAGGTGGTGATTTACTGATGTCATTGGACCATTAGAGATATAGGAGCCATACCAGGGGTGAATTTCAGATTACACATCTATTGGTCCAGGTTGTGCTTAAGTAGAGATAGGGAGGAACTCTTCTTTACATGTTTGGGGGGGGGGGTCTTAATTCTCTGAGTAACATATCTGTCTCTCCAATATTCCTATATATGTCACAAACAAAATTTAAGTATTTTAATCTAGTAGTTCTGATGTTGTTTGTTTTGCAGATGAACAAAAGCTTCATCACAATATGGTCCAGGGATGCCTTCTATGCCAGGCAAAAAAAATATCAGTCTACAAACAGGCTAATCATCTCAACACACCATATAGGAGCTAAATGATGGCTGTAGGAATCAAACCATGTGCCACAGAAACTGCAGACCACAACCCAAACTCGCTTTACCAACAGTATGTTTGGTCAGCTTCACTATTCCTTGTAGGCACACTGTTTACAACTCCTGCACTGTTCACTTATTCTACACAAGGGGAACTGGTTCAGTGACATTTATTCTTGTCAATTGTAGCACACATACTGCTGTATATTTTCATAGGTTCACCCAGCTATGTTATCTCATAGGTGTTTAACTACCCTTGCCAGAGCTATATTTAAATATTTATAATTTGTAGCAGATTATTTTGACTGGGTCTTGCCTTTAGTGTATCCGGGGTCATTACTGTAAGTTAAGGCATTTAAGGACTGCCTCAGTCTATTAGGAGGATAGTGGTCAGTCCTGGTGTAAATTTCCTATTTTCAATCCACTGGTCCAAATTACGCTTAAATAAAGTCATGGAAGATCATTGTATTTAGGCATATTGGGAGTCTTTTCTATAGAAGAGGTATCCTCTGGGATATATACCTGTCCCTCCAGACCATTCTGTTTATATTGCAGAAGAGGCTGAGGTCTCTAGACTGGGCATTTTGAATACCATTTGACTTGCAAATGTGCAGTAGGTTCATTAGTCCTTCGTCTGTAAATGCCTTATAAGCCAGGCAAAAGTCACCTCTTAGTAGTCTATATAAAACAGAGTATAGTGAATGGACTTTCAGGCAGTCCATGTAGGTCATGTGCCTTAGGCCCACCATTCTTTTTTGTAAGAAACCTCTGTGGACACTCCAGTTGTTGCAAGTACCTAGATAGGTAAATACCAAAGGGGGCACTATACCCTATGATGGGCTTAATAAGAGATGAGTTAAGTAGGACAATGACTTCTCTGAACCTAGATACTATCCCTTTATTTATAAGCTGTGCAGTATAAATGGACTTCCTCACAACATGATTACATAGATACATGTTGGCGAAAAGCTAGGACACTGTCAATGTAAGTGCCCAAATCCCTGACTACTTAGTCTACTCTTAGGGCATGTTGTCAATGTGACAATTCACAGAGGATGTTAGTTTCTAAAGGACGCAATAATGCACTTTTTGGCATTTGGTTTTAGTTCATGACTCTGTCACCAGTTATTTGTTTAAGACAAGCCCTCCTGTAGGATCACCGAGTCCTTGTGAGGTTCAATCACTGTTCCCAGCTTACGGTCATCCACAGACCTGAATAACCTTATTCTAACTTAATGTGTCCTATATGTGACAGTGTCTAATCCATAGGTTGACACAGGGGGTTTATTCTTAGTTTAGCAAGTTTATCTACAATGCTTAGTAGATTTTAGTGTTAAAAGCCTTGGCCAAGTCAAGGTGAGTAGTGTGTATTGTCTTTCCTTCATCCATTGCTTTGGTGACTTTTTGAAGTTCACTAGATTGAGCAGACATGACCTGCCCTCAACAAAAGAAAACTGTGATATATACTCCATGGAGGCAGGGTGTGCTTCTGCTCACTCCATTAGTGATGCCTGAGGATCGGGTGTAACCATCTGTGACAGTGCCAGTCTACAATATCAGAATCCATTGTCAGCATTTGACATGGCAACTTCAGCCCCTATACTAATCTATGACATCCTGATGTGCAATGCCCTAGAATGTTCCTTTTGAAAGCAATGCACATAGCTAGCAAACAAATCTGTCTCTTGTTTTACCAGGCAGGGGCACACTGTCATTTTTTTTCAATTTGGTATTATATAAGTGTGTAACTTCACTCATCTTAACATGAAATATAACAGAAGATGCATGTATTACACATTGTGTGGTACTGTGCTAATGTACCCACTCTGGTCCTTCCAAGGTCATATGTCCAGTGTCATATATCCACTATATATATATATATATATATATATATATATGGTTCCCATTCAGAAGCCTGAAACATCATAAGCCTGAAAATCAAAATCCTGAAACCAAAAGCCTGAAAATTCAGAATCCTGAAAACTCAAAATCCTGAAAGCCCAAAATCCTGAAAGACCAAAATCCTGAAACTCAAAATCCTGAAAACACAAATAATGCTAATATGTCACTATAAAGACACTAATATCTACCAACTGACCCTGACCCTAACCCTAACCCTAAGGTCCGTCACTATCGCACACTCACCTGACCCGCCCTAACCCTAACTCACTTAAACCGCCCCTAACCCCAATATTTGTCACTATTGCATACATGCCTAACCTGCGCCCTAACCCTAACTCACTTAAACCGCCCCTAACCCTAAAATAAAACCAACCGCACACTTACCTGACCCCAATGCATGACCTAACACCACAGGGCTAACAATAGCAAAGCCACAATGACATCAGTATGTCTATTTTGTGTTTTCAGGATTTTGTGTTTCAGGATTTTGGTCTTTCAGGATTTTGGGCTTTCAGGATTTTGAGTTTTCAGGATTCTGAATTTTCAGGCTTTTGGTTTCAGGATTTTGATTTTCAGGCTTATGATGTTTCAGGCTTCTGAATGGGAACCATATATATATATATATATATATATATATATATATATATATATATATATATATATATATATACACACACACTTCACAGTGCCTAAGCACAGTGTATCTTAATAATTATGGGGTGGCTTTGTATGCTGTCTAGTCAAAATTCACATTCCATTTTCTCCAGTATTATGATTCCTTTGTGTGACTTGGTAAGGTATGACCACAGGAAACCGCATCTGCCTGCACTGTTACAGCCAGTGCCATACACCTGTTTTCACTTTTTGATGTAATGCACACTCTGCAAGCACCCTACATCTGAAAGAATCTCCTGCGTTTTGCAAACATCACGTTTTTCCTAATCATTGCATCTACAGGTTGGCAATGTGCAGTAGCTGTGCTGTCATCCTGCAAGGACATGCAGATGGGGGTCATCATGACATTCGACCCTGTAGAAGAGAATGGCAAAGCAGCAGGGAACCTGGACTATATGACTGTGCTTTTCCAAGTGCAATAACAATGATGAGGGACAGACATAAGAGGTCATAAGACGGATTTATTCTTTTTTTGCATACATCAGCCTTAAGTGATATTAAGTTGTGGATTAGATTGATAGCTCCAACAGCAGCACGAGAACATCATTAGAAGAATAAAAAACACAAAGGCTGTGAAATGTGACAAACATAGTAGGCACAGCTGCAGATGGCTGGGAGATATACTGGGTGCAGAGATGGTTTTGTCTGGACCCAGGCATGTTTGCATTTAGCAACCGAGGGATTTCACAGAGAAGGTCAATGGATACCAGCCATGTTCTTTCAATTAATGCAGCATATAGAGTCAAGAGAGTTACTCTATAAGTGGTACAGTGTCACTAAGTTGAACAATTACTTTTGTTTGATAGTGTAATATTGCCTGCAGTGATCAGACAAGTCCAGATGTTGATGGGATGGGAAAAGTAATGCAGTGTAAACACTCTGAGTAGCTTAACAGTTTTTGTTCATAGCTGTTTTACGGAATAAAGATGAGAACCAACTTAGGGATTTAAGATCTGTACAAATAAATCTTGGATGTGCTGTGTTCCCTTGCTATAACACATCATTTAATTTAGCAACACTTGTATGAGCCCACACACAAGTGATATGCAGTGTGGGACTTAAGACAAACATTTAAACAAATATTGGAAGAGAAACACTGTATAGATTTCAATGCCTGACTCCTTTTTGTATTTTATTGACATCTGTGTATAATAACAGAGTGTAAAATTGTAGAATGGATCCAGAACAGAAAGTACTTAACTCCAGGAAAATAGTTCCAGTAGTGAATTACAGATTCATATAAGTATATATAGTGTATGAAACTGGCATTATTATGGGAATGTGATTAACTTAGTGCATTTCATGATGAATATTTGGTGGTTGTATCTCAAAGATCTTATTAATTTTACACTGTACTCTATACTTCTGTTTCTATGTTTTACTGTAGCCTTTCTGTAGGGCCCTGCTCACACTGCATACTTTATAAGAATATTCTTTACAGACCACCCACTTTTACATTGTCCGAATCTTTAACCACTACAAGCACAATATTTTCTTATGTTCCACTCTGCTTCACAACTTAGAGTGGTATTTTTGGTTATGGCATCATTCTGTGCAAGGAAATAACTTCTTCCACTGTATCATACTATGATTCCATGACACATACATACACATGTGCATGTGAGCGTGCACATGCACATGTGCACACACACGAGCGCTCGCGCGTGCGCGCACAGACACACACACACACAAAATGAATGACAAGTTTTATTGTATTAATGTAACTTTTCCTTAGACTACACTAGATGGTAGCATGGCTGGGGATCTCCATTAGTCTTTAGCTAAAGGCAGTTTGCTCACAAAATATTTGATCAATATTTTCTCACTGGTCCACAGGAAACATGTAAAAGCTACAATGCTGGCCATTTTCACTCACTCATATACAAAACGCAGTAGTATTGTCTTCTAATATTCTATTACCTTAAGTTAAACTTTGACGGTGTGAAAGAAGCTTCAGGAGTACCCTCATACAAACAGTGCAAAAATAACAAGAAATTGTTAAATAATTTCACCTGCCTGCAATGCTACAATTCAGTAGTTATTAATAGTTTGCATTATGATCCTAGTGATAATTTTAAGATTTGTTGCATACAAATAACTCTGCCAGTAACATTTTGAAAATGAGAAATTATAAGAGAAATAATGCAACACATAAGAAAAGTGACTAACTGCAGCAATGATTCATACCATATACTGGGTACTTAGCTCCTCATGTAGAACATCTGGGTCAGACACACATCTGTCATAAAATTTATTCTTTAACTGTTGATCTTCTTGTTGGTGTTGATGGTTGTTGTAATTTCACATTTGTTTATAAACTTTAACTACTGTCTCACACAAATGTGCAAATGATTATTCTGTTGTGTTATTGAGCATAGAAAAAGTCATTATTTACTTTCAGAAAACCTTACATTTTAAAGGAAATGCTGTTAGGAAATAAAATATTCATGCTGACACAAACTATAGGAATGAACACATTTTATGCGTAACAGAACTTATCATACATTCTTAGTTACAGTATCCATTACTGTCGTTATTTCCCCAATGGGTTTAGTAGCTGTCATATGATTGTCAAATCACATCGTATTTCACATGAAGAACAGTCATGGACAACAAAGAATGAGCATCGGGTTCAAAAGTTTACTGCAAACGTTTTGAACAAGACCACCCACACCCATGAATGTGAAACACTGCTCTCAAAGGGAATCACGGCACAATGATACCACAGCTAAGAGTTCATGATTATAGGGGTGTGAGACTTTGTATAAGGGTAAAAAAGTCTCTGGAATGCAGTCATGCACATCACAGCAGTAAACATCCAGCATCTAGAGATGCCCTGAGGAATAATTTATGCAGGGAACTTAAGCTTTCGTGGTGCTTTAATTACATTATGTCGATGAAACTTTAACCTTAAAATGAAATGACCTATGCAAAGTATGTAAGAAAATTTTACAAAGTGTTAGACAGAATCTGTAATTCTTCTGATCCAGCTGCATTCCCACACTCTGCAAATTCTAACATTCTCCTTCCTTTTCCAGATAATTTCCCTGATATCAGTCAGATTAGGGAATCAGGTGACCTCTCCTCCATAAACTGTACAGTGATACATCCCTCATACTCTGTAACTTGTTGTACAATAATTCATCAGTGAAAAGTTACCAAATGCGTCACAAAAATTTGTTTTGGTATGAAAAAGAAGGTATTTCCACTTGTAGAAATCCATGGGAAATTGCTGACATGCATTTAAACTGTCTGATGTTACTATTTTGCCTAGTGAAATTCCAAGTTCTATGCATTTCGGACTGACTTTCCCAAGACATTTACCTAGTATGTGCCACAAATAAGTGATTGTACTGTTCTTCATAGCAACTGGTGCATGACACTAGGGAAGTAGTAAGGGTTTTCATATTTATACTTGCAGCTCTCATGTTGTGGACCCTCAAAAGCCGTACACCCCATCATCATGCTACTGTCTCAATGACCATAACCATTTATGTAATCAAGCAACACAACAAAACATATATTTGTTTGCATTTAGAATGTGTTAACATCTCTGTCTCACCACTCAAAGCATATTACAATTGTTAGGGGGTCTATATCACATTATCAAAAACTACAAATCATCGAATACCTCTTCATCGGCCACTATTTGTTGAACATGAATCCGTCAAACAATCGCTACTGAGAAAATCTTTACCACGATAAGTAACACTTTGGCCAACCTACCGACTGCAATAAAAACAGCAAAATGTAAAACCCAACCCCCACAACCACCAAAACTAAATATACCAACTCTGAGATTGCACTACAGTGGGGAAAAAGGCAAATTCCCAATGATGGCCCACTGGTTACTTACCGTGGGAAACAATTTGTGGAAATAATCGTACAGCAGATTAAGAGTTTGACAAACAGTCGATGAAGAGGTATTCGACATTTTGTGGTTTTGACAATCTGATATAGACTCTTTTTCAGAATGTTAATGGGCTTTACCTCTGAGTGGCTGTGTACCTGACTGGTTTTATTAACAATACCTGGATGGCCACTCATCACTCTATTTAAGACTCATGGCTAACTTGTAGTGCCCATGTTATAAAGTCCACATACATCTTACTATGCAACATGTGTTGACACAAGCTGGTTTTCAGTAGTACTGCTGCAATAGGACATGCCAGAATGTGATAATCCATGGTGCTGTACTACAGGAAGCGCTTGGATCCCATCAAGGTAGGCCATCATACAGAGCTCTATTCAGGCTAGAAAACTACACCTTGCAAAAACACATGCATGCATACACACATGCGCACACACACACACACACACACACACACACACACACACACACACACACACACACACGCACACACGCACACACACACACACACACACACACACACACACACACACACACACAACACACACACACACACACACACTAGGTAAAGACACACGCAGACACCTACACATTACTAGAAGTTGAAGTACTTGGATAAGTAATATCTTTCTATTGTGCTGTCCTCAAATTTAAGCAACCCATTAATTTGTCAGTAAATGGAGATTTCAAAGCTAATGTTCCGACTTCAAATGTCACACACAAAACAAACATCTCATATTTCTGAAAGCACTTCCATACTCTCTTCTTCTTCTGCACTTATCCTTCACAGTTAACCAAAAGCACTACAGACTACTTTCCCTTACGGCTTGCTAGACTTTGATAACCACGCTTGCTAGTCATAGTAAATCTACACCATAAATCAACACATACAACACTACTGCTATTGACAACCTGGTGATTTTGGCTCACTGACAAGTAAAAATTACTAAATAGTTATTTCCAGTTAAATATTAATATCATCAGGTCATCCAATAAATATCACAGATGTATTCTTCCAAGCTTCCTGGCACATATAATTACTTATGAAAACAGTCACACAGCTATTCCTAGCACAAATTTTTCATTGATTTTCATTCAGTCTTTGTTTCCCACCTTATTCTGTTCATGGTAATTTGAAAGCCGGTAATTACTATATCAAATAATGGGTATACAGCAGATAATAAATCCTGGTCATTAAGTACATTCACTCACACTGTCTATGAACACCTACTGTTAATCTGAAGATTATCCAATTCACCCAATAGCACGTCTCTGAGAAGCTGGAGGAAAGCACAGACTTGGAAAGAACCTTCAGACAAAGGGGGGACACATAGACTCTGCACTGAAAGCACCTCGACCAGGAACTGAACCAAAGAACTCAGAGCTCTGAGACAGTAAAATTATCATCTGCACCACTTTATTACTTACAAGCACATTTTCCTGATAGTGTCTTAGCACGGATTCACTTCAGAAGCTCGAAATACTGAAATCTCGAATTTCAGTATCTAGAGCCCAAGAAGTTGAATCCACTAAACAACGAAAACTAAAAACTGCGAAATGCAAAACCTCGAATACCAGAGGTTTTAAATTTCTCAGTTTTACTACACACACAGACACACACACACACACACACACATACACACACACCATCCACCACACGAACACACAATCACTCTACTACATGATACCAGGGGGGCAAGCCCCCCTGCACCCCCACACCCCCCTACTTAAATATTCTCACTCCAAGGTCACACTACATACAAACACACATAAAACACCACCACAAAAGCTACATTCTCCTCGCACACACGCATCACAGCAAAAAAACACACTGACACACACCACAGCCCCTACCCAAACCCCTTAACACACACACACACACACACACACACACACACACACACACACACACACACACACACACACACACACACTTACCTGACTACATGACCACAGCAGAACTTTAGAAGCGTGAAATTCAAAACCTCCAGTATTCGAGGTTTTGAATTTCACGCTTCTAAACTTTCACTATTATGTGGATTCGGCTTCTTGGGCTCGAAATACTGAAATTCGAGATTTCAGTATTTCATGCTTCTGAAGTGAACCCCTTAGCACACATTCTTCGACCACTCCATTGAATGACAACAGAAACTAGCTCATGAAACCATTATTAATGAATGCAGCATAGCATTTATTAATGAATGTAAGTCAGAGCCATAGAAATGGTGGGCCGGAAGCAGTCAGAGCCATATAAATGGTGGAGGGGCTAGCTATCCTGAATGCCAACATGGAGGGAACATAGAACAGTTTTATAGTTTAGAAGCCATTATTAATTTTCTTTCAATGACAGCAATGAGACAATAAATTGTTACAAACCTGTTACTAATTTTAGAATAAAAACTGGATGACAGTTTCTAACCTATTATGTCATAGGTATAGGAGGTACTAAACTAATGTGTTGCCCGGGGCACCAAACTCTGTTGTTACAGCTCTTCCAGTTATAAAATGACACTCAAGTCACAATACCATTTTAGGGGTGCTCTGGTTTTATTACACTAGTAGTGTTAAGAACCTTAACTGCTCCCTGTAAACAATATTTATAGGAAACAAACACATACAATAACAAATTTACAATCAAGTAGCAGATGAAATTTATATTAACATTTACACCTTAAACCGTACACTTTTTTCAACTGTTGGACACACACCTATACTTAAACATACTTCTGGTTACAAATTAAAGGTTACATCCACCACTCATATACAGAAGGTGAAATATCAATTATTAATGTCTGCAGATTAAAGTGGATTAGAAAGTAGTCAACTATAATGGAAATCAGATCGGAGAACTGGCTTTCTGCAGTCAGGGTTAGACACTGGAGTAAGCTGCTTAGTGCGATGCTGCGATGCTTTTGGTTCACTAACAATGGCATTCCAGTATATAATACACAAACACACACACACGCATATGATAATGAGGCACTTCATCCATTGTTCAGAATATATAATCTGAATGCTAGCATTACTTTGTGAGAGGTCACTGTACAACAGGGAGTGGACATTTTTCCCTTTCCCCACTGTTGTGGGATTATGACCTAAAATTATCTATTTTTTTACAGTTTGCAGAGTTTTGTCCATTGCACACCTGCCCCTGACTTCCTGACTTATATATATATATATATATATATATATATATATATATATATATATATATATAGTTCCCCTTTATAATCTCGAAATACTGAAAGCTTGAATTTCAGTATCTCAAAACTATAAAGTCGAACAGCCCACAATCCCGAAACCCACAAAAATGAAAAAAAAATCCAGAACATTCACAAACCATACACCACACAACACACACACCATTCAACCCACAATGCACAAACTACACAATCTTACACTACATCTACACAGGGGGGCAAGCTCCCCTGCGCCCCCCCACACCCCCCAACTTATACATACCAACTCTGAGATTGCACTAACAGTAACAAAATGCATTACTCACACACAGACATTCCACACTGCCTCACGCACACAGACACACACACATACACACACACTCACACACACACACACACACACACACACACACACACACACACACACACACACACACACACACACACACACACACACAGACACATACACACACACACACACACACACATATCACACCTACACACATCCAACACTCACACTCATACTTTCACCTCCCTACCCTAACCCACACATACAACTTACAATAACACTCACATACATTCACTTACCTTCATGTCTGTAAAACATACTGGCCAAACACTTCCTGTCCCGTTGCTGCATTGCATAAGCACAGATTCGAGATATTCGAATTCACGCTTATGCTCTTTCGAGATTTTTCATTTTTCCCTTTACGGTCCCGAGATACTGAAATTCAAGCTTTCAGTATTTCGGGATTGTAAAGGGGAACTATATATATATATATATATATATATATATATATATATATATATATATATATATATATATATATATATATATATTGTATATGTATATTATACATAAATTATTTATATTGTAATGCTATGAGGTAGTGCCATCTGTGCCAGGGAGAGTAATGCAGTACATGTGTACATATGCTAGTGTAGCTAGCTGGAGTTTTGTAAAGAATTTTATATTATTTGACTATCATACTGATTTGTACAGATGTTTGAGTTAAAAAATATATTTGCAAAGTTACTTGTGTTAAAAATGCATCAGCAGTAGGTCCTGCTGGACAGAAAGAATGCATTTATGTATATTAGGTTGTATTGTTGTAACTGATCAAATGTGTATGTTCATCAGAGAACCCTAGAATGGTTATTGTATCTTTCAGCTTTTCCCGGTTAGGGGTCGCCACAGAGAAACTCCGGCCCGCTAATGATTGGCAGTAGATTTTTTACGTACCGAGTTGCCAGCCCTGACGTACAACCTTCAACGAAGGTACGCCCATTCACGCATGTCTCCACACAGAAGACGCTTTAGCTAAGAATCGAACAGGACAACGTCTTACTGTGAGGCGACGCTACCACAGCACCACCACCACAGTACAGAACCCTAGAATGGTAGACAGTTTGAAATTGTTTTTATAGCTTTCAGATGCTGCCACAGAGCTTAGCAAAGCTCTGTATGTGTAGTCTACCAGAGTCAAGTGACCAGAGGTGATGTCATCCTCTAACCAGCATCTG
The DNA here is from genome assembly GCF_019279795.1 of Protopterus annectens. Lineage (NCBI taxonomy): Eukaryota > Metazoa > Chordata > Ceratodontiformes > Protopteridae > Protopterus > Protopterus annectens. The sequence goes on from NC_056739.1 coordinate 1,562,530,578, forward strand.
GTTGCTTTGGAACTCTTACATCAGCACTTTGAAACCTGACAGGAAAGATTTCTGACAGGATATATATCTCACACATCCACACAGACAGAGACATCATCTAGCTTTTGTTGTAGTAAGACACTCAGCGCACATTAGTTTGCCTTCCTTAGTAAGTAGTCAGAGAACAGTAATTCTTTAGTCAGGCAGGGACATTTAGTGAGAATAGTTTAGTATTGTTTTCTGCATCTGTAAGAAAATATCCAACTAGATTAGTTTATTCAGTATTCTCCTGTTTTCTGTTTTATTATTTATCATTAAATATTTTGATACCTTTCATTATGGCTGGTCTTTTAGAGAATACTTTTAACATCTTGAGAGAACTTGTGCTTGTTTAATGACACTGTGGCCACTCCTGAAAGCTTTCGTCAGACCATACCATTTGTATTAGTATTAATTTTATGCAGTATAATTGGGTACACTTTGTAAGAGCCTTAGGGTAGCTGACTGGTGGCAGCATGATTACCTCAGAGTCTGGGCAGAAAAGGTCAAAGCTAGTAAATCTGTACTAGATTTTCCCAGATGTGTATGTCTGTATGAAACTGAAATATCCAGGTGTATGTGTCAGCTACTAGGAACAGGGACACAGTGCTCCAAAGTGGTCAGTGTGGAGTCTTGTGTGGGCCTGGAGAGAGAAAGAGAGTCCAGCCCCAGGTCTGGAGCATGCTCCCTGTGTACTCTTAAGGGAAATTTGCTTGGTGCAGGGAGCTGCATCAGAAAATACTATGTGAATTCATCTTTGCTCTTAGTGACCATCCCTCACTGTAGTCAGTAGTGAGGATTGAGTCTCATTGATTGATGGCCTGGAGTAGAGACCTGTCACATATATAAATAAAATGTTAAATATATATATGTATATATATATATATATATATATATATATATATATATATATATATATATATGTATATGTGTGTGTGTGTGTGTGTTATGTGTGCACACGTGCATATGTGTGGGTATATGTGTACTCAGTGGTAAAAATGTTCATTAATGTTTACTGTTCTACAAATTGAATTGTTAAATACCTAAAAAAGTACCAGACTACCAGACTGCCATAAGAATTTCTGATCCAAAGAATACAGTTTACTGCATTTGGGATTGTTATTCTGGTGACAGGCCGTTTACTACTCTACATTTGAGTCAGTATGACAGTCCGAATGACTGCCTCTAACACTGCACATCCACAATCACTGCCACCCTACACTAGTTGCCATGAAGTAATGGTTTATCTGGTAAACCTCTGATGCTTATCCCTTACTAGTCTAGCATGTACTTAAACTTATTTCATGCAGATTGCACCTGCCAGTGATGCTCATTTAATTCATTCACACCAAGCAACAGAGAAACATTTTACTCTTAGCAGTCTAGGCCCCTCCTCAGATTCCATAACCTTCTCAGAAAAATACTGCTAAAGATTTAAAACCCACGTATAGCTATCATGTGTACAGTAAATGATGGTAAAAAGTTCAAATGTCAATGTTACTTATCAGCAACTGTTAATCAGAGTGATCACAGTCAATACATTATAAGTTTTCACTGCTCATGATAAATATCACCGAATTTCATATCTTGGAAACAATTTAAGCTAGAAACAAGAGTTCTGTTCAGCCAGAGATTGGGTCTAAGAGTTTTATATTGCAGTAGACAATTCTTTTTGGATACATATTGCAGTAACCTGGTGTTTTAGATGCAACTTTTGTATTTGATGGTTATAAACATATGAAAAAAATATGACTGAAAAATTTGCAGTATAAAAAAATATCATTCAGCCTGTCAAGTAATGCAAGTTATAACACAAGTACAGGTGACAATTTAATCCAGCTCCACGTAAGGCTTCAGCTGATATCACACAGTAGCTGGTAAGTTATTTGGTTCACCTAAGGCTTCAGCTGATTGATACCATGCAACAGTCAATAAGTCATTTGGATTTAGCAATATTATAGGTTCAAACATTCATTTATCAAGCTTATGACCTACTAGCCTTCAAGAAGCTTGTCTGGTACAGGTTTATGTTGATATAGTTTTACTTTCCATCCATAATATCAAAATTATTTTTCAAGGAAGTTAATGCCCATTTTTTCTGATTAAAAGAGCAAACTTATTTCATACCCTTGGACAGTATTGTGTAATGTAGCTATCAATTTTTTTATTGCTTATATTTATTTTTAGTATTATGTGCCTTGATTTGATGTTAGCTTCCCCAGTAGTATGCACCAGGCATATGTTTTATTATTATTAATATTTCTTTTCCAGAGTAGAGCATTGATCTCCATGGATCTTTTTCAGACTCAGACCAAGAGAGGTGTCTGGGTAAGTGACTTGCTCAGAGTCATACAGTTAGGAAATGGAAGCTGAGGGAACCAGACCTTGCACCACAGGACCACAGAAAACAACCATTAACAGCTCCTTAATCCACTAGGCCAACTGCCATACTAAACATCAGTCTACAAACAGGGTGATTATATGAACACACTACAAAGGAACTCATACAAGAAAGCATACTCTTTCAAAGATACCTAGATCAGACAGTGTCTTACAGAATGGCCAGAGGTCATCACTTAGCGACCTGTAAGAGAACAAGACACTTCCTGAAGCCTTTCTGAATAGGTCTTGTCTTCTAATACTGTGTTTTTCTAATACAGGAGGATAGCAGTGTATTTAATGGAGTGATGTATAAAGTGGTACTATGATCTCCCTTGAAAAATTAGACATGTTCTTTGGAATGTCATGGGCTGCAGAATATACTTTTCTGTTTTTGGCCATTACATAAAGGTCAAAGGTTAAATTGTTTTCTACTACTACTTCTGGATCTTTAACTGCGGTGGTGGTGCTGCGGTAGCATTGTCGCCTCACAGAATGACGTTGTCCTGTTCGATTCTCAGCTAGAGCGTCTTCTGAGTGGAGACATGCGTGAATGGGCGTACCTTCATTGAAGGTTGTGTGTCAGAGCTGGCAACTCAGCACGTAAAAATCTACTGCCAATCATTAGCAGACTGGAGTTCCACTGTGGCGACCCCTAACCTGGAAAAGCCGAAAGACACAACAACAACTTCTGGATCTTTAACAATGGTGTTAGTTTTTAATAACCAATATTTTGGTTAGATTTTCGTACCTAATTTTCAGATTGGTTGGACTTGGTTCTCAGTTTTTAATAAGTTAATTGATTATTTTCATTTATTTTCTTATAATTTCTTATCTTTTTGCCAAGTCTTATAATAGTACATTTACCAACATTAAAGGTAAGGTCATTACTATGTCAGTAGATCTCTCTCTCTCTCTCTCTATATATATATATATATATATATATATATATATATATATATATATACACATATATATATATATAGATATATATATATATATATATATATATATATATATATATATGTATATGTGTGTGTGTGTGTGTGTTTGTGAAATGCTTTTAATCTATCGATTATTCTCTGTGCAGAATAGTGTCAGAAGCCTTAGCAAGGCCAACATAAGCAGTAGGGACTGTCAGACCTTCAATATGTGCAGCTGTTATCTGTTCAAAGACTGCCTCAGAATTAAAATGCCAAGAGCTACCCTTAATAAATTTATACTGTTTCATGCTTAACTAAAGTAGGTCTCCTGTGTTGTTTTGGATAAGCTAAAGTAATTTTACATTGGATACTATTCAGGTTGATGACCCTTAAACTGTTTGGGTCTGATGTGACTCTCCCCCCTTTTTTCTGAATTGATACTACTACTATTGCAGTCTACCACAATATCTCAGAGATGTGCCCTCATAATTAAATTTTATTTACTTACATATGTACTACTTTTTTCACCAATTGTATAAGCTGCCAATATTATGTACTAAATGTCTTTATTAATGTAAATTCTGTATTGTATGTGAAATGTCTTATATGTGGAGCTTTTCTCCCCGGGAATCCACTGAAAATGGGTACTTCTGGCCCAGCTGGACCATCCCGTTAAACAAAATACAACTAAATAAATAAATAAATATTTTTATTTAATATATTTGACAGGTGATTGGTTATATTTCATTCATTCTGTGAAGGAAACAACCAGGTATGTTGCCTGGTCACATGGAAACAGAGTTTTTAATTTTATCTGTGGTAGCAGTTATTATGTATATAGTTATACAATACCGATGCAAAGTAATGAATGCCTTCATAATCATTAAAACAACTTGCAGAATACCCGGTGTAGTGCAGGTTACATAATAACCGCATTTTGATGTGTCCCATCATGACATTTCACAAGATACATCTCAATAGTATATAACTCACTCAGTTATGTAAAATATTCATAAGAAGTGAAACTCCTCTGCAGTGCCTCATTCACAGTGCCCTTTCAAATATTATCTAGCATGATTTGATTATTTACTTGGTTATAAAAGTCATTTCAGAATAATGTCTCAAAGATCTTTGGTTGAAATACAGAAATATACAAAAAGGTGCTATATATACTACTAAGTTAACTGTGCATAAGGAGCAGTTCATGGAAAGAACACATGTGTGAATGTACACATACACACCCACCACACACACTATACATATCCACAGTCACCCCTAAAATAAGTAGTATTTGAATGGATAAATATGGGGTGCTCGATGCTGATTGAATGAAAGAAATTCTGAGTGCAGTAATGTATCATCAGCTTGTTTCATGCATGCACAGGTAGATACACAAATACACACACAAACACACACATACACACACACACACACACACACACACACACACACACACACACACACACACACACACACACACACACACACACACACACACACACACACACACACACACACACACACACACACACACACACACACACACACACACACACACACACACACAGTTTGTGTGACAGTCCAGACCACTGTCCCAGTGCTTTTTGGATGCGTAATCTGCTGATGCTCAGCTATGATCAAGGGAAATAAACTGAAAACAGTAATGGATTTAAGCTACTTTTTCTTTTAGACACATTCTATAACTTCCTCAATAATAAACATTATTTGGTTAGGTTAATCACTGATGCACAATTCTGAATGACTCACAGAAATTCTGACTGCAATAAATTATTTGGGCAAGTTTTTTATGCCTTTGCTATTGGGACGGTGCAGTGGCGCAGCAGTAGCATTGTTGCCTTACAGCAAAAGGTTCTCCAGTTTGATTCTCGGCTGGAGTGCCTTCTGTGTGGAGCCTGCATGTCCTCCCTGCATTTGTGTGGGTTTCCTCCCACATTCAAAGACATGCATCTGGAGCATTTCTCTCCTGGTCCCCACTGAAAATTGGCTTTGTTTCAAGTTGGACTTTCCCGGTTAACAAATAATAAATAAAATATACTTCATCAAGTGTAGACTGGATGAGCTTTCAATTTGTGCTTCAGATGAGAAGTTAAACTGCGGTCCCACCTGCCTGAGTAGGTGGTAGCTCAGGTGGATGTAAAATATCCCATGGCAACTATTGAAAAGATTAGGGTAAGTTCCCTGATGCCCTCGCCAAATTTCTGCTTGTAATATAAATACCACCCCAGGGTCTCCCATGAAAAGAGGCTACTAGCCTAGTGGAACTAACTCAGTTAAAAAAGGAATGAATAAATAAAAAGAAATGGCAATTACGATTTGTTGGTGTCCAATTGTTGGTCAGTTTCAAATACAAAATCATTTCCAGCATGGTTTCTAATTGTATACCGGCAGTCATTCACTATATAAGGCTTTTATGCATGGTTATGCAGCTGTAAAGCTAGTATATGTAAGTAATGGGTAGGATAGGGTAATAATTCCACATGGGGATGCAGGGTACATGCCTCCTTTAAAAATGTATGCATGTATTTATTTATTTATTTACCATTTGTTGACCATGTTAGTCCCACTATGCCAGAAGCTTCTTTTCAGAGGAGATGAAAGATGGTATTCTTTCTCACCATGGAAACATAAGGGAAGCTTTTCACACACCTTTAACCTGTGAAAATCCATATTACTTTTCTAGTGATCCAAATCCACAACTCCACCCCTCCCCCCCCAAAATAAGCCCTCTCCAAGTAAATATCTAATACTCATCTATGGTCAGATCACAATAACATACTGTAGCCCATATCTAGGATTGCACACACTAGAAAACACACTTTTTAAATAAATAAATATCTAATTCTTGAATAGGTTTGGTATTTTTTTCTTTTTTTACAGACACAAACATACACAAACACACACACAACACATAAACATAAAACCTCTGTCTGTCACAATCCATATGATTGGCTGTTTCATATTAAGAGCTTGGATATTAAATGCCATTTTTATGTATTTTTTACTTTATAGCAATAGCAAACTTTTATTGACTTAGCCACATTATTTCTTCTTGTACTAAAACCATACATTTAATTTGTAGGTTTTATTTGGCATCAGAATCATAAAAATAAATCCTGGAACAAACCCATACTAAATATTGCAAACAAAATCTAAGTGAAAAGCTGCTAACTAATAACTTATGTGAACTGACAGAAAGAAATGATTTTTCCTGTTTTATATCTGGCTATACAAACACTACAAAGTGTATTCTTGTCATAATTGGCATCACATTTGCTAAAATTTCTTTTAATGATAACCTTAATTATGGGAACACTAAGTTCATAAGTTCATAGGTTGGTACTAGGCTATCGGCCCTAGGGCCTATACAAGCCTAGCCATAACAATTCCCTGGCTATTTCTTCCCACAATATTTACTTCTCTGGACCCCTGTCTAGCAGAGCGACTGACATGATCCCTGGGGTGAATTTCCTATATCTCATCCAATTGTCAAGGTTCCTTTTGAAGATGGCCAAAGAAGTGCTCTGCTTGACATGTATGGGTAGTCTATTCCAGAGTTTGGGGAGTCTCTGGGTCAGGAACCTATGCCTCCAGCATGTTTTGTTCATTGTGATGACAAAGTTTAGATCCCTGTGCATGTGGCTGTGAGGGATTGGGATTTCTTTAAGTGTAGCATGTCCAACAGCTCTGGGTTTGACATGGCCTTGTATGTTAAGCAGAGATTGCCTCTGAGTAGACGATATGTGACAGAGTACAGCTGGAGTTTTTTTTAGATGGTCAGCATAGGGCATCTGCTTTAGGCCTCTGATTCTTTTAGTGGGGTATTTCTGCGGCCTTTCCAGTTGTTGCAGATGTCTTGACAGGTAAATACCAAACAGGGCGTTGTATTCTCTAATGGGTCTAATGAGGGATGAGTACAGTGGGACAATGACCTCCTTTTTTCTGGATGAAAAGCCCATAGTGCTGAGGTGTGCCACATAGAATGTTTTCCTGACTGTTGTGGCAATGTGGTTATCGAAGGTGAGACCACTGTCCACCTGTGTCCCTAAGTCTCTAATCAATCTTTCTATGTTTAGTGTACTGCCACCTATGTGGTAATTCACGGGTACATGTTTTTTTCCCAAAGGGGATAGCTATACATTTCTTGGCACTGAGCTTGAGCCCATGGCTCTGGCAACAAGCATCTGTTTCTGTAAGGCCCTTTTGTAGAATATCCGCATCATTTTGGGGTTCAGTAATGGCTCCCAGTTTGCACTCATCTGCGAACTTTGTTAGCCAGAGTTCCATAGTGTTGGTCTGTACTTCAGAGAAGTAGATGCTAAACAAGAGCGGCCCCAAGACTGAACCCTGAGGTACACCACTTGTCACTTGTCTGGAGCTGGATTTGGAGTAGGTTACTTTTACAGTGTGGGTTCTGTCAGTAAGCCAGTTGGCAACCCATCAAGTGATGTAGGGATTAATGCCCAGCTTAGTAAGTTAATATATGATTCCAGAGTGGGGAATAGTGTTGAAGGCCTTGGCGAGGTCCAGATAGGCTGTGTGGACCACCTTACCCTCGTCCACAGCTCTGGATACTGATTTAAATAACTAATTACACTAACTTTATTGTGATTAGTACAAATTTTTTTTACACTTTAAATTAAAAATATACTGCTCTAGTATAATACTCTATACTACTTTGGCCATTGTTTTTTTTGTTTTTAATATCTGTCAGTATCTGGTTTTGACTGCAGACACCAAAATATCAGTCCATTATTCTCAGAGACTTTTAAACCTTTTAGTATAAAGATGAGTAAATGGACTGGGAAAGAAGTGTGACATTTAATGCGAGCAAAGGCAAGCGGCAAGCAAAGGCGAGCATAGTTCATTCATTCTGCAGATATCTAAGTTCAGTCAGTAGTTCACCTGATGGGGCATCAGCAAGAAACAAACTCCATAATAATAATAATAATAATAATAATAATAATAATAATAATAATAATAACAAAAAATGCTGTCCAGGACTACATTGTAACTGCTTTAGTCTGTAACATCAGAATTTGAAATGGACAGATGAGTATTAACACATTGCCTAGACTGAGGGTAACCTGCAGTTAGACACACATGCCGGTTGAAGTAACAGTATGTTCCCAAAGGCACTAGTATAGGATGCAGTATACAGCATATACAGCAGTCTTCTGACTGGGTGTAGTCAAATAAGACATTCTGTCATATGATTCCCCTGATATGATGATTCATGTCTGCCATGCAGTAGAAAATCAACACGATTGTTTACTGTCACAACAGCAGCTACCAGGACAAAAGCTACAAACCTGATGCCCTGACCTTTCTCTCCCTGTCCACTCCCCCGTCTCTCTCTGTCCATCCCTGTTGCAGGTTGCCCTATTTGTGGTGGCACCATCAGTGCTCTAGAACCAAATGGACTAAACAGACATTCAAGCAGTATCAAGGCATGAGGTAATTATCAGTGTGTACATTTACCTGAGTTTCATTTGTCAAGAAATAAACAAAGTAAAACCACTGAAAAACAGCAAATAGATGAAACACTGGGAGGATTTATTTATTTTAAATTCAACTTACAAGACTCTTGGGCACTATACGGGCGGTACCTTGATGACCTGGTGATATTCTGGAAGGGTAGTGAAGAGGAACGAGATAGGTTCTTCATTTACATTAATGAAACCACCTCCTTCCTTAAATTCACCATGTCCAGAGACAACGATCAACTGAATTTTTTGGAAGTAACAGTCAAAAAAAGACTATGTAAACAAGGCTTTCACTTCCCATTTGTATAGGAAGCCAACATACTCAAACTCATTGTTGCATTTTGATAGCTGGTACCCAGTCCATTAAAAAAAGAGCCCGAGTCAAGGGCCAATATGTTAGATTAGCTAGAATGGTGTCAGGACTGGATGATTTTTTGAGTGAGTGTGCTAAGTTAAAAAAATATGCTGACCGGAAGGGGTTATCCTGGCAATTTTGTTCAGGATATTGCCAACAAGGTGATTAGAAAAAGGGAAATCTGGACTTTTTTTGCTTATTGTCCAATGAGAATGGCCCCACTGGAGCAACCCAGACTGGGAGACAGGATTGTTTCTCAAGAGCTTTTATTCTTCCTTTTAGTGTTGACTTCTATGACATCAGGAACATTATATGTAGATTATGGGACATGTTCACTATTGACAACGAAGTTCACTCAGTAGTGGGAAACAAGCCCACTATAGTTTATAAGAGGGAAGTTAGATTAAAGGGCCTGTTAGAAAGAGCCTCGTGTACCCACACTGGGTGGTTGCTACAAATGTGGGAGATGTAAACAGTGTTCAGCCATGTTTCAAGGTGAGTCCATCAAAATCACTGGTTATGGTATAGTAAAACCTGGGAAGAGATACTCCTGTTACTCAAAGGGGGTGGTGTATGTTGTAGTGTGTGACCTATGCAACAGTTTCTATATTAGTAAGACAAAAAGAGCACTGAGGCAAAGCATTTATCAGCACCTGTATGACATCAGGAATAAAAATATAAACAGAGCTTTGTGCAAGGACATTTGTGCATGCCCCACACACACTTTTAAGTTTGGGGCCATAGACCATATTGACCTTTGTGCAAGAGGGGGACCAATGGATGAATGGCTAGAATTTAAGGAATTGACATGGCAGATTAAAACTAATGCCTGCCAAGTACCAGGTCTTAATCACAGAATTTCCTTGAGTTCTGTTTTAAAATTAAATCAATGTACTTTTTATAGGTTTATCAGTTGTATTTTTTGCAAGAACATTAAGTTTTAACAATTTTTATTAACTTTGTATAATGTTTGTTTTAGAGGAAAATATGTAATTACATTGACCACTGGCTAGGTGGGGTGGTGTATATATATTTGTCATGATTATGTGTTTTTATTCTGATGAAGTCTGAAACTTGATGAAAAGCACTTAAATAAACCTGGATTTTTGCTGGTGGTCTGTTCTGCATGCTTCTTTCCTCTATTTGCTGCTTTTGAGTGGTTTTACTTTATTTATTTCTTGGTTTGTGGAGTATGGATGAACGGGAGTGGCTTCCCTCACTGATTTTTTGGCTGTATTGCAGTCTGTAGCTCTTTTAGCAGCAACAGTGGCTGTACTTACTCAGAAAGTTCACAGGATTTTTCAAATGGGTCGGAGCCTGTTCATGGAGGTACTAAGTCTATTTCCCAGGCCTCGCAGAGGTCGTTCATCACCTCAGCCCAGACAGTGGGCAGTCAGGGTAATGGAGTTCAAGGAGGAGTGGCTTTTAACCAGGAGGTTCATGGCAAGCTGAGCATTCATTTGGGAAGCTTGTCAAGCAATGGGAATGATACCACTTTGGGTTTTTCAGTTGAACAATGGCTTAGATGTGATACAGAATGGAACTACGATGCTGGACTTGGGAAACACACTAATGGTACTGTAGATGAACAAATTAATTCTTATAAAGAGGTTTTGTTTAAAAATAAAAAATACAGTTGGGAAAATAGTTATTTAAATAAATTTCTGAAACGTGAGTAGGTCCCTAAGGGCCTCCGTATGTGGAGATATCCAACTGGACTGGTTAAAAACTCACAGTTACATCATGATTTAATCAAACTGTTCAACAGGCAAGCTGTGAGTTGGTGCAATTGCTCACTGTTGACAACAACAGGAAATGGCTCATTTATTGACTGAAATTAACAAACTTGATACTAGCATAAAAAAATTACCTTTTATTTGAGCATAAAAAGCATGATTTTTACAAAGTGTTTTCTGTGGTTGACAAAGACTGTGAGATTAGAATACAAAAAGAAAAGAAACTAGTTAGAGACAAATGTGATTATGATGGTGGTAGGGCCTATCCGGAACCACCACTAGGTCAGCAAACTAGTTTCTTTAATGGACAAGCTCAACAGGATGTTAATGTTGACTTGGATAGTGATGACATGGAATCTGGAGTCCCTTTAGAGCCCCCCCCCCTCCTCTGAGGAGATCGGAAAGATTGATGAATCAGAGGGATGGGAGTCAAATGAGTTGGAGGTATGGCCAGGTACAGCACCAGGGCCAACAGAGGAAGGGGAGGGGGGTGCTCAAACTCAACATTGGAGATGAGTAATGTTTTGATGTGTCAGGAATGATTTCAATCCATTCAAAATTATTAAAAATGTGCAAAGTGATTTCAGTGTTTACAAGCTTAGTCACCTGGTGATTGATGGGGAGTGGGCTGAAATTTTTTTGAATTTTGTACCAGCAAAAAGGGCCAACCTAGTTGAAACTATTGTACAGTTGAAATTGTTTACAAGGAAATTGAATTTGGCCCTTCATTTTTTAGACAATGAAAACCTAGCAGTACCAAATTCCCATTTGACTAGACTTAGTACCTTTATACCCCCTTCTCATCCATTGGTCCCCCTATTTGAAACTCTTTGTGAGAAAAAAATCAGGGAACTGAGGTTTAAAGGTATTACTGAACCCTCTAATTTGGACAACATGGAGAAAAAACTGCTCAATGACATATTGGGTAAGAGGGATGTTCGTATTATGAAATCGGACAAGGGTGGTGGGTTGGTGATGATGGATGTTTCCGAATACAATAGTAAAATGTTTGAACTGTTGTTTAGTGACACTTATACTGAAGTCTCACACAATGAGATGAATATTGCTGACAGGAACATTGATCTTACCCTGTATGAATTACTATTGAATGGTCAGTTGGAACTAAGTGAACATGATTTTTAGACACCAAGGCAACAAGGATCCCAACTATTTTGGAATCCCGAAGATTCATAAGTCAATCAGCAACCCACCCATGCATCCAATAGTAGATGCCAAGGCCTCTACGACATTTGCCCTAGCAAAATTTGTTGACTGCATGGTGATGGGAGTACTTGATGGAAGAGGCATTATTATCAGGGACTCCTGGGATTTTCTTACCAAAATAAAACCTGAGATGTATGACGATGGTTTCATTATGGTGACCATCGACATTAAAGATTTATTCTCAGTCATTCCGCACCACGAGGGCTTGGAGTGGTTTTATGAATATTTGTGTTTCAACTCCAGTCTAGTGCATAACACCATCTTGACCATATGTACATGTATGGAGCTTGTGCTCGAAAACAATTTTATTTGCTTGGAGGGACAGCTTTTTAAGCAAAAGCAAGGAGTAGCGATGGGCACCTGTTGTGTCCCCAGTTTTGTCAACATTGTGCTGGCACACTGAGAAGATTTATTTGTTTTAAATTCAACTTACAAAGATTCTTGGGCACTATATAGGTGGTACCTTGATGACCTGGTGATTTTCTGGAAGGGTAGTGAAGAGGAACTAGATAGGTTCTTCATTTACATTAACCAAATCACCTCCTTCCTTAAACTCACCATGGCCAGAGACAATGATCAACTGAATTTTTTGGATTTAACAGTCAAAAAAGACTATGTAAACAAGGCTTTAACTTCCCATTTGTATAGGAAGCCAACATACTCAAACTCATTGGTGCATTTTGATAGCTGGCATGCTGTGCATCAAAAAAGAGCCCTAGTCAAGGGACAATATATTAGGTTAGCTAGAATGGTGTCAGGACTGGATGATTTTTTGAGTGAGTGTGCTAAGTTAAAAAATATGCTGACCAGAAGGGGTTATCCTGGCAATTTTGTTCAGGATATTGCCAACAAGATGATTAGAAAAAGGGAAATCGGGACTTTTTTTTTTACTTATTGTCCAATGAGAATGGCCCCACTGGAGCAACCCAGACTGGGAGACAGGATTGTTTCTCAAGAGCTTTTAATTCTTCCTTTTAGTGTTGACTTCTATGACATCGGGAACATTATATGTAGATTACGGGACATGTTCAGTATTGACAACGAAGTACACTCAGTAGTGGGAAATAAGCCCACTATAGTTTATAAGAGGGAAGTTAGTTTAAAGGGCCTGTTAGAAAGAGACTCTTTTGTACCCACACTCGGTGGCTGCTACAAATGTGGGAGATGTAAACAGTGTCCAGCCATGTTTCAAGGTAAGGCCATCAAAATCACTGGTTATGATATGGTAAAACCTAGGAAGAGATACTCCTGTTACTCAAAGGGGGTGGTGTATGTCACAGTGTGTGACCTATGCAACAGTTTCTATATTGGTAAGATAAAAAGAGCACTGAGGCAAAGGGTGTATCAACACCTGTATGACATCAGGAATAAAAATATAAACAGCGCTTTGGACAAGCTCATATGTGCGTGCCCCACACACACTTTTATGTTTTGGGCCATAGACCATATTGACCTTGGAGCAAGAGGGGGACCAATGGATGAATGGCTAGAATTTAAGGAATTGACACGGCAGATTAAAACTAATGCCTGCCAAGTACCAGGTCTTAATGACAGAATTTCCTTGAGTTCTGTTTTAAAATTAAAATCAATGTACTTTTTATAGGTTTATCAGCTATATTTTTTGCAAGAACATCAAGTTTTAACAATTTTTATTAACTTTGTATAATGTTTGTTTTAGAGGAAATGATGTAATTACATTGACCACTGGCTAGGTGGGATGGTGCATATATGTTTGTCATGATTATGTGTTTTTATTCTGATGAAGTCTGAAACTTGACAAAAAGTGCTTAAATAAACCTGGATTTTTGCTGCTGGTCTGTTCTGCATGCTTCTTTCCTCTGTTTGCTGTTTTTGAGTTTCATTTATTATATGTATTCATTAATACAGATTAAAGGACAAGGATAGACTAAAGGTATACCCAATGGGCTGCAAGTTACTGTGTGGTCTGAAATAATGGTGCGTCAGTATTTTTATTTTACTTTTAAAAGAGGCTTTTTATAGATTCCTTTGCTCACCCCCCTTCCACAGACACTATACTGAAATCTGTACTGTATGTACAGTTCCCAACCCCCTTACTGTTGCACTCTATTATGGCACATTAAGCATGGGACACCTTTGGCAAACAATGTACTCCATAGTCACAGGAGCATTCTAGAGAGAATCATGGTGGCACCTGCAACCAGATTTCAGAAAGTACTTACAAATTAAAGTAAACATCAACTGTTTTTTGTATCAGCATGCATGGTAGGCAAAATCTGCCCATCATTCCAAACAATGTAAACCCAGTGAGCCACTGAAGAGATTCAGTACTTTTCTCTTTTCCTGACAGTCTAATCACCACAAAATATACAATGAAGAAAGATGAATTATTCCTTCTCTTACTGCAACATTATAGTCCTACCAGTACTTCTTGTATGTTTTCATAGTTTTAAAAGATATATTTTACACCCAGTTGCCTAAATTAGTATGGATTTATTGATTTTTGCCCCCTGTAAGCACTCTGATCTTTTTTGGCTATTCTTTACCCATAACCTAGAACATGGTGCACAGGGGCAACTATACTTATGTGCAAAATAGCAAATAAATCACACAGGTAAAATAGCCTAACCTGACCGTATGCTGGAACAATGTCTACTAGGAATAATAGATTATGACATGGTAAACTCAAAACAAAACAACAGATAAAAATAAGAAATATTAAAAGTTATCTGTTATAAACTTTATAAGTGGTTACTAAATGATCAATAGTAAATGTAACGGGAACAGCAACCAGAAAAATCACAGTTATGTAGTGGCCCACTATTGATGGCTACGCATCATTACAATATATTGCTTAGAGGTAGTAAGATACCAGGTTTAGTATCTAGACATCCATGACAGGTAGGCATTCACATTATTAGCATACTGGTCTCAGTGACCATCCTTCACATCATAGGTACACAGAACAATATATGTCCATATAATTACATTATTCTCATTAACTATGTTATTATTATTCATTATTCTACTAAACCATATATTGCTGTGCTTTATATTCTTAATATTTTAAACTATATATATCCTGCCTGACAATGGTATTATTATTATTATTATTATTATTATTATTATTATTAATATGAGACTACTGTTTGCCACTACTTGGATTATGCTTACAACTTGTATTCCCAGGCTTTTAAAACCATGCAGCTGAAAAACAAATATGTTCTTAAGGGGGCATCTGCATATTTCCCCTGGAAGTTACCCTAGTGGACCCCTGGCATAAATAGACTATAAAAAAGGAGGAAGAAATTCCTGTCTAGAAATAAGTGTGTTGGTGTGTAAGGGTGCACAGCAGAGAAAAAAAAACTCATTAGTCTCAACAGGCAAATCAGGAGCTAGACAAGTCTTCAAAAGCCAAATACAAGACTCAGATAGCCTTTGAAGCAAAGGATAACCACAAAGCATTTTTTATTATGTCCAAAATTCTTAAGAGAAACACTCAACATTGTGCTAAGTTGTCTGTAGGTGGTACTAGGTATACTCAGCCAGAAGAAATAGTAAACCTGCTGGCTGATAAATTCAGCTCAAACTTCACCACCCCCATCCCCTCTGGGAACTCCCCATGAAATGCCCACTATGATTCTTTGCCTGTATCACAAAAGAAGAGGTTGTCACTGCATTCTCTAAAGCTAGAAACACAGCATCAATGGGCCCTAATCAAATCCCTGGGGGTCTATTAAATACTTGAAACATGACCTAGGAGAACCACTTGGATCTCTGTTTAACCACAGTCTCCAGACAGGCTTTGTCTGAGTAGAGTGGAAGATAGCAACAGTCATCCCTCTGCACAATGGGGGACCATCAATGGACCCAGGGAACTACTGACCCATAATCTGGTGGTCTTCTTTGAAAAGATCACTAAGGCCATGGATGAGGGTAAGACAGTGCATACTGCCTACTTTGACCTGGCCAAGGCATTTGACAAAATAACTTTCACCGCTATTATAGATAAACTCACAAAATTGGGCATAAATCTTTACATCACCAGATATATACCCAAATGGTTCATGGATAGGACACATGTCAGAGAGGGGGAGTCCACGTCCAGTATGAGGCCAGTCACTAGTGGAGTACTACAGGTCTCACTGCTGCCCCCCCCACCCCCGTTTGGGATATCATTTTTAGATGTCAAGGCAAATGTAGATGGCCTTTGGCTAGCCATGTTTACTGATGACTGTAAGTTAGGAGCAACCAGTGGCTCCCCAAACGATGTTGATATCCTACAGAATGGTCTGACACAGACTAATGATTGGTGTCAGAGCCATGGCCTCAAACTAAATGCAAACAGATGCATAATAATATCCTTTGGGAAATCAAGTACCCCTGGAAATTACATAATTGATAGCACCCCCTAAGAGTGGACCCAGTGGTAAGAGATATGGGTACTCAGATAGATAGCAATCTGAACTTTGTCTACCATGTGTAGACCGTGGTGAGGAAATCCTGCTATATGACTCAGTGTATAAGTAAGGGCATGGCATCCAGATCTAAGAATGTCATAGTACCACTGTATTCAGCCCTCATCAGACCAATACTCAGGTATAATGCACCCTTTGACATGTACCACACCAAGCACCTGCAACAGTTGGAGCATCCTCAGAGGTTTCTCACACAAAAATACAGGGTATAACCAACATGTCATATGCAAACTGATTAAAGCCCTATCACTGTATTCAGTTTCCTACCAATTACTGAGGGGTGATTTGTGCATAACCTACAAGGCAGTCTCTGACTCATCCCTGATAGAAATGTTGTATATCTGCAAAACTAACTGCAAAAAGGTTACCCACTTCAAAGATCTAAACCTGATCTCTGACATGAGTAGATCATGCTGAAGAGACAGATATGTGTCCCAGAGATTGTCCCTCCTCTGGAATCCTGACCATCTTCAAGTGCAATCTAGACCAATGGCTGGAAAAATTGCAAATTCACTCCTGGTGTGGTGACCATGTCACTTATGAACAGAGACAGTCTATAAAAAATGTCAAATCCCACTTGCTGACCCTTGTTATCTTTCCTCTGGAGATAGCAAATTGGGTAAAATCTGGGTAAAACTGGCTAGGCTTGTAACGGCTATTGAGCTGTTAGCATAGTAACCTCCTATGTACCTTTGAACCTGTAACATGCAGCTGACACAACATCAAATTTACAAATAATTCCAATAGGATGAATGGAACTTTAAGTTCATAGTACAAAAATTCTTAGAGAGATATTTTTAAAAAATTACATGAACTGGCATTGAAAAATCAGATAACATCAAGTCAGTGGTTAACTTTATTGTTTACTACTTTTGTCTCTTCAAAATCAAAAATTATGTTTTAAACTTGTAACATAAAATGAACATTTGCTGTGACAATTCTCAGAATTGAAGAACATTGAAATGACTTAAAAATAAATAAGTCGACATTCAGAATCATCATATAGCTGAAACACCTGATGTTCATAAGGGTCATTTACATATATCCCATGTACCTCTGATACAAAAGGTTTGAGAGGTCATTTAGTGGACATCCTAGCTTGGCTAGAGTATTCCTTTTGTATTGCTAAGAGTTAACCTCTAACTTAATCTCTTTCTAATTTAGCTTTTTCTAGTTAGTTAAGATCTATAATATAGGTGATTATATAACACATTAGTACTATGCAATATTTGTAATTGTAAAATTGTTTTACCTCTGGAGCTTTTCTCCACAGGCCTCTTTTTTCTAAGTTAGCTTATTTAGTTCGTTAAGATCTATAATATATGTGATTACATTTCATTCTTCCCATTGCATAACAAACTTGTACTATGTATTATTTGTATTTGTAAAATTGTTTGTACCTCTGGAGTTTTCTCCCCGGGCCTCCACTGAAAATGGACATAAATCCAGTTGGACTAGCCCGGTCAACAAATGTAAAATAAATAAATAAAAATAAATTCATTTAGTTTTTACTGATTAATTCTCAGAATTATGGGAACATTTCATTTGACACTATGTGTGCTAAATACATCACATTTTAAATAGGATGGGGGTGTCTGTCAGCATAAACTCACTCTCGGTTGTCATTACATTGTCATAGTATCTCAGAAAATTAGACATCATGCTCTCTGTCATACGAGCTGTGGAGACATTTGGGCATAAATCTAAAATATGCAACTTATATATACAGTTTATATATTTGACTTCTGTGGCTAAATGGAAACATTTAGGTTTATTAATTTTGGCTATCAAATAAATCCATGTACTACACAATATGCATCCCAGTAGTTTTCACATGAAAGTGAGATATGAGAATTTGACAGTGGAGTTGCAACTGATGGTTCCAAGTGGGCTCATTTTGCAACAAATACTTTATTAGAACTACACAGATTAAAGTGAATTACATTTATAGATCCATATCATGCTATTTCTGAGGCACTGTGATCAGAAATTATTGGAAATTTTGATTGCAAACATATATCAAGTTTTCAGGAGTTGTCAGGCAGTTCTTCAAATTAAGTTACTGGGAACTCTAATCGACAGCCAACTAAAATTTGACTATCAGCTCAATCAAGCATTCATTAAAACACAGAAGCAAAATAGCTCTTGCTACATGCAAGAACACTCATTGCTAGATCATACCTACTCCCATTTCTTCTGTATGTATCTCCTACACTTATTAATCTTAACAAAAGTGAAAAAATGAAATTAGAAGTGTACTATAACAATGCAGCTTAATTGTTGCAAGCTCCCCATACTAAGCCCAGCACTGCCCCACCTTAAGTCAGCTAAATTGGCTAGAATTCCCCAGTTACTTATCCTGTTCCCAATTAGTCATGGCACATAAGCTTATTTATATGCCAGAAAAATGCCATGCACCTCAAAATATACTGCAGTACCACCCATGTATTAAAGGGTTCCTATTATGTTATTGAACTTCAACAAGTTTGAACCCTATATGGTTGAAACCATATAGTCGAACTTGCTGAAGTTAGAACACGCAAAAAAAATTAAAAGATGCAACAGTAAACTAACTGTTTATCTAATGGAAAGGGAATATTTCCCTTTACTGCACTGTAGTGCAATCTTGGAGTTGGTATATTTAAAGAGCGGGGGTGTGGGGGGTGCAGGGGGGGTTGCCCCCCCCCTGCTTGCAACAGTTAGTTTACTGTTGCATCTTTTATTTATTTTTTTCCGTGTTCAAAGTTTTGAAATTTCGAACAGACAAGTTCAATGTTGTTGTGTTTGAAGTTTTAAAACTTCAATCACGTAATTGGAACCCATATTAGAAACCTGCAATCTAGTAACAAATCCTTCCTGCTTAATACTAAGTCCATCAGCAAAGCAGGGGAATCCTTACATTTGAGCTTTATGTCAGAATTGTGGAAATCTAGTTGCCTCACTCAAACTCTCAAACAAGTAAATGTGTTTCAAAACCCAGCTTAAGCAGGACCTAAACA
Organism: Protopterus annectens; assembly: GCF_019279795.1. Taxonomy (NCBI): domain Eukaryota; kingdom Metazoa; phylum Chordata; order Ceratodontiformes; family Protopteridae; genus Protopterus; species Protopterus annectens. Next base: position 1,562,550,173 of record NC_056739.1, read on the forward strand.
ACACCTGGCTTTGTACATGTTCCACACCTGGATAAGCTAGCCTAGATAATTATCTCAACTACACTTTTACTTCTTTTGGAACATTCTTAAAAGACCTTTTAGGCAGAGAATATTTCTATCACTCTCCTCTGTTCCCTTCTTACCATTTACTTTATAAACCCCTCCTTCACCATCCAAGTCTTTCTTTCTTTATTTCTCATTCCTTCACACTCCCAATATCCACTTTTTTACCTTGACTAACTAACCTCCATGGAGATTACTCTTCCAGTATATTACAATTTACTCTTTATTATTATTTAACTATTTCTATTTTGATAAATACTTTTAATTCCAAATAATAGATTGCTTTTCTATTCTTACCATGTATGCATAAACCATACCTATCAGTTACCGTATTGGCGTGTGCTACTGCAATTCAACTGCTGTGTAAACAAAATTAATATTAAGTGAAACATTTGTAAAATTTATACTACAATTTCATGCAAGGATATTTTTGTTAGCTGTATTATAACATCTCAAACAACTCTGTTACGAAGTTACAATTCTTTTAAATATTAATTTTATGTGAAACATTTTTCTGCATTTTATGCTATAAGTTTATGTAAATATATTGATTCTGTGGAGCTTTACTTCTCGACTCTTCAATGAAAAGTGGGCCTTCCTGTCCAGTTAGGCATTCATGGTCAATAAAAATAAGCAAACAAAATAAATAAATAATAGCCAGATCTACCTTCCTCCCCCTATTATGGATGAGCTGAGACTGGTCGGATGCTGATTCGCATCCTTCCTGGACTACTCCCTCAGTGTTTATGCTGTTTGAGCAATGGTTGTCTGGGTCACAGCAAATCTTCATTATCTTCTTCACAGTGACTGCTAATCTCACTTTTTTATAGAAATTTGTAGTATTTTTAGGGCTTTTGTAAAATAACAATGTATGTATGTCGATGTTTCTCACATGTTTTATATTTGTTACCTTGAAGATAAGTAATATCTACAGTTTAGGTTTAAACCAAATATTTTGGAATTGTATTGGTTTATGAGTTTCTTATGGCCATCCTGACCTTAACTTGACCCAGCCTACAGACACCCATATCCAAGATAAGGTAGTTGGCTACTCAGCTATACAATGTGTATTTCATAAAGTAGTATAACATACAAAGAAACAACAGCATATTAAATGTGTGGAGGTCAGTCTGTTTTTGTGTAACTTGAATTTGCTATAACATGTAAACGGAACAAAATATCACAATTTGAAAAATAAATATTATAGTACTACTATGTTTGTTTAGACTGTTAGCAAAATATACGCCTTATGTATATATTTGTGATAAATTGAACATCACAAAAGTAAGCACTTGATAGCATTCATTGTTTTCTTTTTGTGCCTATCAGCATAGAGCTATACCTCTATAGGACTTTGTAATTTTATAACACTGTTCTTAAGATAGTACGTTGAGCCATAGGGCTGCAAAATTCACTTAGTGATTTTCAGTATAAAGACATATGGCCTCTTCATCTTAATGCAAATTATGCCTTTTTATATATTTCAATATTTGGGAGGATGCTACCATGTTTACAGTAGCAGAAATTCCAACTTTTATGTAGAAATGCATATTATTTTGGCTTTGATGTAATGTGATAAATGTTTGGACGTGTATTGTTTTCTGTTCTTTGAAATGTTGTCATATACCTATACACTGATATACATTTATCTTAGCTAGACAAAATATAATATAACTTGGCAAACTGTGGTAGTGAAATGTTTATAAAAGTGTACATTTAGTACTTTTGTGTGGAAGGTAATATTGTAATCATACTTAGACTATTTTTAGTTAAATTCCATAAAATTATGCTTGTATTCCCAGATACTTACTGTTGAAAAATACCATTCCAGCTGAAAGGCCTACACACCACTCTACACTGTAGTGGGTTGTGCTTTCTGCCCTATAAGTACACGAATTTGGAGAGCTGAAATCTTTATAACAACAGATAATGTCAAACGATTGTCTATATATGCACAATATGATAATTATTTTAAATAGGAAGCAACTCATCTTTTATACAAAGGACCATCCCTTACACATATACATATTAACTACTTTTGGACTGGATGCTCCTCTGATGTTCGACTCTAAGGTAGTGAAAGAAACTTAGGCCTTTAGAAATATACTGAAAAAATTGACAAGCACAGTTATGGGCAGTAAAATATCATGAAGGATATAGCGTTAAAGAATGCCCAAAATAAAATATCCAGTTAAAAATCCTAATTTATTAGTAGCAAATGATTAAAAACTGAGTGCTGATATAGTTAAGGCTTCTTCAGATAAAGTAGTTGGTTATATGACTGTCTTATATACAAACTTACATGAAAATTTTGAATTTGGAGGCAAAAATTGTGAAGAAACTTTGAGTTCTTGCCATAAAGATGGTTGTTAATTTTTTGGAGCACACCTGAAGATTATTTATAAATGTGGCACCAGTTTCAAAAACATCCTTGAAAATTTATCTGGTACCTGCATTTCTTACAATGGCAAAATGTCAAAATGCAGCACTTGTACACAATGCCGCTATATATATTGTGGTGATGAGATCTCTCTTGGTAACAAGTAAATAAAAATACCAGAATGATTCAGTTGCCATTCTTCAGGTGTCGTGTATGTAGCCTTGTATAACTGCTGTCCAGCCTACTACATGGGCAAAACAGAGCGTAAGCTGAAACAATATATATATATATACATATATATATATATATAGTGTGTGCACGCATTTGGTCGGCTGGTGGATGGCCGACCGGAAAATGGTCAAACACATGTCTGTGAGTTTGCATAAATGCAAGCACAAAGTAAGTGAAATGCAAAATGTCCCCCCCTTTGTGACCCATGGTAGCACTTATTTAAGTGGTAGAGTGGTTGGAATTGTCGAATTTGGAATTTTTACGACATTCCGATTGTTCGACACCTGGAGATTCAACATTAAGGTTCAGAAGAAACGACTTTTGGCATTTGGTCGTGTGACCAAATGCATGTATTCCATATATATATATATATATATATATATATATATATATATATATATATATATGGGTCTACTTCATTTGATAGAAAGCACGTTTCACTGAAACTCATTTGATAGAAGTCTCATTTCACTGAAATTCACTTCCCTGAGCACAATTCACTGAAAGCTCACTTTATTGAAATCTCATTTGACTGAAACTCATTTCATCGAAAGGCATATGCTCTGTTCCCCACTTTAATGCGACCCTGGAGTTAGTATATATAGTAAGGGGGGGTGTGGGCATTGTAGCCCCCCACATAGTTTGGCTATATAATATCTTCTGGAAAGAGTTATTCATTCGACTTGTAAGTATGTATGTTTATGATTTACCATGTTTCAAAAAGGTGGGGGGCTATATACAAACTTACATGAAAATTTTGAATTTGCACTGCAGTGGGGAAGAGGGCATATACCTGTTTAGATAAAATGAGTTTCAGTCAAATGAGTTCATTGAAATGAGCTTTCAGTAAATTGTGCTCAGGGAATTGAATTTCAGTGAAATGAGACTTCTATCAAATGAGTTTCAATGAAGTGTGCTTTCCATCAAACGAAGTAGACCCATATATATATATATATATATATATATATATATATATATATATATATATATATATATATATATATCTATATATAGATATATATATATATATAATATATATATATATATAGATATATAGATATATATATATAGATATATATATATATATATATATATAGATATATATATATATATATATATATATATATATATATGGTTCTACCTGAGTATCAACATACCACATAATCGACAATCACTTGACACGAGAACACGACAATCATCACGACAGCTGACATACTGAATGCGACATCCATGTGCTAATGCGCCTCTCTCCCTACCATGTTCCAGGTAATATAAATAGTTGTCTGTCATCAGCATAGCGTTATTTTCCTGTGAGTATACTGTATGATTTATGCTGATGACAGACAACTATTTACATTACCTGGAACATGGTAGGAGCGAGAGGCGCTATTAGCACATGGATGTCAGCTGCCAGAGTCGGTTATGTCAGCTGTCGGTGATGTGGATTGTCGGTGTTCTCGTGTCGGGTAAGTGATTTTCGATTATGTGGTATGTCGACAAACTCAGGTAGAACCATATATATATATATATATATATATATATATATATATATATATATATATACAGATTGTTAAAAATGAGGGACAGTTTTCAATTTGCCATCACAGAGAAAGTTGATGTTAATCCAAGGGGTGGCCCATGGCCTATTATATTAGAACAATGGGAACTATGGTGGCAAATCTATTTAAATGCTACCATGTCTCCAGGACTTAATGACATTATAACCATCAACAGTCTTCTCAAAATGAAGCCATGTCAAAAATAACTCAATATACATATAGAATTATATCATACAGGCTGAATTTGATATTTATTTTGATATTTAATTTTAGGTTTATGCCTAAGACAGGTTATACATTTATTATTATGTCTCATTATCATTGTTATTTTATTTACCAATGTTATCCATTTCCTTGCATCATCTTATGATAAGTACATATTTACTGTTTTCAGTATTTCCATTTTATCTGTTTATTGTGTTTATCCTTGGGTTATACTATAACATTTTGGCTTGTATTCATTCAGGCATAATGTTGCAACTTGGATGCATTGTCATTGTATGTCTCTTTAAGTTTATTTTCAATGTTTCGCTCCAAATTCAACATTTTCACGTGATAAGTTTGCATCTAAAGCAGTCATATGACCAGTTGCTTTATCTGAAGAAGTCTTGACTATATCAGATGAAAGCGCTCAGTTTTTCATCATTTGTTACTAATAAATTAGGATTTTAACTGGATATTTTATTTCAGACATTTCTTAACAATATACACCAGGATATTTACCTCCTGTGGATGTGCTTGTCAAATTTTTGTGCAGTTTTTGGATGTATAGTTTGTTTTAGTTTGTTCAGCATGGCTTCAGGCTGCTATTCTGATGGTTTATTGAACATTTTGCAAGTGAAATTTGGAGCCTTTCAGGATTCTGTGCACAACCTTACCCTTTTAGTACAACAGCTTATGCAACACTCTTTGCCGGGAGCTACTGTTAATCAGGAAGCCATCGATCATATGGACAATCCAGGATTTGAAGATAATGCTATATTTAGTGATTTTTTTCCACCAGGACAGCAACAGTCTTTTTCTAGGCTGGCCACTAATTTGTATGCCAATCCACAAAATATTTTTAATTCATCTCATCATTCATAGCCTATCAACCTGGACTCATGGCTTGACCGAGATACTACATTTACTAATAATGGAAGCTTGCCTGTGCCGTGTACTGAGCAATCTTTGGATTTATTCCATAAAAAACTGATGTGGTACCACAAGCTATAACAGGAGAATATATATTTTAGTGAATGTATTAAGGCAGAACAGGTGCCTAAAGGTTTACGGTGTTAGAAATTTCTCACTGGTTTAATTGAGCATTCTACACTACATCAGGAAATTTTAGCCATATACAATAGGAATGGCTGTGAATTAATGGAGCTACTCATCAAACATAATTCCAAAGAAATTGATGTTTTGTACCTTGTTATTTGATATTTAATTTTAGTTTTATGCCTAAGAGAGGTTACAACTTTATTATCATGCCTCATTATCATTATTTTATTTTTATTTTATTTACCAATGTCATATATTTTCCTTCCATCATCTTATAAGTACATATATACTGTTTTTAGTATTTCCATTTTATCTGATTATTGTGCTTATTCCAGGGTTAAACTATAGCATATTGGTTTGTATTCATTCTGGTATACTGTTGTAACTTGAATACATTGCTATCATATGTCACTTTAAGTTTCTTCACAATTTGTGGCTCCAAATTCAAAATTTTCATGTGATAGGGTTGCATATAAAGTGGTTGGATATATGGCCAGTTGTTTTACCTGAAGAAGTCTTAACTATATCAGATGAACGAGTTTGTGTTTTAATCATTTGTTACTAATAAATTAGGATTTTAATTCGATAGTTCATTTTGGGCATTTTTAAACAGGACATTTACCGCTCATAGCTGTGCTTGTCAATTTTTTGTACAGTTTTTGGATCTACAGTTTCCTTTAGAAATAATATTTCATCTTGCTTTACAAGTATGCATGAATGCATCTCACACACACACACACACACACACACACACACACACACACACATATACAAACATGTCATGCATAATTGTCCTACTGAGGTGAACTGAAGCCAAATAATTTGCTTTCCAAACAGACTGAACACCTGTCATTTTTAAATTAGTACACTACATTTTTGACTTAGATGAAGTAAATCAACTTCTACCCAAAGTAATGAATTCATCACATTACACACACACACACACACACACACACACACACACACACACACACACACACACACGCACATGCACACGCACACACACGCACACACATGCACACACGCGCACACACGCGCACACATGCACACACACACACACACCACACACTTTGGTGGGTATGTTGGGCTTAACCCGCACATATTTGCTCCAGGGTCACACTGCAGTGGGGCAAGGGCTATATTTCATTTCTGACCAAATGGAATTCGACCAAATGAGCTTTCAATCAAATGAGCTTTCAGTGAAGTGGGCTGCTGAAATCGTTACTAGCTTTCCTTACATTAATAATGTTAGTTTTAATGTATGTAATCATTTTAGTTGTAATTCTGAGGGGGTGATATATTCCCTTAAATGCCCATGTAATACATTTTACATTGGGGAAACTAAAAGGGCTTTTAAGCTTAGGCTTATGGAACATGCGAGGGGCATTATTAATAACAAGGAAGAAAGCTCTGTAGCTGTACATTTTAGGAATTTTCATAACAGTAGAAATGAGGGTTTGCAAGGTACAGTTTTAGAAAAAATAAATTGTTCCTGGCATGATAGTTTGAATATTAAACAAGTTTTATTACGTAAAGAAGCCATTTACATTTTGAAATTTAATACTATGCATCCAAATGGTCTTAATGAAGAACTAAATTGGAGAGTACTCATTTGATGTAATGATTGTTTTATATTTAATTGATTTATTGTATAATTGTTTTATTAATTGATATGTATCATATATAATGTGCTTGTGTTTATGAGTTTTTTACTCCTTGAAAGCTACGACCGAGACATCAGAGAATTAAATTTGTTTCTCAAGTTGTGGATTTGCCTGTTATTTTTCCAGTTTTACTCGTGTTTGTTTTGGTGGTCATCATTTTTCATGTCGAGTGATCCACAACTGCATTTGCCTCGTATTTTTCGAGAGACCGGGGATGGTACTCAAATGTCTCTAGATAATTTTCTGGCTAATTCGTCAGATCGTGGGGAACGTAATTCTTCACAAAGAAATATGGTTGGGCATACATCTAATGTGTGGGATAGATGGGAAGTTGACAGACTCAAACGTTTTCCTAATCCCTTTAACAACGTGGGACGCAAGTTACCGGCATCTATTAGTATTGAAAGTAAGTCTCTGTTTGATCAATTGGAGAAAAATATGTGGAAAGAGACTGCTACATTTTTTAACATTTGTGGTTTACAAAAATATGTTGAGTTGGACATAACACCGAGGGGGGCTTAGAGTTTACAAAGATCCAACTACCCCTTTTGATTTGCAAAAAGATACAGACGTAGCTTTTCATAAGCGTTGGGTTGCAGCGGCTCACAAATGTGTTTCCGAATGGGTACACATATTGATTGAGCGGGATAAAATTAAACAAAAAGAATTAAGCCTGGAGATAAAAAAACTATGTGAAAATCTTACAGTATGTACTTCTGCTTCTATTATGGATGACTTTCTTAGTAATATGAATGCAAAACTTAAAGATCATGAGACTTTGTTAGTGGAAAGAAAGAAGGTGAAATTACTAAGAGATATACGGGACTATGAGAATAATAAGGCTTTCTTGTCGACAGCCAGTCGTAGAAAGCCACGTAAGTGGGTGCAGTTTCACAAAGATTCCAAAAGTGAGGGTTCCTATAATTCCTCGCATTCAGCATCTGAGGGCGGTTATACTTCCTATGAAGAGATGGATAATTCCCATACAGAATTTTCTGTATTACCAGTGCCGCAACAAGCGGATAGATTTCATCAAACTTTTCGTGGAGACCAATAGCTCAAGTGGAGGTCTTCAGGGGAGGAAACGCCAATGTGAAATGCATGGCCTTCCACAAAGAGAACAATTTTCACAGGGGGGACATAAAAGAGGTAAATGGTGATAATTTTCCTTTTTTACCTCCTATATAGGACTATGTTGTTAATTTATCGGGACATTCTTTTACAGATACAGAATTTGCTGTTCTCAATCGAGGACTGAAATTTATTCCAACTGTGATTCCACGTGTATATGACATGAAAAGTGATGTATATAGATTTGGCAGAAAACTTCATTTTAAAAGTTTTTTTTGTAGTTTAAAGGAACGTTTAAGTCCAGTCCCTTCTGTGGATAGTTTAGATACATCTGTGGGTAGTTTTTATTCGTGCACATCGGATGATGTGTATGATGCATATTATAGATTTGATACTCAATGTGTTAAATCGGTTAGCCGTTTTGTACCCCCTGTTTTAAATAATGAGGTTGTACATTTGGTCAATTTGCTAAATTTTTCTATTGAATCTGCTTTTAAGGAATATATGAAATATAGAGCTAATATACAATACAATCTGTGTTCTAAAGAATGGAAAGCTTTGTTATCATTGAGTAAAATAGATGAAATTATTTTTAAACCATCTGACAAGGGTAATAAACTTGTTATCATGCACTATTCTCAATATCTTAAAATGTGTAATAACCATTTAGATAATCATGATATTTATGAAAAGGTAGAACAAAACTTGTATATTACTGCCCTAAGGGAATATAATGAGTTACTCAAGAAGGGTGAGAGGTTAGGATACTTTTCACAATCAGATTTAAAGAATAAATTTAGTATAGAAGGATGCAAAATGGCTACCTTCTATTGTCTCCCTAAAATACATAAAAATTTGAGAATACCACCAGGGAGGCCTATTGTCTCTGGTTGTAATTATTTTTTTACATAATTTAGGTATTTTCCTACATAATTTTTTATTAACTAAAGTAAAGACCTTAACATCATATATTACTGATGGTTTTGATTTTTTAGAAAAGATTAAAGATGTTAAGTGGAATGAACGCATGTACTGTGTTACAGTTGATGTTAAAAGCCTCTATACTAATATTAGTCATCAATTTGGTATGGAGGCCTTGAGATTCTTTTTAGGAGAACACCCTGCCTCTGAGTACATTTTAGATTTCATTTACTTTTCTTTGACTCATAATTTTTTTGAGTTTAATGATTGTTTGTATCAACAAAAACAGGGCACAGCCATGGGGGCAGCTTTTGCCTCCATGTATGCAAATCTTGCCATGGGCCTTTTTGAGTCAGAAGTTTTGTATAGAAGTAATTTTTTTTCACAAACATGTCATCAAGTATTATAGGTTTGTGGATGACTTGATTTTTTTGATGGAAGATGGTGAAGTTTTGATAGATA
>NC_056739.1:1562564786-1562799786 GCF_019279795.1 Protopterus annectens
CCTATTAAAACAAATCCCGTCACTCATGCAACTCTCCAAGTTTATGACATCAATATTCAAAACATGTCCCTATTTGTACCCCCATGTTGTCAAGCTTTGTCCAGAATGCGTGCATTAAGAGATTTAGAGGTATGTGCATAATATTAACTGGAATCTGGGAATATGTGTAGAAGCAGTCAGGTAGTGTTAAGAAACATTCCCTCCACAGGTCTGTTAGATAAGAAAACTGTGCCTGCCAATAAAGATTTAAATCCTGGACTGGTAGTGTTTACTCTGGTATAGTATGGCCTGACATGCAGCATTCAGTAATATCTGATATCAGAATAGTACTGTTGTGTCAACCACTGTTACTCACACTGTGCTACATAAAAATATGTGTAGGAATGTATGTGTAAGACTGTTGTAATTACAAGGTCAGATTGTACAACCAAGAGAGGCTTAGAGAGAAAACACTGTAGTACTAGACCACTATATCCAAATAGCATACTCTACCGGGACATAAATTATTGTATTTTTAGCAGACACAGCCATGGTTCGAATCCTGGGAGTGGTAGTAAGCTATATGCATAATCATACCTCTCAACCGTATAGGTTTACTGAATGTCCAGATAACTGGCTCATATTTTCTGCCACCTGAAGGTAGTGCAGGACAGTCTGAGGTGGGTCTCAGATGTGCTGTGGCCTGGTGCCATGGCCAGATGAGGCAGGAGAGGTGTTTCTGCTGGGAACAGCCTTCCCAAAGAAGCTATTGTGTTGCACTATCAGAACATATGTGGGTAGCAATAGTCAACACAATCCAGGATTAGTTATAACAGCATGCATAGATATTCCCATTAACCCAAAACACCAGATTTAGAACAGTTGCCTAGCAAACAGAACACATGCATATATGGAACCACAGTGACCATTACAATGGCATGCAGGTTACATTGTTAGCAACAGGCCACCAATGATAGTGTCTCAACATAGAACATGAATAGAAACACATTTCAATATTTTTGCACAAGAGGATATATGTCCCAACAGTAGGTTTGGTGTAAACATACCCATTGATTTGTGTGTTCAGATTATTGTTGGAGATATGATGGGGAGAGACAGAGATGTCAATTAACAACTATTATATCCTTGCAATATGAGGTCCTCAGCCCTTTTTTCCTGTTTATGTGTTCCAGGTACCATGTTCCAGGAGCATCTCCCTGCTTATACTCTACAGAAGAATGAAATAATCAACTACCTCATGCATCACCACAAAACCCTCTTCAGGCATACAGCCCATTATCTGCAGGAGAGGACTGCCCTGTGGAATGAGCTCGTCCACAGGATAAATAATGTTGGCCTGCATAAGCGCAGTTATAAGCAGGTGTGATATCATTGCACTGACCTCATCTGCCATGCCCGTCAGCTGCTGCTGCAGTTAGGAGGGACCAACTAGCCACAGGTGGGCATCATACCATCTAGCCCCCACTGACACATGCTGAGGAGCTCCTCATCTGCCTTGGGGCACCTGCCCACTAGCCAAGCCAAGAACTTGATGATAGCATTGTGGAGGTGGGTGTTACCCACACAATGGATGAGGAGTGTGCAAGTAAGGCCCCGGGGCACATTAGTAGACCACTGTTACTTATCCATCTTCATCTGCAAAGTATCTTCATGCATATGTCAGATAACATTGTGTGTTGCTGTAGTGTAGTAATGAACAGATGTGCATAATTTCTAGTATTGTGGGTTTGTACTGTTGATGTACTGAAATGCTGCTCCTACCCTGTACCAATGCCACAGGTATGGCTACTGACATTACATCTCTCACACAACTATGTAGGTCCCTCTGGTATACCTCTGGGGCAGCAACCTGTAACTGGTGAGTATGGAGTTTTTTGTTCTGGTTTGACAATACATCGGCCATGTTATGGCCTTGGTATTTGCCATGCACACATTTAACACAACTACCCATAATGCATGCTGTATATGTTCACTTATTGTTGCTGTTAACTGCACTGCATCACAGTGGTCACCATGGTGGCATATCTGAAGGGTATGTAAGAGTCCTGCAGTATACCTAACAACCTGTCAGTGCAAGATGTGTGGACAGATATGAACATAATGGTGGGACAAATGGCCTACAGTAGGGACATGTCTGAAACATTACCCTTATACTGTGGCTACAACAGTGTATACACCACTATTACAATGGCAACTGTTACAGATCTACACAATGGCATATCACAATACCACATTCCACTCCTTTTACAATCTGTAATGTGATCCTAACATGAGCCATGAATGTGTAATATGGAATCCTATGTTAGGACAACAAATATCGGGAATACATACCTCAACAAACACTGGAAGCATATGTGTGCACACACTCCAAATAACATATTGTGGAAGCAGTTTTTGAGGTACTGACAGCATTCACTCTTCTTGAGTACACACCTTCTATCAAGTACAGGGGCTCAATGTCACACCAAGTAATGGTCTGCTGTCCAAGAAGTATGTCCATGACATTTGCCCACTCACCTGCAACAGAGGCAGCCATGGCTTGCACACATCTTACAAACCATGGAACGGATTCCATATCCAAAAGGTAGCACTCAGGAGTGGGAGACATAGCCTTACCTCACCATTGCATATACCATGGCAAACAGTGCAGACAGTCATTTATGTGACTATGAAGTATGGGACAACATTAATGTAGAAAACAAACAGATGCCCATCCAAGACAGATGACAACACATGTTGCAAGCTGGTCATGGAGGCTGCCCAGAAATATGCAGCAACACTGAGGGACTTGCAGGAATGTCTAGCAAGTACTGCCTGTGGAGTACCTGTGTCGACAATTGCCTAGACTCTGCATAAGTGTGGCCCATGGGTTAGGGTAATCAGATGGAAGAGTTGTTGAACAGGAAACATCATCCACAGCTCTCTGCTGGTAGCATATGCATAACATCAAGTCTCCCAAAGGCAAGTGCTGCAAAGTGTAATGGTGTACCGAGACCAAGGCTGAAACCTACAGACATATTAATAAAGATACATGTGCTGCACAAGCGACACCTCACTCCACATCAGGCCCACCATCCCCATCTGTACCTTGCTGGTGCCAGTGTGCACCTTTAGGTTTGCTGTTCATTAGCAGGAACTAGGCCGGTAGACATGGTGTTCTGAATTTGGAACACTGCAAAATGACAATTGTGTGGCCCATAGTTGTCAAGCATCTGCAAAAAGGCTGAGGATGGGGAAGGGTGTCAGACTGAAACACAGCAGTGAACTGAAGCATACATTCAAAGCTCACTAAGAATGGCTGTACTGGAACACAGTAAAGGTCATGAATTGTCTCAGGCATAACCCTGACTCCACAGCAATAGCAAAGCCACTGTGTGACCTCCAATGGATGTGCACATGAGCTGACCTTGCATTCCAGCAGAGTTGTGGGACAGTTGTAGGGTGGAGTGACCAAATAATGGCAAGTGAAGATGCACCATGCTAGTATACCCCTTCCAGGAATAGTGACTGCTGAAGTTCACTTAACAGGTACTGCAACAAACCATTATGTTAAGGGTGTGCACACTTATGCAACCCGCATATTGTATGCATCCCAATCAGCATCTGCACAACTAACACATTTGTTTGATACTGCATTTGATTGCCCAGGTCATATGTCACATATCAGGTGTGTGTAATGCTGACATATGCAGTATTGTGGCCCCATTGCATATCAGGGAAGAAGCTGGCATGTCAGTAAGGGTGTGCACACTCCTCATAGCCACAGTAAGCATTGAAGGTTGTCAGTGTAATTGGATTTTATTGCTCAAACATGCACTGCTGATGATCTGTAAATTAGAGGTCAGGCATTCACTACTGACATCTGTCCTTGTATCATCCCAGGTACATGTCAGACAAACACATAGGGGCTGTGAACAACAGAGCAAACATAACTGCCACCCATATACACATTCAGCAATGGTGTGTACACTCTTGAGGTATGGTGCACAGTACATGCCAGGGTGCTGAACAGGTGCACCCTGGCATGTACATTTAATGTATATGTACAGGTCTTAAATTATGTTTTTTGTTTTCCCCTCACAGGTGGCGAGGTGGGTCAGGGTCCCTCCTGCAGGCAAACTGATGTTAGTGTCCATACAGACTCTGACAATGATGACAGGTGTGGTGAGGCACAGGCAGGGTTGGCAGGGGCTGAAACTGTGTCATTTGTTGACATCCCACTGTTATCCATCCCATCCCCACACACACAGTCACATTGCCTATACATACCAAATCACCAGTGGCCATAGATGAGGGACAGTTGGCAGCTGGTGGCATGGGACAGTACAGTGTGGTGACTATGGCAAGTGTGTCTGTACACAGCAGCCATAGATGGATGACCGGCGAGGTGCCACACCGGCAGTTGCACAGGGGTGCTCATAGGAGGGCTGCTGGCCATCATGCTTCTGGAAGAAGTGCCACATCAGGTGTCACCAGATGCAGGTTTTGGGCCATCATGGAGGCACAGGCACCTATGGAACATTATACCAGACAGAGTCTGAGGATCCAGAGGGCTACTCATTCTGCTGTACTTGACAGCATACGTGATCTTGCAAGTGCCCACATTTACTTTGCAGAGGTCCTGGATAGACGGTTGGGTGAGATGGTGGGAATCCTCGACTGTGCAATGTCAGTGTTAGAGCATATGGTGGGAGTAGGGCAACAGCCACGTGGACATAGGCAGCAGCACCAACAGTTGGAGGTCTACATGGACATGCAACAAGTCACAGCCACTCCTGTAGTGGCAGTACCAGCACCAGCACTGCAGGGGGGTGCTTTCCACACCACAACACAGCAGGCCATGTGCATGTGGTCCTGGCTGGTCCCAACAGGGGACCCAGATCCAGCGGACATTTGTCATAATCAGGGGAGAGTACCATATCTGGCCTTTTACCTGGTAGTGCTCGTGGAACCCCTGTCAGGCACTGTTATTGTGTCCGTGGCCGGAGATAGTGAACTGCACACCCTGCCATGTATGGTCTGCAGCTGTCTAACAAACCCCTGTATAGGACAGCCACATGGCAGAACTGTGTTCATACATGCACACACACACACACACACACACACACACACACACACACACACACACACACACACACACACACACACTGCTAAGGTACCTCCATACCTACACACACCACATCTGCACAGCCCAATTAATAACAAACCACCCTAACACACACACACACACACATGATGTTAATCAAATGACTCAGTCTAGGTCTCTGGCAAGCCCACAACATACCCGGTGCATATGATGATACCTGTGCCACATTCCTGTCATCCATACCATCAATTGGGGGACAGGCTAATATGATTCTGATGCACAGGGTGAATGTACTAAGGTTTAGCAATGTAATGCTCTGTAACATGTTTTCAGCTGGAAAGTATAATGCTTACATGCCAGGATGTGTAGCTGTCCAACTATGATGCATTATAGCTGTTATTAACACTGGCTGATTGTGGTCTCCATAATGTATTCAGTTTGTGTTGTAGGTGTCTATTCTGTTACAGAAAATTTGCACACAGCACATGCATTATTTGGCTGGATACTGTAATCAGTTACCTGTATGGTTGATGGTGACAGTGGTCCTCATACAGTGGACCTTGGGACATGTACTGGGGGTACCATGGTGTAAAGACAGTATACCCAGCACCCATATCCCACATTGGATATTTTGCTCACTGAAACCCATGATAATACTCTGACATACTCACAATCACACATTGACCAGGACTGCAATACAACCCCTTGTCTATCTAATCAGTGCTACTACAGGCATATGCATTTATTGCACATGCCACAGGGATAGTAGGGTGATGGTTTTTCATGGCTCTCCTGATGTCAGCAACATCACTATCCCTTATACTGTATAGCAAGGTGTATTGTATTCAATGAGAATGTGGCCTCAGAATGCTGTATCATACCAGTATACACACTTGCAATCATACACACACACACTTGCCAGGACTCAGAGGGTAACCCATACCTATCTATCCATTTGTACAACAGTGTTGTGCCTGTACTGCAAGCTCCAGGTAGCCTATAGGGTGAAGAGTATAACAAGGTACATTTAATGCCCATTACAGCAGCAGCCATTCCTAACTATGGCAATGGAGGATCTAGTGGGTGAGAAGGCCCTCAGGGTATTATCAACTACATGTTTACAACCACACAGACACTGTTATTCTCAGTAATGCACACTGACACATTTGTCAGTACTGAGGTCCATAGGTACAGGTGTTCCTAGGTGTATACCAGGATATTGTCCATGGAGAGATGAGAAGAGTAGGGGACGTGGTTACAGTGATATCATGCCACCTGACATTTGTCAGGGGGGGGTGTGAGGGCGTAGTCCCTCACATATTATAAACATTTTAAACTATACACAGTGATACGTACAAGTGCAATACATAACTGTTTCCAAAAGAGAATATATAACCAAGATATGTGGGGGGCTTCACCCCCACCCCCCTTACTTTATATACTAACTCCAGGGTTGCACTACAGTGGGGAAAAGGCCATTTATGACTTTCATTGAAATGAGTTTCAGTCAAGTGAGTTTTCAGTGAAGTGAGCTTTCAGTGAAGTGGTCCTAGTAATTTCATTTTCATTCAAGTGAGTTTTCAATCAACCGTAGTAGACCCATATATGTATATATATATATATATATATATATATATATATATATATATATATATATATATATATATATATGTGTGTGTGCGTGTGTGTGTGTGTGTGTGTGTGTGTGTGTGTGTGTGTGTGTGTGTGTATGTATGTATGTATGTATATATATATATATATATATATATATATATATATATATATATATATATATATATATATATATATATATATATATATATATATATATGGGTCTATATCATTTCATTGAAAACTCATTTCATCGAAGCTTAATTCATAGACACATATGCACTGACAGGTCACTTCACTGAAAACCCAATTCACTGAATGCTCAATTCACTGAAAACCCATTTCACTGAAACTCATTATTTGAAAGGTATACATGGCCTATTACCCACTGCTGTGTGATCTTGGAGTTAGTATATAACGTTAGGGGCTTGTCGGGGGCACAGCCCCCCACATTTGGGGGGTGTGGGGGATGAAGCCCCCCACATAAACTGGTTATATGTTCTGTTCTGGAAGAACCTGTTTATTACACTTCTAAGTATCCATCTATATTCTTTAAAATATTTACAATATGTGGGGGGCTGTGCCGCCCACACCCCCTTTACTTAATACACTAACTCCAGGATCGCACAACAGTGGGGAAAAGGAAACATATGCCCATAACATGCAGTGGAGTCATACCTCAGCACTAATAGTCACAACCTCTTAGTGCAAAGGGATGTCATGTAAGTATTGCAGGTATAAATGTAGAATGTTGCTACAGTAACAGGGGCTGTGTTAACAGATATGTTGTGCGGGAAGTCACAAATCACAGTAATGATTCTGTGGAATACAGCTGAGATATGAGCAATAAACGTGGACAGTCTGACACAACCGGGTCAGTGTAGAGGTATACACAGAATTACTTAGTGCAAGACGTATGGACCAAACCTGACAAAGTGGATGTTTACACCCATGTAAATGGGGATATCACAAAAATACTGGAATAGATAAGCTCACACAGTTGATGCATTCAAATTCTCCTGGCTGTCCTAACACATATTAACTGGAGGAGCAGAGGTCCCAAGCCCACATGCTTCCCACAAGTTAGTGATATACATCTTTACAGCATCCCACTGCTTTGTCAGAAATACACAACAGTTATAGTGGCCAGGCAACACTACATCTGACAAATGTCTGGACATAACATCACAGTAGGTAAATACACTTGGCTGCTAGGCATGTCACAAAGCCCTGTGCAAACTACATGCAGACTGCCACAACACTGACCCAAGTTTCCTATGGAGGAAGACACATGTACTTGCAAATATAGCAGGCACAACAGGCATGTAACAGCATGGAAAAACAGACACCAGTGTGAAAGTGCATACCCACAACTAATCTGAACATAGTCACAGTCACATTATGTTAAGCCAAATTAATAGTACAATATATGGACTGTGTGAAACCATCCTCATATGTGCCACTCACACTCTAACCTTACATTTACTGGGCCAATACAGAGTGTAATCTGATGCCTGACTGTGGTATGGGACATGTGTCAGTCTGGCCCTACAAACATGTATGCTGATAGGGTACCATAAACTGGAGCAGCATGCAATGTCAGATAGAACAGGACCAAGAACAAGTACCTCTACCACTGTCTGTACACAGGCCAAGTAACATATTCACAATACACACTTTGTCAACAATCACCATAAGTACACAGACCTCACTACTGTACACACTACAACAGAATGTCCAGGTTTTGACCTCAAATATAAGGCCTAATATATATAACATGTCTAGCAGTCTGATATCTCACTGGCTTGTTATCAGTTATGATGTCAGTAAATAATGATGTAATGTACATATCCACCTCTTACTGCATGACATATGGACAAAGGGTGACAGACTTGGGGGACAGAGGCACAAACATAGGGCCAGTATTGACATATTGGTGTGATAGACTGAGAAATTTCCTTGTGTAACAGGGTTTGTTGTGATATATCTCTTTCTGAGGGATATGAAGTCAGTAACTCACATGGATGTCACCATGTCCTGACTGCAATAATCAGAGTATGCTACTGCATTTCTAAAGATAGGAAATGTGTGAGCAGCACAACACATGTAAGACTCCAAACTCTGGCCAGTCTGCAGATAGTCCTACAGGTGAGAGTTTCCTCAACCACATAACACTGTCATGCCAGACTTTAAATCATGCAGAAAAGCCATATCCACACAAACCCTATTAAGCCAACATTACTTCAAATGTAGAACAGCAATACTTACATTCTGTCCCCATGTCTGGAACACCCACCCCTCCTGTTTGCTGGCCTTTCTCTATAGTGTATGTTGTAAGAGGCATTTCCAACTACCCTCTGTGATGCTGTTTGTCAAACATGTACATGAAGTCCTGCTCACAGTGAAGGAAAAGGGCCAACACCCACATGAAGTACTCAGTTATAGGAGTGTGTTTTCATGCAATTGGCTATAGGAATTATACCACAGCTGTTCCACATGCAATTGGCAAGTGGGGGACTCCAATTCATGGACAAGCCATCAGCTGATCATGAGCATTACTTACAAAACTCAAGCTGCTGCCTATGCAAAATAGAAGTACTTTTCCACATCCACCAGAGAGGGAGAAAGAGAGAGAGAGAGACAGAGACAGAGACAGAGACAAAGTAAGAAAGGAAGGGAGTATGAGAGTAAGAGCCAAGTGTGTTTATGTATGATCCATGGGTGGAGAGTGGTATCTGGTTATTATAACAGTTGCCTATATTGTTTACTGATCCATACTGTCACATAGTAATTGCATATGGCTGTACACATTTATGGCTGAGGGTTGTCTACAACAACCTCTACAGGGTTTGAAAACTGTTGGCCTTGTAATGTGGACAACGGGACATGTAGGTCCCCAATATAATGATGTAGCAAAACCCACACTGCAATCGATCCTGTCATTACACAATCACCCCAACTGGATACTGACAACCCACACACTTACCAGTGGTGAGTTTCAACCCCTACCTGACTATATATTGCTATTACAGTGTTACACAGTTATTGCATGTGCCATGGAGTTTACATGTTAGAGAACTGTCCAAAGGTATCTTTGAAGGTGAGTGACATCAGCAACAGTGCTAAAGGAGGGATAAGGTAAGTGTAGTAAGTGTGAATGTCCACAAAAGTGTCAAGGAAGACACAAACACTCTCCTGGAAACACACACATTATCACCGCTGTCAGGGTAAGAACTCCTACCTAACTAGGTGACACTACTGCAGTTTTGTGCAGTTATTATAAGTGCCACAGAGCTCACATAGCTGATACATGGCCAAAGGGTTATTTCAAGATGAATGACATCAGCAGACATGCTAAAGTAGGTCAATGAGAGGTGTAGTGATTGTGAATGGCTTTAAAATCATTAATTGCCACACACACACTTGTCAGTACAGAGATTCAAACCCCTCCCTAGCTATGTATTGCTACTACAGTGCACAGCATTTATCGCACGCACCACAGAGCTTATAGGATATATGTTGTCCCAAGGTATTTCTAAGGTGAGGAACATCACCAGCCCTTGTAAACACTGGCATTGGGTGATGTAGTGGTTGAGAGATCCCAAAACTAGTTTTACCCTAAACACACATTTACATTTGCCAGGGTTGAGGTTCAAACCTCTATCTAACAATTTTTATGGACCATTATTTTATGCATTTACCACATGCACCACTGACTGGACATGGTTTAGGGCTGGCAACTGGTATTTCTAAGGTGGATTATATCCACAGGACTGCTAATGTCAGGCTCTGAGATGTGTACTGGGTGCAAATGGGGCCAGAATCTTTGAAGTATACACACAAACACTTGCCACAGATGAGAATCAAACCCATACCGATGTAGTTACTGCTACTACATTGTTCTGCATTTACGGCAAGTGTCACAGAGCTTATAGGGCTTAATTTTGTCCACAGGGGTAATTCCAGGTGACTGACATCAGCAGGCTTGCTAAAGTACAGCAATGGGACTTGTAGTGACTGTGAATGGCCTCAGAATCACTCATCTCTACACACACACACACACACACACACACACACACACACACACACACACACACGCACACACACGCACACACACACACACACACACACACACACGCACACACATGCACAGTTTCACAGTTGCCATGTCTGAGATTAGAACTCCTCCTTAACTAATATGTTACACTATAGCATTATGCAGTTATCGCATGTGCCCCAGAGGTTATAGGGCTGGTCCTTCTCCAAAGGTGTATTTCAAAGTGATTGACTTCAGCAGGCTTGCTAAAGTAGAGGAATGGAAGGTGTAGTGAATGTGAATGGCCTCACAAACATTAATCTCTACACACACACACACACACACACACACACACACACACACACACACACACACACACACACACACACACACACACACACACAGATTTTCACAGTTGCCATGTCTGAGATTAGAACTCCTACCTAACTAGTATGTTATACTATAGCATTACACAGTTATCATATGTGCCCCGGAGGTTATATGGCTGGCCCTTGTCCAAAGGGGTATTTCAAGGTGACTGACATCAGCAGACTTTCATTAATCATTAATCTCTACAGACGCATACACACACAGATTTTCACAGTTGCCATGGGTGGGATTAGAACTCCTAGTATGTTATACTATAACATTACGCAGTCATCGCACACACCACAGAGTTTATAGGGCTGGTCTTTATCCAAAGGGGTATTTCAAGGTGACTTACATCAGCAGGCTTGCTAAAGTAGGCAATGGGAGGTGTAGTGACTGTGGATGGCCTCAAAATCATTAATGTCTACACACAGAGTTTGACAGCTGCCATGTCTGGGAGTAGAACTCCTACCTAACTACTATGTTATACTATAGCATTACGCAGTTATCACATGCACCATGAAGCATACAGAGCTAGCCCTTCTTCAAAGAGGTATTTCAAGGTGACTGACATCAGCAGGCTTGCTAAAGTAGGGGAATGGGTGGTGTAGCGACTGTGAATTGCTTCAAATTCATTAATCACCATACACACACACACACACACACACACACACACACACACACACACACACACACAGACACACAGTTTCCACATCTGAGATTAGAACGCCTACCTAACTAGTATGTTACACTATAGCATTACACAATTATCGCAAGCGTCACGGAGCTTATGGGGCTGAGACCTGGCCAGGGGGTTATTTCAAGGTGACTGACATCAGCATGAGTGCTAACATGGGCAATGGGAAGTGCAGTGTGTGTGAATGGGCCATAAACCATTCCTCTGGAAGCATACACACAACACTCAGTCACACACAACTTTACATTTGACAGGACTGGTTATACAAATGCTAGATGAATACTGATTTATACTGCCATGTTACACAGTTATCACAAGCACCACAGACACTATAGGGCTGAGGGCTACCAAAAGCAAATGTCTACAGTGATTGCCATTGGCACATCATATAATATTGGCCAATTGGATATATGGTGGATGGGACAGGCCCCATTATGGCAATCTCTTTGTCAATGTCTACCTCTCTCTTCCCCATATCTCTGTGTGTGTATGTTTGACCTATTATAGTGTGTTGGCCTTGGATATGTCTGAGTATTCCTATCCAATGTGTGTGCAAAACATGAATGGTGTGCAATGTGGTGTGTGTGTGCACAGACATCTGCGACTGACAGATATATATAGTCCACCATTGTTGTCAGACATGGGCTTCATTTTTCTAACTGTTGGAGCATGCCCACTATGATCTTCTGTATTTTGTGGTTACACATGGGTTTCATTTCTCTAAGTGTAGGAGCAAGCCCAGTATGACCTTCTGTATCGAGTGTATGAATCCATTCCAGGTAGGTTGTATGCCAGTGCAGGATTTTGTGTTCTACTCCTACAGCTAGCAACCTGTTTCTGCAGGATATCTGTAGATAGGTTGACAATATGGAGTCACAATGGGTGAAAGAAAGCGGGATACTGTAACTATTGTGTCTGTGCTGCTTGTGTTACATGGCTGGTGTTAGTAGAGATATTCAGACATATGTACTGTTTTACACTGTGATGTATTATGTCAACTACTGACAGATATACTTATTTACTCACAGTTATTTCCTGGGCAATACAAGATGAATGAAGCTGTATCCAGTATTGTGGTCTGCAGCCTACATATTCTTGCAGACTCATGCCATTCTGGAGGGGTAGCTGCAGACAATTGCTGATGCCTCTGTGTAAATGGTCCAGCACCTTGGTATTGTGATGGCTGAGGATCCCCTGCTTGTACAGCTATCAATGTAATAGAATGGCCATATCCTGCTGTGGCCATACCTCTCAGCTGTACAGATTCACCCAGGTTACCCAGAGGCAGGGCTCATATATCTGGTCAGTTCCCCTTCATATTGTGGTTTACGAGCAGGTTTGTAGCCACCCATTACTGGGTTTGCAGGCAGGGATAGTATGGGCACACATCAGAGTTTCAGACTTCACATAGTCCATGCTTCTCACCCCCCACTCTGTTATTCTATCCTCTTCCTAACATTATGCGAGTGATATCTGAGATGTATCCCTGTAGTTATCCCATCATCCCAGCGGTATTTAGGGGATGGTCCGCAGTTCATGCAGTAGGACATGGTGGGCATGGTACTGGGATTAGTCGACATGGCCTTGCATTTGTGTTCTGTGGATTGTGTTATGTTGTTAGTTGGGACCCCATGAGATAACATACATTGGCAGAATGGGTGAGGCACAGGCTTTTGACAGAGGACTGTAGGGCAATTGATAGTGATGCAGATCATCTGTAGCAGGCCAGTGCATTCTGTCACTCCTACAGTTCCATGCTGCGAGCCACTGGATTCCCCTGGGGTGACAGGATAAGTGTGTGAAGTGTTAATGGCAATACTGGCAGGGTGCTGCTTACAGCTATGGATACACCTGCATGGGACACCTCTTCAGCATGCTGCATTCTGTGGGTATTCCTATACAGAAGTGGGGGTCATATTGTACTCATTCCCAACAGCAGGGATATGACCTGTGATGAACCTGTGGCTGATGGTGGGGTGAGCTGAGTGCATGTGTGATATGGAAGCTTCTTGCAGCTGATTCACAGATATACCTAGGACATTCCCCTTATGCTGCCTTGCGAGAGGACATAGTCAGTCTCTCATTACTTCATAACTGTGCCTTTTGTGGTCTGCCAATGATTGGCCAAATTACAACAGTATTCCATACTACACAGATAATTAATGTACTGCTAACCTGTATGTACATTTACAGAGGTGTGTGCAGTTGACAGTTAAATTTTATGTACTCTGTCTAGGGTACTTCCACCTGTGTACTGTGTGTATGTCTGGGGCCACATTCATGGCATGTCCATCTTTCAGATGGTGACAGATATTATTGACATCTGAACAATGAGTATGGATGACTGCTGAATTAGGTCTTGCTGGGATGCATTGTGGTTGGCACTGCAGTTGTCAGAAAATGGTCCTGTTATCGACAGTACTGGCCATAGGCCACCAGGACATAACCCTCCATGCCTACATACTAACCACTTCCACACAATATACAAAACACAGCAATCTAACACACAAAGCCCTGCATATTTGCAAATTGGGCCAGCTCAGGTAATATGTGCTCCAGTGTTATTAAACCCACATGTATATGTTATTGCATTTCTACATAGGATTGTGGGGGGGGGGGTACACCTGACAACTGTAAACTTTTGCTATGACTGTACTGGCATTTCAGGTACTCTGTTGGCTTCCATTTTGTTTTGTATTCTGACCTATCATGCAGACTAGAGGCATATCAGTAGAGTACAGATGTTAGGTTTTACTGACCTACATTTCAGTTTCAGACTTCTTACTCTTCAGAACTAGCATACAACTGCCTGACCTATTGTAGTCTACCTGTGTAGGTCTGGAGCGGGACTGTTCTCCATTCCCATCAATTGGAGGTCTTAGCACAGCCTTTCTTTATGGTCATCTACACCTGTCCTGCTGGCTAAGGCTGTTGTTGGGTATGTGAGCCTCACTGACATGCATGTGTGTGTCCTATGGACACACATTTGGGCCACCACATGTACTGCAGTGGGATTTGTCACCTTGTCTAGTACTGCCTACTTTGTTGACACCAGTATTTGTTATGGATTTCATGATGCCCATATATGTGTCCACTATTTGCTGACATCCCATTCAGCCACCCAATTCCCTTGCATGCTCACATCCATACCATAAATACAACTAGCAGAACATACTACTCCATTCAGCAATTGATAGGAAGAGTGACTTACCTTGTGGCTGTGCCAGTATTGATGATGGTGCTGGAGGGCTGACTATGTCAGATGCACATTGTACACTCCCTATACATGGTAAAGCACAGGTAGTGCCATGTTTGGCATCCCTTTTACTGTATGTGCGAGTCAGAGAGAGGTGTCATTCCCTGGGTTCCTACCGTGTCAGTGTATGTGCTATGCGTTGCCACTTTGCCAAAGCCTGGGCATACTGGGCATGCCTCCTTCTGCCTACATGGGCAGGCTCAGGTTGTTCCTCCTCTGAGTTACTCTATGCCTGTGCCGGCCTTGGTGCGGGGGCTGTGTGGCCCTGCCTTGTGCTGTTTCTGCTGCAGCTGTTTCCACAGGATCATATTGTGTAGCATGGGACATACAATGAAAATTTGTGTACATGTAGCTGGAGAGCACTGCAAGACTCCACTGGATATGTCCAGGCACCAGAACCGTGACTTGAGCATCCCAAACATACGCTCTATTATGATTTTGGTTTGTGCGTGTACCTCATTATGGAGTTCATGTTCGGGTGTGTGTGCATTTCTGATGGCTGCCATCAGCCACGGCTCCAGTGTGTAACCAGCATCCCCCACTAGGTGCCCAAATGGGATGTCCCCACTGGCAAATCTCTGGTACAGCTGTGTCATATGCCAGATGTGGGAGTCATGATAGCTTTCAGGGCTGCCAGCACACATATTCATTATAATGCCCTGGGCATCACACACAACAACCTGGCAGTTGATGGAGGGGAAGCCCTTGCAGTTTATGTAGACCCTATTCCACTTGCCAGGTGGTGCTTTGATGTATATGTGCATGCAGTCTATAGCACCCACTACCTCAGGGTATTTTGCTATTTGGTGGAAGAGACACATATTGCTGGTCAACGTCTCACGGGTGTTGAGGAAATATATGTGCTCACTGGCATGTGCTGACATGGCATCCAGGAACTGGTGGAGTACCCCGGATGCTAATGCCTGTGAGATCCCCATGATATCCCCAGTTGGCCTTTGGAAGGTACCTGTGGCTAGTATTCGTAAGCCTACACATACCTTGGTATCCACTGGGATGGGTTCCCCTCTGTTGTTTCTGTGTGTGATGCATGACTGGCACAGCTCAACAGTTTGCTGTAGGATGTCCCTATCCACCCTATAGTGCTCCACTATCTCCAGCTCATGTAGCCCCCTGGTAGGTTACCCTGGGTCTGTACACTCTTCTCCTTCTCCTCATTGTGGGTTGGTCATCAGCATTCTCATCCTCACCACCCTCAGCCTCTTCCACATATTGATGTATGAGAGCGAAAGCAGCCCCTATCATTTTGTTAGTTTTGTCAGGTAAAATTCCCCCATCTGTGTACACCAGTGGTGTAGAGTCTGTGGGAAAAACCAGAGTGAAAGGTGTTTGCATAGTTTATAGTATTGTGCTGGGCTCGGCTGGACTGCTGCCTCTGTAATTGGCTGATTCTGATATATTTCACCTGCCAGCTATGCTAGTTTTCCTTGATTGCCTTCCTACTGCTGTTTTCCCTTCCCATTGCCTTCCCATTTAAGCCCCGAGGCATGCTGTGCATACCCAGTGCTCAGATGTGAACAGAGCTGCTATTTCCTGTTTTTTTTGTTTGTTTAACACCTGATGCGCAGCGTGCACACCCATTTAGGCAATGTGAACACTGTTAGGCAGCCTCAGACACACACCCCCTTCCTTAGCTGTGCTTAAATAAGGGCAAACACAGGCCTGAGAGCTTTAATAAGCTTACAGAATGCATGACACTCCCCCTTATGAGGTCATCTACCTCTTATGTTTATACCATGGTGTTGCTGCACCTACACGGTTGGGTGCAAGCTAAGACTGAGAGGAAATCTGTGATTCATTATCAATCTCCTCATTTGCATAAAACTGACTGATAATGTATGGTTACAAAACTGACGCTCAGTCTTCCCCCTTAGCAACCACTATTCCATGATATTGTTGTCTTATTCATGCCATTGACTATTATGGCAGAATGCTGATTTGGGTTTAAAAGCTTATTTCCAACTTTTTTTCTTATTTTTGGGCCAATCCCATTTGCGCACCACTGCCCTAGGCTTAAACGGCCAAAAAAAAGTAAAAGTTATTTTTTTATAATTTTGCAACTATTTCCCATACTGATGGTTATATATTTGACCATTGGCATGCCTACTACATTGAATACATGCTTTCTTTGGAGCTGTCATGCCCCCATTTTGTAATTTGTAGAAATGTATTCGGCTAGTAGCTGAATACATTTCAGCAGGTTACACTATTCCTGCACAGACGCCTGCCTGCTTCCTGGATTGCTAATTCATCTCACATGGTTTTCACCTGCAAATGGGGTAATTAGCATACAGGAGCTGTGTTTGTGCAGGAATAGTGTAGGAGCACTAGTCTATATCCTGGGAGCTCGTTCCTGGATCGCTCGTCTGCCATATTGCGTGCAGCAGCTCTTGCACTATTTCTGCACACTGTACAGAGCTTGCTGCATCCTGGGGATTGAGTCAAGAGGGTATAGAGCTAATAAACTTTGAGCCCAGGTGGGTGCAAGCTGTTTTGTGTCTGTTTCTCTGCAAACTACTCCTAAATGAGAAATTAAATGTGAAATTTGTCTAACCTAACACTATGTAGCCATTCCTCATAACTGAGGGCAAACCTACATTTCAACATTTATTTAAGCACAGAATTGTTGAGTAGTGTATTGGATATGATTGATGGCTTCCTTGTGTGGAGGTCAGTGTGTGTGTGTGTGTGTGTGTGTGTGTGTGTGTGTGTGTGTGTGTGTGTGTGTGTGTGTGTGTGTGTGTGTGTGTGATATCCTTATACATCTGTGTGTGATTGTGAACATGAGCATGCGTTTTATCATCTGTATGTGTCTGCATGATTATCTTTAGAGAATTATTTTTATACAAAAAATAATATTGTTGTGTGGCTTAAAATACTGATACTCTAATACCAGTTATATTTCTGGGGAAGCAAGTTTTTCGGTTATATCAGGTTATGTTCTCCTCTGAACAAGATGAGCACTGTTATTGGTAAGTTGATACACATTGCCAAAACTCAGCAATAGCATACACCTTTTCCTGTTTGAGCCACCTCTACATCTCAGCTGTTATACATTATGAGATATATAGTGTAGCCATGTATATACCAGAGAAACCATGATATTCATGTCTTTCTAAAAATAATTAATTCATTTTCAACAATGAGATGGTAAAATTAAAACTGTAATAAATTATTGGCATAATGACCAAAAATGTATTTTATTAATTGACAGATTTTGTTAAAATTCCTTTCCAGAATGCCTGTTTGGCAAAATATGTTTTTGCTTATTCTGCATCAAGTTTGGGAGTAATTTGTTCAGTATGCAAAATGAATGCTGTCCAGAAACATGCAGTGCCAAGAGCAGGGTAGGCTACACTTGGGTGGTTGTGGGGAGTACAATATTTTTACTCCCCTGTGCATTTTATACCACCATGATTTTCACAAGTATGATAATTTGGTATACATTTTTGCCAGTCTGTCAAATGGTGTACTACCCCTTTTTCTGAAGAAAAGGTCAGGGGGGGTATAGGGTGCCTTCTGTGCAGAACTTGCATGCCCTCCCTATGTCCATGTGAGCTTTTAGTGGGGGTCCCATTTCCTTCCACATTTGAAACACGTGCAGGAAGATCATTTGGTGGTGCTCAGAACTGATTGTACATAAGTG
This sequence comes from Protopterus annectens, assembly GCF_019279795.1. Lineage (NCBI taxonomy): Eukaryota > Metazoa > Chordata > Ceratodontiformes > Protopteridae > Protopterus > Protopterus annectens. The sequence continues at coordinate 1,562,583,506 of NC_056739.1, forward strand.
AGGGTTACTTATAGAAGTGGATATGTATTTAGTAAATGACTGGTGTTCATAGGGGTTTGGGTCCTTCCTTAAACCCACTGCTGCTGAGAGAGGTTGCAACACCCAAGTCCTTGAACTGCTTAAAGTATTCATTGAAAATGGAAGGATGGATGGATGGATGGATGGATGGATGGATGGATGGATGGATGGATGGATGGATGGATGGATGGATTAAAGGATGGGGCAGATGTAACACCTTCTTATTATGGCATAAAGAAAATAGATATACATTGCTGACTATGAAAAACCTGTAACATATCCAGAAAATAAAGAAACTGGCTTATGAGGTAGAACCAACTGCCCTGACCTATCATGAGATCTATGTTTTGTTGCTAAAGATATACAACATAATTCTTGCCATTCTTGTATGAAACACAGCTGTTCTAATAAGTACGGCCATCCTAAGATTTAGAAAACAGATGTGTACTGCTGAAACTGCACATGTCGACAAACACTAAAGTGATCAGCCTTGTTTGTAGTGTCACTGAAAAATATGGATTAATTCTTCTATCTGCTGCTTATCACTGTTTTTGTTCATCAGACAATTCATACAATCAGGATCCTTTGGTACAACCAAACTATTTTCCAGTTCAAAGGTTCATCATATGTGCATATAATACTGTTGATCAGCATTTGTAGCCTTGCCAGTAAAAGTCCCACTAATTGATACCTTATATTACAAGTAACCTTCACTACTTACTCCCCTTTCTATGATGGCTAGAGGGGCAGACCTGGAGTGAATTTACTGTTCCCCATCCATTTATCTAGGTTGTATATGAACAGAGTCATGGAACTACTTTGCTTAATATAAAGGAGAAGTCTGTTCCAGAGGAGAGAGTATCTATCCTGCTAACAAGTTTTGTTTTTGTTGCAGTGAATGTTTAGTTCTTTTGAGAGGCTGTTAACTCATTTAAGCCCTAGCACCTTTTTGCATTTGTCCAGTTAACACTCATAGCTCTGTATGGTATACAGATTATTTTTTCAGTCTGGCTTCTTTAACTAAGTGACTTACCAGTTGATAATAGGCAGTATTATAAAGTAAAGGAATAATTAACATAATCCCCAGGATTTACTAATCTTCCGTGTAAGACTAGATTAGTCTTACACGGAAGCAGCAGTCTAAGAGTATGATGGCAGTGCGCCATGCACATTAATGAGGGTGCGCTGCCTCAACTCTAAAGCTTACATGGAGCGTGGATGAGTGTAGGGGGTGTGTCAAACTGCCAAGCAGGTCAAAAATCCACACCCCTGCAATGAAGAAATGCCGTAATGTCAAGTTACATGAGCGAGTCCGCTCACATGTGCACAATGTAACACTACACTCCCCCATATGTTAAACAACTGACAAAATTAAAAATAGAAAGATTTTTTAATTTTTTTAAATTTCATCCAATATAGCTGCCCATATTTGCGCGTGTTTGTGTGGGTTTGCCCATTGCTTAGCTGCAGTTAGCAGCTTAGACACCAGAAGAGGATAATAAGAAAAATATATGCAAATTAAGCAAAATAGCGATAGCGTAGTGGTTAGAGCCTTCGCACAAAGAGGAGGCATTCCCGTTTCAAGTCCCACTACTGCACGTTCCATTTTCTGTTGGAAATCTGTATACAAAAATATTTCCTGACATTTTTTTATGTATAAGTTTTTTAAAAAGCATTGAAATGTTAAATGTAGTAATGAACGATATATATATATATGAAGGTGAAATGGTTATGCATTCTGAGGCATGAGTACCCTATTTTAAGCAATATAAAGGTGTGGCCATGTTTAACTGACTTTGCTCAGTTTTGCCCGACTTTGCCCAACGTCCATATAAATATGATTTTTAATCCCCCTCTCTGCGTGTGGCTGCTGAGCGATCCCTGGCATCTACATTGTATACCAATTGCAAACCTACTATACTCACTTTTTCCACTCCCGGCTGTGCCCTATTGGACTCAGAAGAACAGCAATATCCACCTACCTATACCTGACTGGGTAGCTCCTCACCTGGGGTATCTAACCGCCTTGGACTAAAAGCGTAAGATTTGCAAACCTACTATACTCACTTTATCCACTCCCGGTTGTGCCCTATTGGACTCAAAAGAACAGCAATATCCACCTACTTATACCTGCCTGGGTAGCTCCTCACCTGGGGTATCTAACCACCCTTGGACTAAAAGCCTAAGATTGTAATTATTATTTTCCTTCCTATACTTTACGTATATACTAGTCCACTACACTTCCTAGGTGTACTAGTTAAACTGCCATATCTGCCAGCAGCCATACACCTCCTGTCTACTACTGTTGCTCTCCCTGCCTGTTACTAAGACATTGTACCAACCTTTATTCTTATACCCCTCTAACCTCTCCCTTCTCCATTACTTTTCCTTTTATTTGCATGTAACTACTAAGATCTCCTTACTGGGTACTTACAGACTTTGGCCACCAGATGGCAGTCTTTACTCTCCTCTAATTTTCTCTTTGTCACCCTTCCCACCTCATACTTTAAACCTTTCAGGCTTGTTGCACATTTCTCCTTTTACTTTTCTTCTTCCATAGTCCTTACTAACCTTGCACCCGACTCTCCACTGTCCTTATAAACCCTTTATCTAACCCTCCTCTCCACCTGCACTACTCCTAGGTTAACCATTCCTCACCCTGGTTTCCCCTCTCTCTGTTCATATTTCCCCCTTCCTCACACTCGCACCATCTGCCTTTCTACTTACTGACTTCTGTTCTTACCTTCTACCTTACTGATTTTTTTTTTCTCACTGTTTTTTCTCACTGCTTTTACCTTACATTGGTCTCTCCCTGATACTTTACCTAGTCTAAAACCTACCTAGCCTCCACACGCTATCTTCTCCACCCCCTTCTTCCTTTCAATACTTACCCCTTTGCTCTCCCTCTCCTATTCTCGGAGATATTGTCCCTATCTCTCTTCCTGCCTTCATTAATCTCCCCTTCCTCTTTTATCCATTGTATACATCGCTAAATCCCTCCTCACAACTCTTATGTTTTTTCCACCTCCCCTATAACTATAAAGTTTCCCTACTGTGAAAACTATCCCCCGTCTAACTCTATCTCCCTCCTCCTCTCTTGCTCTAACCTACTTCTCTTACCAGCCTGCACCTCCACCTTGCCCTAGTCTTCCGGTCTCCATTCTGCTTTTTATACTTTACCCCCCCCAGCCTATCACATCTGTGCCTGAACTATTATATGGGACTAGCTCCCAAGAGGCGCCATTTTTAATCCCCCTCTCTGCGCGTGGCTGCTGAGCGATCCCTGCCGTCTACATTTGTATACCAATGCAAGTCTGTTTTAATACATGTTGTATTGTGTTTTTAAAGCCTTGCCTGTATAAAGTTGACTTTTTATGTTTTGTTACCTGCTTTCTCTGCACCAATTTACAATGCTATCTTATCGCCTCTTGCAACTTATATTCTGGGTATCTCACCTACCTGCCGCCTCTACCACGGCTCCTTAACTGCTGCATTGTTATACCAGGTCCCAGTTGAATGCCTCTGCTTTGACTGAATTGGGTCGTGTAACAGTAGTTATTTCTTGATTCATTAGTGACTTGCCCAACCAGCTTTTAACCAGATCTGTGTAATATTTAATTACAGTTAAAGCCTTAGTGCTTTTAACTCCCTGTTGACACCTGAGCAAACAATAGCGGTAGTGTTAGTTGCTGATAACTGCGGTAGAGTTAGTTGCTACCCCTGTAGTGAAGTTATTTATCCACAGCTTTATGCTTAGAATCCTCAAAGTTCATTTCTACCAGCTTTCATGTATTTGTACTGATTGATTAGCGACTAGCGACTGGACTTTTACCATGCTGCTGCAGCTAGCTTTATGCTTAGAATCCTCTAAGTTCATTTCTACCAGCTTTCATTATTTGTACTGACTAGTGATTAGCGACTGGGCTTTTACCCTGCATAGTATCCTCTAAGTTCATTTCTACCAGCTTTCATGTATTTGTACTGATTAGCGACTAGTGACTGGGCTTTTACCCTGCTACTGCAGCTAGTCCAACAGCTAGGCTTAATCTCTGCCACTCTTGAACTGGACACTAGTCATTGTATGTGCTTTCTCTTAGGTGCTATGGCTAATTTTCTAACTAATAAGACAGACAACACCACTTAGAACTTATACGATTGCTTTCCGCAGTGATGTTAGGAACACGGAATTTGACTAGATTACTTCTTTGAACATTGTAGCTATAAGAGTGGTGCAATACTATTAAATATTTAATCTATGACCTTGCTGATCACAACAGCATCTTTGGCACTCACTAATAGGCTTAAATATTTAGTACACCTGTAGCTTTCCCACCAAAAGGAATTAAAACACAGCAACAGCATATCTACAATACCTGGATGCATTAGAGCTCACGTATGCTCACTAATAGGCTTAATATTTAGTATATTTGTACATTTTCTGCCAAAAGGAAGTAAAATACAGCGACAGCATCACCAAATTACCTGGATGCCATTGAGTGTGTTTTCCCAGATACCTTGTTATTTCAAACTGCTAGGCGTGTCGGAGATGACTGTGTAGTGCACATTAGTTGGAACTTGGTTCAGTTTTGGGTTCTGTAAATTATTTAGGAAGGTAAAACTCTATACTTTGCCTCAGCTGAAGCCTTACTGCTACCCTGGGACCTGAAATAGTAGCAGGGTGATAGATACTTATAGCTGCATCCTGTATTTAAGGATTAAATAGTCGTATCCTTTACATAATATTGTGATTGAGCTATTAAGTTGTCCACACTGTTCACTCAATTTCCACTTGAATTGAGTTGACTGTAACTGCTGAAAGATAGCTGATTAATTTTAACTGTTCTGTTGAATCTGGCTACTGTGTTCTAACTGTAATGGGCCTACTTTAGTTCTTAGGCTCTGTTTCAAGCTTATATTTGACATCTTACATTGGCTTATCTTAATTCAATATCAAAGTATTGCTGCCGTGGTACAGATATTTGAGTTGGCATGTACTTTAGGGAATTGCTCCTATGCTGTTGACTTTTGCATTGCTGTTTTTAGCCTGTTGTTGATCCTGTTATTGATGCTTTCTTTTAATACAAAATATTTTGACCTATTATATGATGATATCTCCTCCTAGTGCTGATTATTAATATCTGACCAAGTTTTTTTTTGTTCTATTAAGTCTGTACTGCTAATGTAATGTTTCCTTTGTTTTACCCAATGTTATTTTAACCTTCTCCTCCCTTATTTCTATTTCTCCTCAGCAGTGCAAACCCACTATACTCACTTTATCCACTCCCGGCTGTGCCCTATTGGACTCAAAAGAACAGCAATATCCACCTACCTATACCAGCCTGGGTAGCTCCTCACTTGGGGTATCTAGCTGCCCTTGGACTAAAAGCCTAAGATTGTAATTATTATTTTCCTTCCTATACATTACGTATATACTAGTCCACTACACTTCCTAGGTGTACTAGTTAAACTGCCATATCTGCCAGCAGCCATACCCCCCTGTCTACTACTACTGTTGCTCTCCCTGCCTGTCACTAAGACATTGTACCAACATTTATTCTTATACCCCTCTAACTTCTTCCTTCTCCATTAAGTTTCCTTTTATTTGCATGTAACTGCTAAGATCTCCTTACTGGGTACTTACAGACTTTGGCCACCAGATGGAAGTCTTTACTCTCCTCTAATTTTCTCTTTGTCACCCTTCCCACCTCATACTTTAAACTTTTCAGGCTTGTTGCACTTTTCTCCTTTTACTTTTCTTCTTCCATAGTCCTTACTAACCTTGCACCAGACTCTCCACTGTCCTTATAAACCCTTTATCTAACCCTCCTCTCCACCTGCACTACTCCTAGGTTAACCATTCCTAACCCTGGTTTCCCTTCTCTCTGTTCATATTTCCCCCTTCCTCACACTCACACCATCTGCCTTTCTACTTACTGACTTCTGTTCTTACCTTCTACCTTACTGATTATTTTTTTTCTCACTGTTTTTTCTCACTGCTTTTACCTTACTTTGGTCTGCCCACTCTGTTCGCCCTTCGGGCTCACTCCGCTCCCCTACCCTACCCCAATTCCCACCCACCACTAGTGCTCCTAGACCTATACCTCAAACAACCCTCCCCTAATCTTTCATAACCTATCACTAACCTTCTCATCACTACACCACTCCCCTAGTTCTATCTTTCCTAATTAGCCTTAATTACCTCTCACAATAACCACTCTCTTACCTATCCTAACCATACTCTATACTAGCTACTTCCCACATCCACCTCCTTCACTACCTCTACTAATTTTCTTATTGACTACTTTAAACCCTGCTCTACCTCGTGTCACATTCACTTTCATTTCTTCCACCTCTCCTCACTTTCTAGCTAACCACACCTTTAATTTACTCACTACCATGACCCCAACACACAAAACTATGTTTGAACACACACTACTCTTAACTACAGTAATAGCCTTTCTTACAATACCTTATTCACTCACCTTCTTTGAAAAACTTACTCTATCTAAACAAAACCATCATTTCCAACAAACTTCTCCATCTTCATTCATCTATACCCCTAACCACAGCAACATAACCAGTACCTCTAATTATATTCCACCAAAATATCACAGAACTACCCACATGACTTATTTCACTATTAAAAAGAATTTTAATAATTTCCACAAAATCTTTAAATTTCTATACTGTAACCAACATCACCTCCTCCTACACGGTGATATTCATTCAAACCCTGGCCCCAATAATGACAAAAGCAATACCCTTGATAATACAACTTTACTCAGCACTCCTACACTAGCTAAAGGACTTAACTCCCTCCTAATAGCTCACCTGAATATTAGAAGTGTTAAAAAGAAAATTTCCCACCTACATGCACTCCTTGATTTGTACTCATTTGATATTCTATGTCTCACAGAAACCTGGCTAAAACCATCTACTCTAAACCATGAAATTACCCCCCCCCCCCAGGATATAATATCCTTAGATGTGACCGTATAAACAAAAAAGGTGGAGGTATAGCCATTGTCTACAAATCTAATCTCCAAGTTTCTCCCTGTAATGTGCTTCCATCATTAGACAGCAAATCTGAAGCACTATCTATCAAACTCCAAATCAACAACTCCAAATCCATCTATCTAATTTGTATGTATCTACCCCCTGGTAACAATACTAATACTCTTGAAAACATACTTAGTTACCTATCTAACCAACTACCCCAGGATACCATTGTACTGGGTGACTTCAACATAGACTGGTTCACCTGCAGTACCCAGAACCCTACTAACCGCATTAATCTGTTTGTATTCTCTCAATTAATAACTGCTCCCACTAGAATTCACAAACCTAGCAGGAAAGAAACTACTCTTGACTGGATCCTTATGAACTACCACCCTAATACTTATACTCCAGGTACCCTCCCTGATAACATCAGCGACCATATGCTTACCTATATTACTAGACAAAAACTTCATATTTCAATAACTCATAATCTCAAAACTTCCCGCTCAAAAAAAAAAACTTTAACCCAGATAGCTTCCTAAATGAATTGCTAGCATGTAACTGGTCACCCCTAACCCATCTTGAACTTGATGAGGCTGTTACCTACTTCAGCACTAACTTTCTTCAAATTCTGGACTACCATGCACCTTATTGCACTATGAGAATAAGAACAGTAACTGCTCCATGGCTAACTAAACAAACAAAGCAAAAAATGCTCCTCAGAAATAAAATCTGGGCCAAATGGAGAGCTACCAAATGTCCATCGGATCACCTCCTCTTTAAACAGTTAAGAAATGCTACCAAAAAGGACACTCTTAAGGACAAAATCCAGTGAACATACCCCACAAAAATTTTGGTCAGGGATAAACAAACTTCTTCGGCCAGGACACCCTACTACTACTGTCCCATCAGGTTTCAACCATAATAATTCCAATAAAATCCCTGATGCCTTTAACAACCACTTTACAGAAGCCATACAAACCCTAGCCAATTCTTTACCCCCCCTCTTTTACTTTCCTACCAAATACTTCCAATTCTTCAACTCGTACCTTTCACCTACAACCTGTTAGTACATCTCTTATCTACAAGCTACTTTAAAAACTGAAACCTTGTACCATATCAGCTGACCGTCTCCCATCTGAATACCTACAAATTGCCGTAAAAACTATATGCTACCCCATATCTATCCTTATTAATAGAACTGTTTCTGAAGGTAAAATTCCTACCATCTGGAAAGTATCCCATATCATCCCTCTTCATAAAGGTGGATCCTCTACTGCGCTCTCTAACTTTTGACCTATTGCCATACTCTCCCCATTATCTAAAATAATGGAAAAATGTATTCACAAACAACTACTTAACCACCTACTACAAAATAACCTACTAGCAAACTGCCAACATGGCTTTAGACCATTCCACAGTACTATGACTGCCCATCTATCCTTCACTGACTCTATAAATAAAAATCGGAACAATAACTCCTTCTCCTCTGCACTATTTATTAACTTGTCAAAAGCCTTTGACATGGTCAACCATAACTTACTTCTAAACAAACTAAATTCCTATTCTTTTAATCCACAAGCATTACAATGGTTTAGGAGTTACCTTCAAAATAGACAACAAGCATTACTTTGGAATAACAATCTATCATCATTACTTCCCAGTCCCACAAGGCTCTATCTTAGGTCCCCTTCTTTTTTCCTTATTTATCAATGACCTACACTTGAACACACCCCAAGCCACCTGCATTCAATATGCAGATGACTCAACCTTAATCTGTACTGCTAAAAATCTCGCCTCCCTCCAGTCACTTACCCAAACTGTTTTCCAAAATGTTGAAAACTGGTTTATGCAACACTGCCTCCTCCTTAATCCCCAAAAAACAAAACTACTACTTTTTACTCCAACTCATAAATCACCCAATCCATTCTTTACCATTACCACTAACAATGCCACCAACATAACCCCAGATACTACCACCCGGCTACTAGGAGTTACAATTGACAATCGACTTAACTATGATGACCATATTAACTCCACCATAAAGTCTGTTAACAAAAAACTAGGTACTCTCTATAGAAGTAAACCATTCCTTACCCCTTCAGCCAGGATAACTATTGCCCAAACCCACCTCATTTCTACCCTCTTCTACGCCTCTGCCATATATACTAACTTATCAAAAAACAACCTCTCCAAACTTTCTCACTGTTATAATAACATAGCTAGATTCATCACATGCTTTCCCTTTAAAACTCACCACTGCCTTAACCTCAGACAACTAGGATGGCTAGAAATACAGAACCATATACTCAGTAAACAGTTACTTATTACTCATAAGTTCCTGCACTACCCCAATAATACCCCTATCCTCACTGATCTGATTTCACCATATAAAAATCTAGCTACACTACGTTCTGCCAATAAACTTCTGGTATCCTCAATCAAATCTAACAACAAAGCTGGTGACTCTCTTTTCTCTAATACTACAGGTAAAACCTGGAATCTGCTCCCTACTGAACTATCTACCCTAGCTTCTACTTCTCTAATCAAAAAACATGTCAAAGAACATCTTAAAACCCAGTGGCTCTGTCCTTGTGCTAACCCAGACTGAAATCCTCTGCCCCTCCTGCTCAAATCCCTTTCCCCTCACACTAACCTAAGCCTCCAAACCTACTTTTTTCCCCTCATTATTTATATTAAAAGTAAAATTACAATGATCTTACTCTGTTTTGTGTTTTGAACAAGTGTTTCTTATTTTATATTTAGTTAACCTTTAGTACAATGGCTATAGTCCATAATTTTATTACTATATTTTTCATTTAACCAATGCTACCTTTGTACTGTATTTTTTATATACATGTCCTTTTATATATTGTTAACTTTGTTACTGTTCATGTTTGGAGCTTTTCTCCCCGGGCCTCTACTGAAAATGGACATATATCCAGTTAGACTAGCCCGGTCAACAAATGTAAAATAAAATAAATAAAAATAAAGTAGTGCTAAGCACATTTTACCAGTATTGAGCATATATAAATCCAATTGCTCGTAGCTGCGCACTGCATTAATCAGTGCAATGTCTTTGTGCATAGCTTTGCACCGCACTAACAAGTGCAATCACAACGTATTTGCGCATAGCTGCGCACCACTTAACCAGCGCAATGTCAGGCAACATCTAGCAACGTCGAGCAACGTTGAGCAACGTTGGGCAAAGTCGGGCAAAATTGAGCAAAGTCGGTTAAACATGGCCACACCTCCTTTACTGTACTTTAACCAGTCAAGTCTGCCCAGTAGGAAAATAAAAAGCAGTGACAGGGCTCAAACTCAGGATACTGAGCACTATAGTCACAGTATTTAACCACTAAGCCATGACAGCATTTCATAAACATGCACTTTCAACAGACACATATTCAATCAAAGGAATTTGAAACATTGCCAACATCAGCTAAGCAGGTGTGCCTACAGCTGAGTTTTTTCAAAACTAGCCAATCACAAGTAAGTGCGGGAAATGAGGCATATTTAATCTCCACAGGCGGGAATACTTGCTATAACTGGTTGTAACTTCCTTATGCAGTCAGCATGGCCGGTGTTGGAGAAGGCACTCGATTTAGAGTGCAACGCTGGGGCATTGAGGAGTCCAAAGTAATGGTTTGGCTCCTTGTCCACAATCATGAGGAAAGACTCCTGCAGGGCTAGTACCAGGGTACCCAATATAAAAATGGAGGTCTGGAACAGTCTTGCTCGTCATCTCACCAGTGCCACGGATGTTCCTTGGACTGGTGAGCAGGTCAGGCACCATTATTCTGACCTGAAGCAATGTAGGGAGGATCAACTGGACCAGTGGATCCAGGAATCCCGTGTGATGCCTAATGCCTCAGTACTGAGTAAGTAGCCATTGTATTAAGTAGTTAAGAACTGCTATGCTTGTCTATACTATGGATAGGTATGTCTCAATATCACTGCATTTACTTCACAGCTACAGGTGTCCGTGCTATGAATCAGCCTGCAAAGGCTGCGTCATCAGGCAGGTTAGTAATTATTCTGCATGTACTGTTATATAAAATAAATGAGAAAGCCTTCAAAAATTGTTTTAACCCAATAAATAAAGGTGTAATAATCCTTTAATAAATGTATAGTTCCTGGAGTGCGTCTGTGTCATTTTCTTTGATATGTTGTTGTACTGTTGCATTCTACAAATAGGAGTGTTGTATTAAGCAGTGTCAACCCACACTTGGGTAGGCCCATATAACGTAGATGAAGGGAGTGCCAGTAGCTTTTATGTATATTTACAGCCCTCAACTGTTGGTTCATGCCCAGCATGTACAGGTTAATTTGGCACATGAGTAGATTGGTATTGTGTTCCCCAGAAATGTCAGTGTGCTGCCTGAAATATAGGGAGCTGTTAACACATAACTGATACTTTCACCTGAACATATCTAGATAATTATATGAAAGTAGAGTTGTCAGTGTACCATCTTAGCAGTAGTGTGTGTGAGCAACTCTCAAAATATGTAGCAGTAACATCTGCATCTTGGACAGTTTGTATGTAAGATACAGCTCATGTATATAATGATCTAGCAAAATCCAATTGCACAATATAAGGACATTGGGTAGAGTAATAATACATGTAAGGGACATATAACTGCAGTTATAGGAATGGAGTGAAAACTAGAAGGATATATACGTTGTTAATTGAGCTATTTTTTTCCACCCTATTGTATGTGCATAAAAAATACAATTCCACACTTCAATCGGTATGTCTAGTCTCAAAACATTTGTTGGGACATATGTCCTATTGGTTTATAAATATTTGCATTTATTTCTATGCATGTGCCCTGTTAAAATACCACAATATTGGTGGCCTGTTGCCATCAATTCAACCTGCATGCTGTTGTAATGTCCACTATTGTTCTATATATGCATGTGTTATGCTTGCTTTTCAACTGTTGAAAATCTGGTGTGTTGGGTTAATGGGAATACTTCTGCATGCTGTTATAACTAATTGGGAATGCTGTTGACTGTTACTAACCCATATCTTTATTAAACTCTCCAAAACATAGTTCGTATGGGAAGGCCAGTCCCAGCAGACCCACCTGTCCCACCTCAGCTGGCCATGGCACCTGGCACCAGCAGATCCAGTGCCCAGCCTGGGAACTCCTCCTCCGATGGCTCTGTGCCACCTTTGGGTGGAAGCGCTGCAGGGGATGGGGCATGGCCCCCCGGTGCAAGCGTGGGCGGAGGAGGGCCACCTATCACCCTTCGAACGGTCCGGGCTGTGGTGCGTAGAGAGATTGAATGTTCTGTTGCAGAACCTGTACGCCAGCTTGAGGCTCGAGTGGTGCAACTCCTGGGTCAGCCTGCCCCTCCTACACAGCCCCCAGCACAGCCACCCTCTAGGCCGTGAAGGTGCAGTGGTGACTGCCCATGGGTGGGGACCTCAGTCCAACGGTTTCCATCTGGGGGCTCATGGGCTTGCGATTTCCAAACATCCCTCCCCGTCAAAGGTGTTCACCCATCACATGTGTCATATACCACCCCTGTATGCATCTTGTTTGTCTTGTCTGTTTACCACCCAAACTACCTCCCCAAATATACCTACTTCCCCTACCCCACATTCCACTCTCACCTGAAAAAAAGGGCAATCTGCTCCCCAAAAAAAAATTATGCCCCATACATAGCTGCCCATTTTTCACACATCTCCACTGCACACATGAAATGTTATTTAATTGGCATTACAACATACTTTGTTGTCCTTACCCCTCTCTCAGGGGTTGAAGGTTTTATATCTGCCTCCAAATTTATTGCATATGCACAGCTGTTGCTGTTGAAGAAATGGGCAGCTATGGACCTACCCTACACCCATCCTGCACATCCTGTGCTATTTTCCATACTGCCATTCCCTCTTTCTGCCCTTTTTTCATCACTTTCCTATCTCCCCATTTTTCTTTTCTTTCAAAGAAATGAGTGTGGGGGTTAGTGGGAGTAAGCACTATTAATCAATAATTAGCGGGTTTGCATGAGTTTGTGCTTGTTTGCGCTTGGCTAAGCAATGCGCAGCATTGCACAAACCTGCACAAACCCACTTACAACTGCCTTAATAGTGGCTTATTCACTCTGTATGTGAGGGCCTTTGTTCTGCTCAGGAGCAAAATAAAACACCTCTGTCAGTCTCGAACCCCAGACCTTGCACACACTACACAACATGAAGTACCACTAAGCCATGGTAGATATACATCATGTTGGTGCTTAAATAAATAGATCATGCATCAGAATGAGTGAATGTAATTGAAAAATAGGAATACCATACCACACAACTTGTTCTGTGGATGTTGACCAACAGTTGTTGTGGGATTACATTACATGACTGTGATAAGAGAAACAGCCATTCTAGCAGGAAATAATGTTACACCATCACTTTACAACCCCACACAGTATCACAGCAGGACAAACACTGGCATATCTGTTTAGGGCAGAAGCCATACCTCCCAACTGTCCCTAATTTTCAGGGATGTCCCTGATTTTGAAACAAATTTTAGCTCTGTCCCTCTGAATCCCTCCAAAAACTACTGACTTTGGCCAGAAAGGTGGTGAATTATACTTAATGAATAATGACAATAATTAAGAGTTAGACACTTCTTTTACTTCAGAAAAGGTGTATTAATTCATATGCTCTGATTCTCTCAATGTCTCAACTTAATGGCACTAATATTTTAAAGGTGTGCCTGACTGTCCCTGACTTTTTCTTTACTTTTCTCTGAGTCTGTTCAAATATGTACCTGAGTGGTTGAGAGGTCTGGCAGAGGCAGAAGCACAGAGGCATATCAGCCTTTCTGCTGTTACACACTGTGCAAATAGCTTTGGAAGGAGTTTCGGAAGCATACCCTTATGTAGGAATGCAACACTGAAATACAAATGGATGTAGCCATGTACCGGTAGCAACCAACTGTAAGAATGCCATTGTTCTATTGCTGAAAAGACCTATGTGGTGCACAGACAAAAAATAACAGGCTATTCTCTGGCTATCATGTGGATAGGTCCACAGTTGGGAGTTACGCAGACAGACTACTTGCCTTGATAAACTAACATGTACTCAACAACCCTGTAAGTCCAGCAAGATAAAATTCGCACAATAGTACTTACGCTCTCTGTACTTCTGCAACCCTACCCAAATGTAGAATATACCTGTGTGTGCAGGGTCTACCAAGGATGTAGGTAAGCATACTCACAGTACTGAAATGTGTCCAGTTTTTCTGTGCAGCTTATGCTAATGTCAACACTTAAAAAGCACAAACTGTTTAGAACTGAGTAAATGAATATTCACAGTATAGCAATTCACAAACAATTATTGTGCCAAAGGAATACATCTCAATAACTAGCTTTGTATGGCAGTTAATTGTAACAGTTGAAAAGAAAGTGCATCTTTCCATGTATCTTGGGGTAGCATTTTGAGGGGTGAGTACATTTCTACACTGACAAGTGGGTACTGGAAGCAGCAACATTAGCTTTGAGTACAAAATGTAAATCTCTGGCTACACCCCTGGTTTCTGATATAAGAACTATACCAACCTTCTGTCTTAAACAATGATGTCCACAGCAAACAAGGATGATCTCCATCTTGGAAAGCTTAAAGGGCCATGCCTACATGAGTTAGCAATTTATAGTACTGGGTTGTTATGACAGTGATTACTGCAATTACTACACAGCAGGCTGCATGCAGTTAGCAAATGGTGGCCACTAATTGGTGCAGAGGCCATCACATGCTCATGTGCAAATTCCTACAAAAGCAGGCTGCAATCTCTGCCAACAAACTCAATCACTCTATTGCAGAGACTGACAGAGAGAGAGAGAGAAAAGGAAAAAGAAAAATAAATATTACCAAATCATACAAAGGAAAGGTATGTGACACATATGTATTTACTGTAATGTAGTAGATGTTATCGAAGAATAGTCTACATAATGTGAACCATTCATATGTGGCAACAGTACTTCTTTATGCACAAATGTTCTGCTTAACTACTGCTATGGACAATACGGTGTGTACCTGTGGGCAGTGGGACATACCTGTGAAATGTGTAGCTCAGCATTAAATGTCAAAGATCTGATCCATGTTATCTGTGTTCTGTACAGTAGTGTGGCCAATGGCTGTTGGGGGGATTAGCGCTGACATTATATAAACATGGGTGTGACAGAACAACACATGCATGATAGTCATATTAAAGTGTAGCTTAGCATTGGCAACTGCTGCAGCAGTCTAGTATGCTTATCTAGCATCTGTAGCCATATGTACCCCCCTAATGTTAGTGTGTGTTCATATGTGACACCTGTTTGTGTTGCAGCAAGGCCCAACAGTTCAGCTGTGAGATATAGGGACTTACAACAGTGTGGATCTTGTGTGTGTATGCCACACACATACAGAGAAATATATATGTGTCATATATATTCACATCTGTATATGTGCATAGAGCAGGGGACATATTGCAACTGTTTGTAAAGGGTGGAGATATATATGTTGGTGAAGGTTAGTGTGTGCATATTTGTATGTAGGTTTTAGTGTGTGACAAACAAGACAGCATACAGTGCTGGTATATGACATGTGGTGGTTAAACACTGTGGGTGGTTTGTTCAGTTTGCAATGTTGAAGCCAGTAAGGCCTGTTAAAGCTACCTGGGCTGTGAACATCATCAATGGATTTATCCCAAGACTGTGCTATTTTATTACATTACTGTACACCTTACATCCTTTGTATAATTGATATTCTCACTATGAAAGGTGAAATGTATATGTGCCTACATATATATGTATATGTAGACCAATGGATGTGTATATGTATATACACACACACACACATATATATATATATATATATATATATATATATATATATATATATATATATATATCGTTATATATACTCATACACACCTACATCTACTTGTTGCAATAAATTCTCTGTACTGTTGACTGACTGTGATGGTCAATATGTTTGTGAATACGTCAAAGATATGTATCTGTGGGATAGCTTAGTGGGAAACTGTTTATGGCATGGTGTTATGGGTCCTTGCTTTGATCCTAGCAAAAGCTGTGTATTCTGTTGCTAGGCAGAACAAGTGTTATTGCATACAGTGTGATTAAGTCCCTTGGTTTTAACCAGGGTGTGTCATTGGAGGCTAAAGCACTACATCTATGATTATTGATTGGTAGCGATGTTGAATCCAAATCCTGTCTGTACTACTTGAAGCTCTGGGCCTGTACAGCAAAGTATGGTGTATGTCCACATTGCTTGCATCCACTGTTTTGTGTGGTCCCTGTATTCATCACAGATTACATTTCTCAAGATTAAGGTTGTGTAAGTACTGACACACAGTACTGTATAGTACAAACTGAAAGCTTATCTGGCTTGTCATACCTTTGTGTCCTGTAATTATGTCTGATGTGTGTGTGGGTATGTCTGTAACATGTCCTTTGAGATATGTATGGTAAAACATATAACTGCATATCTAGCAACATTCATAGTGTACTACAGCAGTATGTGACCTATATTCCCAATTGTGCACATATTTTGGCCACGGGTTTGCCATTAACAAGTTATGTGGTATAATAGTAATACATTTACTGGACCTTACACTGATTGTGATGGATGATATATTTCTTTACACATCAGCTTGATGTATATCTGCTGTGGCTAGGTTGTGCATCGTGTTGCATACAATGTGCCAGGTACTCTTGTATAGTCTTATATAGTGATTTTATTTTGTTGCTGTGCAGAACATGGTTCATTAGATAGAGAGTGAGCAAGGCACTTTCAAGCAGTTGTGGGGTGAGCAGTGATAAGTGGCAGTTACAGTGTTTCACTCTTGGTTAGCTAATAGGTTGATATATATGGCAGTTCAGTGATATAAGTACTGTATAATATTAAATGTGCCATATGACTTGCTCAGACATATTTTTGTATTTATGTCTTCCAGGGATCATGGCCCATCGCAGGAACCCCAGTTACAGTAGTGCTGAAGATTATATAATTACTAGCAGTATGATTCAGCACTACCGTCTCATGTTCTCACGAACCAGCCAGGACCAGCAGGAGCATACTGCAATGTGGCAAGATGTTGTCCACAGGGTAAATGAGGCAGGCCTGCATAACTGGACATATGAGCAGGTACACCACCACTGCAGTGATCTTCTCAGACATGTCCGTCAGCGTGCTGCTGATGTGCGTAGACAACAGCTTGCAACAGGAGGTGGTGTTAATATCCATCCCCCTCATCAGAGTGGAGAAGCTGATCCTCAGCCTGGTGTCACCTGTCCAACAACAACAGCAGCAGACATACACCATGATGGAGGTTGGAGCTACCCAGCAAGCACACATGGAGCATGCAGGTAACATGGCATATCTGTAGACTACTGTTATCTGTATTGGTAGATCATGCATATGTGTGATGTGGAGTGTGTCGTTCAAAGATGTGGAGCCTGTTGTTGTGCAATACTGATAATTTGGAACATAATCTGTAGCCCTGTGAATGTAAACTGTTGTTGTACTTAGAGATTGCAAACACACAGTAGCAATGCCACAGTTGTGGCCACTGACAAACTGTCTCATCTCTATGTAGGTCCCTCTGGGGTGACATCAAGGCAGCGGACAGATGCTGGAGAGTGTGTTCTACATTTATTATTGTAAATAAAAAGTGCATGTCATAATTAAGGTGTAGGCCATGTACACATGTAACACACCTACCCATAATGCATGCTGTGCATGTTTAGTGTAAGAGCACTCACATCTCACTAATGTGATTAGCTGCCTCAAACACATGCAATACCCAGACCATCTCAAACAAATGTGGCTAGAGTGTAGTGACCATTGGATAGGCACAGTTGATACTCAACATGCACATAACATACACATCTATGTCATACACAGAGCATTTTAACATGCTACACAAAGGATTCCCAAACCCTCTGTAAAGACACACTCCAGTATCCAAAATCTCATCCACACATTACACATAATATACCTGAGGGGTAGAGGCCTATCATGGGGCATTTAAATACTCTGCAGCACACTACACATTCATGTCAGGGAATGTTCCTTATTGGCCTCCTTACAAACTCACGTAACAACTGGTTGTGAAATGGTGAATGTAGCCAAGGTAGTACAGTTCTGGCACAGCATGATTAGTGCTGGTTTTGGAAACATTTGTAGGCTTGAGCGATCACATGATGCTTCATGATGATGGCCTATGGTACTATACCCCATCCAGTTATTGTAACCACAGTACTACACATAGCTTTCATTGCTATACACCTTAATGTTGCATGTGTGCACACATATACCCCTCTAAACAATATGCATACCAATCACCATTTGCACAACTGACACATATATGTCTTGTGATGCTATTGAGTGGCTAAGTCATATGACACACATTGGGTATGTGTAGTGTTTAAATATGCATTTGTGTTTTAGCATGCCATGTCATGGATGAGACTAGCATGTCCACAATATGATCTACACTCACCATAAGTACCGTACATTGGGTATGTGGCCGAATGGTATTCCATCAATTATCCATGCATCACTGATGATATTGTGTGAATACTCATCATGCATGTGCTAAAAATGTGTCCACAATTATTTGCTAAAGACACAGAGGCTGTAATCAGCATTGGATACCTATCTGACACACAGATACACATTCAGCAATGGTATGTACACCTATGAGTTATGGTGCACAGTACATTACAGGGTTATGAATACCTGCACAGCAATGTTGTTTCCATGTATTGCATTGTGTTCCAGGGGGAGGCCCATCACCTAATAACAAAACACATGCATCAAAGCCATGTATACTGTTAGTAACAAGGACTGTCTACACTTGCACTGCATGCTGTTGAGCAACACATGTCCTGCATGCTGACATGTGTGATATGACTGTTTTGCTTGTGATACTGTACCTCACCATCACCTGCTATTGTGTATGTTCTGAGATTGAACCTGATGTCAATGAGACAGACAGTCATGATGAGGATAGGTGTGTTGAGGCACAGGCAGGCTTGTCAGGGTCTGTTGTTGGGCCACCAATTGACAGTACACAAGCCTTGACCCCATTCATGCACACAGTCATACTGCCTGTACATCCATCATCACCATTGCCCTTAGCTGAGGGACAGTGTACGGTTGGCACTGGCCAGGACAGTGTGGTATCTATGGCACATGTATCAGGACACAACAGCCATAGCCAGATGTTTGGAATGGTACCACATAGGCAGATGCCCAGGGGTTCTTGTCAGAGCACTGCTGGTCATCATGCCCCTGGCAGACGTACCACACCTCTTTCTACCACACGCATGTTCCAGGTTGTCATGGAGGCACAGACACGAATGGAGTGGTACACCAGATAGGGACTAAGGGCACAGAGGGCTCATAACACCTCTGTAAATGATAGTATCCGTGACCTAGCAGGTGCAATACGTAACTACACTGAGGTCATTGATAGACATTGGGGTGAGACATTGGATGTCGTCCACAATTTCATCTCCATGTGTCAGGACAGTGCGGGATGGTTGAGACATCGACATGGATGTATGCCAGCAACATCAGCAGCTGGAGGTCACTGTGGACATCCAGCAAGTCACAGCTGCTCCCGTAGTGCCAGTACCAACCCCAGCAATGTTGGGGGGGCTGTCCATAGACCATCTTAACAGACCACGTGCATGTGGCTCTGGCCAGTCCCAGCAGGGATCTGGATCCAGTGGACATATGTCAACCTCTTCGGATAGTACCCAATCTGGATTAGTACCTGATTCTGTCTGCAGCACCCCCTGCCAGGCACAGGTTCCGTATCCATGACCAGAGATGGTGATCTGTAAAGCCTGCCAGGTACAGTCTGTAGCTTCTTACAAATCCCCATATATGGCAGCCACATGGTGGAACTGTGGGCATGCAGACACACACACATAAACCAGAAACCTAGGGAAAACACATACCCGCACACATTACATTAACATTGGCCCATAACAGTACTCATGGCCCTCACACACACACTCACACACACACATGTTGATTGTATGGCTCAGTGTAGGCATCAGGCAAACCAACAACACACCCTGTGCGTATGATGAAACCTGTGCCACCTCCTGTCATCTTTAACATTGATGCAGGAACAGGCTAACATGGTGCTGATGCACAGGGTGACTTTAATAAAGTATAATGCTAATGCTGCTCAATGCCAGAAGTCTCAATCTCAAGATGCAAGCACTTGAGGCCCTTCTCAATATGGAGAACATCGATGTCTGTGCTGTGACAGAAACCTGGTTCAAGGCTCCTGAGAGCACCCCAGCACTAACAGGTTTCACCTCATATCATACTTACCCGCCCCAAGATCCGGACAACACCAAGAAAGGAGGGGGGGTGTCCATATTCATAAAGGACACCCACACTTCAAGGTTGGTGGCAACGCATGATGCATCGGAGACCATCCATGTGCAATTAACCATAGGCAAGACTGCTCTGCAATTTGTAGCATGTTACAGGCCACCCTCTCAAACTCAGGAACCTCACATGGCCTTCCTGAAAACATTGGAGGGGATAAATGTATCTCCAAACACCATCATACTAGGTGACTTTAACTACCCTAATATAGACTGGGAACACTAATCAAGCCCGAACACTCTAACCCAAAGATTCCTGGAGTTCATAAACTCAAATGCCATGGAACAACTAGTCACCATCCCCACAAGAGGAGAAAACATACTTGATCTCATCATCACGAACATGGGATCAAAATGTTCAACACCGAAGTATACCCTCACTGGTGAGATCAGATCATAAACTAATCTCGCTGGAGGTCCTCATCCCGCCCCACCTGAAACAAAAAAGACCACAGTGAAAAACTTCTCAAAAGCCGATTTCACACTTCTAAAAACTAGTGTGGTCTCCTTTAAGCCCCTGAGCCAGTGGTAAACATTACTCAAACCGCTGAATCACTTACAAATGCCTTCTACCAGCACCTACAGGACTGCATGGATCAGGCAATCCCAAACAAAACTAAGACTCTCTGTACCAAAGGCAAGCGTCCAGTCTGGTGGACCCCAGCCATAAACAAGCTCTACAACAAAGGAGGAAGCTACTACAAGATAGAGCAAAATCCTTGAAAGGTAAGACACCTTTGATCATTATAAGTAAAAACTAAGAGCTCTCATAAAATCATCCAAGGCAAATTTTGAGAGAAAAATCGCCAAGGAATCTAAAGAGAATCATAAGGCCTTCTTTAGCTATGTTAGAAACCTAGGAGGAAACTCCCAGATATGCTCAGAATTAGTTCAAAATGATGTGAAGATTACTGAACCTACACACATTGCCAACATACTGGCTGACAGGTTCAGTGCAAACTTCTCCCCCCAAAAAGGAGAGATATCTATACCAGAGGATTGTAGCCCCCCAAACATCTCCAACGCCCAGGTGAGAACTGCCTCACTAAGGCAAAAACACAGCATCCATGGGACGGATGGTGTCCCCGGCTGTGTGCTTCATGAACTCAATGAGGAATTAAACCCACAGTTAGGACAGCTGTTTAATCTTAGCCTCACCTCAGGATACGTACTCATCCAAGGAGTGGCGCACGGCGACTGTGGTCCCACTTCATAAGGGCGGTGCCTCCACAGACCCTGGAAATTACCGCCCCATTAGCTTGACAAGCCTTATCTGCAAAGCCATGGAGAGGATCATAATGGAACTCATAAATAAAGACATAGGGAACTTGCAGACTTTGGATCCAACTCAGTTTGGCTTTGTCAAAGGCAGATCCTGCTACTTAAACTTGGTTGACTTTTTTCGAGACAGTCACCAAGGCCATTGATGAGGGAAGGCAGTCCATACAGCCTACCTCGACCTGGCAAAGGCCTTCACAATACCCCACTCAGGTATCATCGAAAAACTCATCAGCTTGAATGTAAACCCATACATCACAAGATGGGTTGCAAACTGGCTAAGTGACAGAACCCACAGGGTCAGAGTTGCTGGAGCCATGTCAGACTCAAAGCCTGTCACAAGTGGTGTCCCACAGGGCTCAGTCCTGGGTCCACTCTTGTTCGGCATCTACTTTTCTGAAGTACAAGCAAACACAGGAGGGTTATGGCTGACAAAGTTTGCAGATGACTGCAAACTGGCCATAGTCGAAAACACATCTGACACAGATATCCTCCAGAAGGGCCTCACAGAAATGGATAACTGGTGCCAGAGCCATGGCCAGAAGTTAAACGCCAAAAAATGCATAGTCATACCCTTTGGGAAAAACAAGGCTACCCTAGCTACCATATAGATGACAATCCACTGAGCACAGAAAAAGTCATCAGAGATCTGGGGACCCAGGTTGACAGTAGCCTTTCGTTTGACACTCATGTTGCTAAAGTAGTTAGGAAAACCTTCTATATCACCCACCTGATCATGAAGGATTCACATCTAGATCAAGGGAGGTCATCGCCCCCTGTACTCATCACTTATTAGACCTATGATTGAGTACAATGCCCCGCTCGAATGTATCTGACCAGACACCTGCTGCAGCTTGAAAGGCCCCAAAGTTCCTCACCAAAAGGATAAAGGGTCTCAAAATATGTCTTATGCTGCCCGACTGAAAGAACTCCAGCTCTATTCAGTCTCATACCTTGCTCAGAGGTGACCTGTGCCTGACATATAAGGCCATGTCAAACCCAGATTTGATGAATATGCTTCACCTCAAAAATCTAGATCCCTCAGAACCACAAGGGAGACTTAAACCTTGACACGGTTATAAATAGAACGTGCTGGAGGGACAGATTCATCACCCAGAGACTCCTATGCTGTGGAACAAAATCCCGGTACATGTGAGGCAGAGCACCTCTCTGGTCTTGTTCAAGAGGAATCTTGACCAATGGATGGGAGATTGCAGATATACCCCAGGGATTACTTCAGCGTCACTGCTTGACAGAGGCACAGCAAAATGATAGGCATAGTTTTTATTCAAACTAAAGGGGTGGCGAAAGCCACATAACTATGGGCTAGGCTTATAAATGCCCTTGGGCAGATAGCCTAGTATGAACCTATGAACCTATGAACCTATGAACCTATAGTAATGGTTGGATGTGTAGCATGTTGTCAGCAGTAAAGTGTAATGATATCCTTGAAGGTGTAGCCAAGCAGGCATGACGCATTAAAGCTGTAATTAGCAATGTTGTATTGTTTTCACCAGTGTTTATTCTAATCATGTTTTGTCTGCCCATGTGCCACTTGGCTAATGTGTGTAGTTGTGTCAGCATGCATTATACAGTGGACAGTAAGTGTGAGGTGTGTGCAACACAGGTTTGCAGGTGTCCATTTGGGAACATGGTGGAGGTGCACTGTCTGCATGTACATGCATATTGGACACATGGGCAGGGTGACATGCCCTGTACCGGCCAGTGTTAACACTCCATAGTGTCTATTGGTGGCCAGTATATATTGTACTACACACATTTTGGATCTTGAGTACGCATGTGTGTGTATGACACGGGTTGACACTGTGCTGTGGGTGATGCTGTTGTTGCTATCTGTCATTGGTTTGCATTACTAAGGTTAACACTGTCCCAGCTGCATAATCCTTTAGTAATGCACACTGTTCACCTACAGGGTTGCATGGACCGTGCTATCACAAACACAAGAAATTCTCACTTTCACAGTAAAAGTACATTAGTCTCATGGACCCCTGCCACAAACTAAATATATAATAGAAGGTGTGAAGTTGTACCAAAAAAGAGTTATATACCAAGAAGGTTATATACCTCTCTGGTCAGTATCATTGGGAAAATGCAATCCCTCAATAAACATACAAGGCAAACTTCAAAATATAAAATGGCAAGGATTCCAAAGACAACACTAAAGCTTTCTTTATTGTTGTTTATAATCTACAGGGGAAATCTCAGATTGAGTCATAGTTAATGTAAATGGTCACAAAGTACACTTATCGGACTGACATTACCAATTTCTTATCAGACAGTTTGAATGCGGATTTTACCACCCTGTCGTTACACAAGGGCCACATCTCCAGACCTAAAGAATGTAAACCCTGATGATTCACAGACACTCTAGTTAAAACATCTCTTTACCAAAGTCCAAACCACAGTGGCAATGGTACTGGACAGTGTCCATGGCTGTGTCATACACAAGCTGACATATGACGTCACCACTCACCCAAACACTCTGCCCAGATGCAGCCTCTATACAGGTTACATACTTGTGGAATGACGTACGGTAATGGTGTTCACAGTCCATAAGAGTTGAGCTACAATGTCTTCTTCTTCTTCTCCTTTCAGATGCTCCCATTAGGGGATGCCACAGTAGATCATCTGTTTCCATTTCTTCCTGCCCTCTGCATCTTGCGCTGTCACACCATCCACCTGCATGTCCTCTCTCACCACAGCCATAAACCTCATAGTAGGCATTACTCTTTTCCTATTACCTGGCGGCTTCATCCTTAGCATCTATTTCAAAATATACTCTGCATCCCTCCTCAGCACATGTACAAACCAACTTAATCCTGCCTATCTGGCTTGGTCTATTAACCTTCAAACCTGTCCTGACCCTCTAATGTACTTATTCTTAAACCTGTCCACCCTTGTCACACCCAGTGCAAATGTTAACATAAATTGATTAAGGGTAGAACTACAACAGATCCTGGAAACTCTCACCCTATAAGCCAGACAAATGTTATCTGGAAGGCTATGGAGCACAGCATTATGGAACTCATTAACAAAGACATTATATAGCTGCAAACACTGTACCATACCCACTTAGGTGCTCTAAAGGCCAGATCATGTCTCCTACACCAAGTAGACTTCAAGCCAGTTAACAAGGCTATAGGTGAGGGAGGGGAGGTCAACACAGCCAAGCTATAGCTCACCAGCAATTCATACCCATCTCACATTCTGGTATTATACATAATCTCAACAGACTGACCATAAACGATTGTTAGATGATGGCTTGATGATTGACACACAGATGTAGAACACACAGTAACATTTGCAGCCTCCATGTACTATTCTATGCCAGTAACAAGTGGTAATCACCTGCACTAAGTCCTGGGACCACTCCTGTTTGGCATATAGCTTTCTTAGGTACAAGCAAACACAGTAGGGATATGTCTGCCCATGTCTGATGAAAATGCACACTGTGGGCTATACTTTATTCTCCAGATGACACACACATCCTCCAAAAGGGTATCATAGAGACAGATACCTGGTGTCAAACTCCTGCTGTAAAGCTATAAGCCAAAGAAAGCATAGTTATCCACTTTTAGAAAACAAAGTATCCCCAGAGTACCACATAGGTAGTAGCCCCCAAAATGTGGAACAGGTATCAATGTAGACATAGAGCCATGTGTTTAGTCATCTCTCCTTTGATAATCACATTACCAAAGGGTTTTGGAAATCCCTCTGTGGAGCACATAAGCAATAAAGGGTTTGCATGCAGATCCACAGAGGTTGTTGCACACCTATAATGATTAATCATCTTTGCCAGACTTTGCTTGCTTTGGAACAGGTTTCAAATATACCTCAAGCATAAACCCTCACTCACACTCTTCAATAGAAACCATGATGAGTGGATGTGAAACAGAAGATGTAGCCCAGGGATCACTGCAATGGCTAAGCTTGTCACAAGCATACAGAAGTGACCTAAGGTCTGGAAAGCGCCAGCATGCTCTGGCAAAGATAACAGATGCATTCATGGAGAAAGCAGAGTACCCACCTATGAAATAATTGAGGTCACATGTATGTATATGAATTTGCTCCACAGCTACCTTACATGTGTAATGCACATACAGTTGTCATTGTGATATGTCATACACTAGAAAAATCAAAACCCACTCCACATTGACCAGTGGTGTCACACACCTGAAACACACACAGTCAGCAAGTGCGAGATTCAAACTCCTTCTAACTACATTATGATACTACAGCAGTATGCATTTACACAACACGCTATACACATTAATGGGATTTCACCTTTCCACAGGTATATTTGTAGGATGGTGACATCATCAGACTTGTCAAAGATGAGTATACCACTTTTAAGGGGTGTGAGTAGTCTCCAAAAAGGTTGCTCCTCCCCAGGGAAAAACACACACTTGGCAAGTGCAGGATTCAAACCCCTATCTAACTACATTATCATACTACAGCAGTACACATTTACACAACGCACTATACACATCACTGGGATTTCTCCTTTCCACAGGTATATTTGTAGGATGGTGACACCATCAGACTTGACAAAGATGAGTATACAACTGTTAAGGGGTGTGAATAGTCTCCAAAAAGGTTGCTCTCTCCTCAGGGAGAGACACACACACACACACACACACACACACACACACACACACACACACACACACACACACACACACACACACACTCACACACACACACACAAAACACACTTGGCAAGTGCGGTGTTCTTAATCCAAACTAAGTACGTCTTTACACTTCATCAAGCAATATGGAGTTACAGGGTGCAATACAGACATTACTTGCTGACAGTTTGCCCTAAGGGTTTTTTCACATTTGCTAACCTCAGCAGGCTTATCATACTAGGTGTATTGTGAGGGTATTGTATGCATAGGCCATGACCATATCAAATATGGGTTGATGCACCACATGCTGGCACACACAGGGTCAAACCAGTGGCTGAGCTCTGTCAACCCAGTACTGGACAATACAGTCAGGAGGAGTAGGGTCATACAACCACAACACCAACTGTCTCACATAGACCTACAATATAAGCACCAGCAAAACACACACATAAATGCACATTACCATACTCGGAGAATACAAATATTAATCTGAAAAAGAGAGTGTGTCCTCCTAAGCAGACAAGCAAGCAACATGCACCTCCAAGCACATGCCAGAAAACACTTAATACACCAAAGCAGTGTGCCTCACAACAGGCCCTAAGGCAAAACAACATACCCAACACACTAGTAAAAGGTGACTTCATAGTCAGGCACACAGATGTTCCACTCACTCAGCTGGACAAGGGGAAGGTTACTGTCAGTTGTCTGTCAGGTGCTATGATCCGCTACATAACACAAGCACTTACATCACTCCAGAACAGGTACATATATGATGTGTTTTTTGTACATGTCATTGTGAATGATCTGAGACATACCTCCCAGGACAACATGACAAGAGATATATATTAGCTCTATGATCATGTAGCCCAGGCTGGTATGACCCTGACCTTGAGTAGCATCTTACCTTCACCTACATGATACTGCAATATAACAGAAAGACAATAAACTTCAACAATTGGATGAGCTTCTGGTGTCATTCAAAGGGGATCCAGTCTCTGTCTGCCTGTGATGACATGATAGACAAGCCTCGTTGCTTTGCTACAGATGGTTTGCACCTGTCGCCTCTATGCTTCTGAATACTGGCCAAGGCTCTTGCTGTCCCCATATTACCTTTTTTAGGCAAGGATCAAAGGTTCATAGGTTCATAGGTAGGTAGTAGGCTATCGGCCCTGGGGCCTATACAAGCCCAGCCAAAAAGGTACCCTGGCTTTTGCCACCCAAGAAATTTATTTTCCTTTGCCACTGTCGAGCAGAGACACAGAAGTGATCCCCAGGGTGAATTTCCTATTTCCCATCCAATCATAGGTTCATAGGTTCATAGGTTCATACTAGGCTATCTGCCCTAGGACATTTATAAGCCTAGCCAGAGTGTGTTTCGCTTTCGCCACCCTTTTGGATTAGTTGACTGTGACTCTGTATAGTAGGTCACAGGAGATATCCCTTTAAGGTTAGTTTACTTTCCCTCTGTCTAGCAAGGACACAGAAGAGATCCCAGGGGTGAACTTACTATCTCCCATCCACTCGTCGAGATTTCTCTTGAACAGGGTTAGTGAGGGGCTCTGCCTAACATGAACTGGGATCCTGTTCCAAAGTCAGGTGAGCCTCTGGGATATGAATCTGTCCCTCCAGCATGTCCTATTTATTTCTGTGCTAAGGTTTACGTTCCTGGAGTGTGTAGCTCTAAGGGATTTGGATTTCCTGAGGTGGAGCATGTCCATTAATTCTGGGTTGGACATGGCTTTATACGTCAGACACAGATCGCCTCTGAGTAGGCGGTATGCAACTGAGTAGAGCTGGTGTTTCTTTAGCCGAATGGCATAGGGCATCTGTTTGATTCCCTTGATCCTCTTGGTAAGGTACTTTTGGGGTCTTTCCAGTTGCTGCAGGTGTCGGGTAAGGTGCATCCCAAATGGGGCATTGTATTCATTTATGGGCCTGATAAGTGATGAGTAGACGGGCACAATGACCTCTCTTGATCTAGATGTGAACCCCTTCGTGATAAGGTGGACTATATAGAAGCTCTTTCTAACCACTTTGGCAACGTGATTGTCAAAGGAGTGATTACTATCTATTTGGGTCCCCAAGTCCCTAATTGCATCTTCCGTACTTAATGGATTGCCACCTATGTGGTAATTTGTGGGTACTTTGTTTTTCCCAAAGGGGATGACAATGCACTTTTTGGCATTTAGCTTTAGGCCATGGCTCTGGCACCAGTTATCCGTCTCTGTGAGACCCTTCTGGAGGATGCTCGTGTCAGCCGGAGAGTCCATTATGGCATCCAGTTTGCAGTCATCTGCGGAAATTGTCAGCCATAGTCCACCCGTGTTAGCCTGAACCTCAGAAAAATATATACCAAACAAGAGAGGTCCCAGGACTGAGCCTTGTGGGATGCCACTTGTAACTGGTTTAGAGTCTGACATGGCCCCTGCAATTTTGACCATGTGGGTTCTATCCCTGAGCCAGTTTGCAATCCATCTTGTGACATAGGGGTTGATATTTAAGCTGGTGAGCTTTTTTATGATGCCTGAGTGGGGTATTGCATCAAAGGCTTTTGCGAGGTCCAGGTAGGCTGTGTGGACTACCTTCCCTTCATTTATGGCTTTGGTAACAGTTTCAAAGAAGTCAACCAGGTTCAAGAGGCAAGATCTGCCCTTAACAAAGCCGAATTGGGTAGAATCCAGTGTCTGGAGGTTCCCTATGTCTTTGTTTATGATTTCCATGATGATACGCTCCATAGCCTTGCAGACCAGGCTGGTCAGGCTTATAGGGCAATAGTTTCCGGGGTCCGTTGTGGCACCACCTTTGTGGAGTGGGACCACTGTTGCTGTACGCCATTCCTTGGGTACATATCCTGTAGTAAGGCTGACATTGAACAGTGTCTTTATGTGAGAGTTTAGTTCTTCTTTGAGCTCATGTAAGACTCAGCCCGGGACACCGTCTGGTCCCATTGATGCTGTATTTATTGCTTGGGAGAGGGCAGCTCTCACTTGTGCATCTGTGATCACAGAGAGGCTACATTCTGCTGGGATAGACATTTGCTCTTTTGGAGGGGAAGTGGGGGGGGATTTGCACTGAACCTTTCTGCCGGGATGTTGGCAATGTCTGTGGGTTCAGTGTATTTTTTGTCATTATGCACTAACTCAGAGCATATCTGAGAGTTGCCTCTCAGGTTCTTGACATAACTGGAGAAAGCCTTGTGATTATCTTTAGTGTCTTGTGCAGTTTTTCTTTTGAAGCTGGCCTTAGATGATTTTATGAGGGATCTTAGTTTCTTGCTAGTACTGATCAGAGATGCCTTCCCTTTTTGGGATTTTGCTCTATCGTGTAGTAGCTTCCTCCTACTGTTGTATAGCTTATTTATGGCTGGGGTCCACCAGACAGGTCTCTTACCTTTGGAGGAGTGAGTCTTGGTTTTATTAGGGATAGCATGCTCCATGCATTCCTGTAGGTGTCCATAGAATGCTTTTGTAAAGGATTCTGCATTTTGGGCCGCAGTTTCCACAGGCCCGGGGACTTTGAAGGATTCCACCTCAGTTTTGAGGAGTGTGAAGTTTGCTTTTGAGAAGTTCTTCACCGTGGTTTCCTTGGCTGGGGGTGGGGACAGAATACAGATATCCAGTGAGATTAATTTATGGTCTGATCTTACCAATGAGGGGTATACCTCTGTTTTGGAACATAGAGACCCCATGTTGGTGATGATCAGGTCCAGTATGTTTTCTCCTCTTGTGGGAGTGGTAACAAGTTGTTCCATAGCATTTGAGTTTATAAATTCTAGGAACCGTTGGGTGAGGGTGTTTGGGCTTGAGTAGTTTTCCCAATCAATGTTTGGGTAGTTGAAGTCACCCAATATAATGGTATTTGGAGAGACCTTCATATTTTCCAGTGTTCTCAGGAAAGTCGAGTGGGGTTCCTGTGTTTGGGAGGGTGGTCTGTAGCAGGCTACAAACTGAAAGGCAGTTTTGCCCACTGTTAGTTGCACATGGATGGTCTCCAATGCTTCGTGCAGTGCCACTAACCTGGAGGTGTGGGTATCTTTGATGAATATGGATACACCCCCTCCTTTTGTGGTTCGGTTCGAGTTTTGTTGCCGAAAAGCATGGTATGAAGTATAACCTGGTAGTGCTGGGGTGCTTTTGGGAGCCTTGAACCAGGTTACCGTTACAGCACAGATATCGATATTCTCCATACTGAGGAGAGTCTCGAGTGCATGCATCTTGAGGTTTAGACTTCTGGCGTTGAGCAGCATTACCCTTAGTTTATTTTTCTTTGTGCTGTCTATGGAGGTGGGTTTGTCTTTTGAGCCTTGCCTAAAAAAAGCACTCTGGGGGAGGCAAGAGTCTTTGCCAGTATTCAAAAACCCAGGGGTGACAGGTGCAAGCCATCCCTAGTGAAGCAGTGTGGCTTCTCAAGCATGTCATCCCAGGCTGACATACACTGGATCCCCATTGAATGACACCAATACTTTAGCCAATTGTTAAAATTGATCATTTTGTCTTTATACTGTGGCATAATTTTTGGTGAGGGCAAGATGCTACTCAAGGTCAGGGTCATACCGGCCTGGGCTATATGATCAGAGAGCTCCTCTATGTCTAGTTTCATGTAGCCCAGGGAGGTACGTCTCAGGTCATTCACACCAGCACGGACAATGACTGAGTCATATTTGTACTTGCTTTGGAGTGACCTGAGTGCATGTGTTATGTGGCGGATCCTGGCACCCGACAGGCAGCTTACAGTGACCTTCTTCTTGTTCAGTCTGGTTAGTGGGACGTCAGTGTGTCTGACAATAGAGTCACCTATTATGAGTGTATTTGGTGTGTTGTTAAGCCTTAAGGCTGTGACTGTGTGGCACATTGACTTTGTGAACTATGTGTTACGTGGGTATTGTTGCATGGTGGTGGTTGCTTGGATGACTGCTTTGGAGGTCTTTGCTGCTTAGGCAGATTTTTGTTTAGAGCCTCCGAATATGTTTTTGTGTATTTATGTGTATAGTTTGCTGATGCGGTGGGCCTATGTGAGACTGGATTTGTGGTGTGTGTGGTTACCTTTTCCTCCTGACCGGCTGTGCCGGTACTGGGTTGAGAGAGCTAAGCCTCTAGTCTGGCTATATAGTTGCATCTCTCACATATATTTGAGCTTGTTGGGAGGAGGAGAGGGTGGTCTGTGTACATAAGGCAGTTGAAACATTGCCTCAAGATTCCCAGATTCACCAGCTGGACTGGGGAGTAAACCTGAAACTGGCCGTTGGACATGCCTGAAAAGTATAGGGAACTACTTACTGACTGATCAGAAGGGACCACTAGGGAGCAAGTACTTAAGAGGCGTATAGGAGAGTGTAGTGTATAAGTTTATTTGTGTTTACCTGTAAGATTACTTATATGAGCAAGTGCAGTGTTTTAGAATGAAAATAGAGTGTTTATTTTGATATTTAGAGCAGTTCTAAGGGAAAAAGTGAAGAGCAGACTTTGTCGAGCCAAAAATAGTTTGCACCCGTTTAAGCGGGGCTGCCCGATGCTGCGCTATGTGCAAAATCGTGCAAAACTGTGCTAAAGCGGGTTTTAAAGCAGGGGACTTGAAAGAGCTAGGAAATAGCCCAAAACAGCCAATAAACAACTAGTTACTGGGCTGAGACCACTCCTCCAGGGACAGATAGGCTGCTCAAAGCTCCCCACTCTCACTGGTGAACAGAGAAGCTTCCTCCTATCCAAGTAAGGATATGGGCAACACAGGAACTTGTACTGAAGTCCGGAATACAGCAAAACCAGAATTCAGGACTATTCTAGCACAGTAAAGGTGGGAAAACAAGGATATATATATATTTTTTTTTCTTTTTTTAAGGACAGTAACAGAGGCAGAAAAACACAGTAAATGCTTTGCACAGGCTAGCGCACTTGAGTGGGCAGCCTTAACAGTTAAATCAAACAACAAACAATGACTTTAAAGTGCAGGTAAGCAAAAATGCTTATTTAGGTGTTAAAGCAGTTACAAACTTGCTTTTCGGTGAGAAAATGCAGTCGCTAATGTAAAGGTAGCAAAGAAATACTTAATCAGGTAGCAGTCACTCTTTTTCATCTCTCTGCTGCTAGCGCCACTCTGTAGGACCACGAGGAGCTTGGCTGAGTCGGAACAAGCACAAAAACCGCACCAAAGCGGGTTTTAAAGCAGGGGACTTGAAAGAGCTATGACATAGCCCAAAACGGCCAATAAACAACTAGTTATTGGGCTGAGACCACTTGTCCAGGGAAAGATAAGCTGCTCAAAGCTCCCCACTCTCACTGGTGAACAGAGAAGCTTCTGCCTATCCAAGTAAGGATATGGGCAACACAGGAACTTGTACTGATGTCCAGAATACAGCAAAACCTGAATTCAGGTGTATTCTAGCACAGTAAAGGTGGGAAACCAAGGATATATTTTTTTTTGTTTTTTTTTATTTTTTTAAGGACAGTAACAGAGGCAGAAAAACATCTTCAAGATTTTTCTTGAAGAGTGCTAATGAGGAGCTTTGTTTGATATAGATAGGTAGTTTATTCCGGAGTATGGTAAGTCTCTGGGACAGGAATCTATCCCTCTGGCATGTTTCGTTTATTGTGCTGACAAGGTTTACGTCCCTAGAGCATGTAGGTTCATAGGTAGGTACTAGGCTATCTGCCCAAGGCATTTATATGCCTAGCCAGAATGTGTTGGCTTTCACCTCCCTTTTAAATTAGTTTCCTGGGCCTCTGTCTAGCAGGGCCACTGAAGTGATCCCAGGGGTAAATTTACAATTTCCCATCCACTCGTCAAGATTCCTCTTGAAGAGAGTCAATGAGGGGCTCTGCCTAACATAAACTGGGATTCTATTCCAGAGCAAGGGAAGTCTCTGGGACAGGAATCTATCCCTCCAGCACGTCCTGTTTATTGCTGTGCTGAGGTCTAATTCACTGGAGCGTGTGGCTGTAAAAAATTTGGTTTTCTTGAGGTGGAGCATGTCCATTAATTCCAGGTTGGATATGGCCTTGTACGTCAGACATAGATCACCTCTGAGCAGGCAGTAAGCAACCGAGTAGAGCTGGAGTTTCTTTAGTCAAGCTGCATAGGGCATCTCTTTGAGGCCCATGATCCTCTTGGTGAGGTACTTCTATGGTCTTACCAGCTGTTGCATGTGCCGATTAAGGTACATACCAAATGGGTCATTGTACTCTATTATGGGCTTAATGAGTGATGAGTAGAAGGGCACAATGACCTCTCTTGATCTAAAGGTGAGCCCTTTCGTGATTAGTTGGGCTACATAGAAGGAATTTTTGACCACTTTGGCAATGTGATTATCAAAGGAAAAGTTACTATCTACCTGGGTCCCCAGGTCCCTAATTACATTTTCTGTACCTAGTGGATTATCACCTATGTGGTAATTCGTGGGCACTTTGTTTTTTTCCAAAGGGGATGACTATGCATTTTTTGGCATTCAGCTTGAGGCCATGGATTTGACACCAGGTATCTGTCTCTGTAAGACCCTTCTGGAGGATGTCTCTGTCAGCCAGAGAGTTGATTATGGCCCCCAGTTTGCAGTCATCTGTGAACTTGGTCAGCCATAATCCTCCTGTGCTTGCCTGTACCTCAGAGAAGTATATACTGAACAGGAGGGGTCCCAGGACCAAGCCCCGTGGGACGCCACTTGTGACTGATTTAAAGTTGGACATGGCACCCGCAACTCTGACCATGTGTGTTCTATCTGTGAGCCAGTTGGCCCCCCATCTTGTGACATAGGGGTTAATGTTCAAGCTGGTAAGCTTGTCTATGATGCCAGAGTGAGGAATGGTTTTGGAGGCCTTAGTCAGGTCCAGGTAGGCTGTGTGGACTACCTTCCCTTCATCTATGGCCTTGGTAACTGTTTCAAAGAAGTCAACTAGGTTTAGGAGGCAGGATCTGCCTTTAACAAAGCTGAATTGGGTAGGGTCCAGTGGCTGGAGGTTCCCAATGTCTCTGTTTATGAGTTCCATGATAATTCGCTCCATAGCTTTGCAGACCAGGCTGGTCAGGCATATAGGGCGATAGTTCCCAGGTCCTGTTGTGGCACCATCTTTGTGGAGTGGGATGACTGTTGCTGTACGTCATTCTTTGGGTACATAGCCTGTGGTAAGGTTGAGTCTGAACAATGAATTTAGATAAGGGTTTAGTTCCTTTTGAAGCTCGTGTAAGATGCAGCCAGGGACACCATCTGGTCCCATTGATGCTGTGTTCTTAGCTTTGGAGAGGGCTGTTTTTACCTGCATGTCCGTGATGTCTGGGGCTCTGCATTCTTCTGGGATGGACACGGGCTCTTTTGGGGGTGAGGAGGAGTGAAGTTTGCACTGAACTTGTCCGCAGAATGTTGGCAATGTCAGTTGGTTCAGTGTATTTTTTGTCATTTTGCAGTAGCTCAGAGCATATATGAGAGTTGCCACCTAAATATTTGATATAGCTAAAGAAGGCTTTGTGGTTATCTTTAGATTCCTTGGCAATTTTTCTTTAGAAACTGGCCTTGGATGATTTTATGAGCGATCGTAGTTTCTTGCTAATAATGATCAGTGATGCCTTTCCTTTTTGGAATTTTGCTGTATCATGTAGTAGTTTCTTCCTTCTGTTGTATAGCTTATTTATGGCCAAGCACCACCAGACTGGTTTCCTCTTTTTGGAGAAGTGAGTCTTTGTTTTACTTGGGATGGCTCGATCCATGCATCCCTGTAGATGCTCATAGAATGCACATGTAAAGGATTCAACAGATTGGATGGCATTATCCTGTAGCAAGGGGGCTTTGAAACTTTCCACTTTGATCTTGAGAAGTGTGAAGTTTGCTTTTGAAAAGTTTTTCACAGTGGTTTCCTTGACTGGGGGTGGGGTCGGGATGTGGATGTCCAGTGTGATTATTTTATGATCTGATCTTACCAGCGAGGGTTTACCTCTGGTGTGGAACACTGATCCCCCCATGTTGGTGATGATCAGGTCCAGTATGTTGTCACCTCTAGTGGGCATGGTGACCAGCTCTTCCAGGGTGTTTGAGTTTATAAACTCTGGGAAGCATTGGGCAAAGGAGTTTGTACTTGAGTAATTCTCCCAGTCAGTGTTTGGGTAGTTGAAATCTCCTAATATCATGGTGTTTGGTAAGGCCTTTATATTTTCCAGTGTTCTCAGGAATGCTGAGTGAGGGTCCTGAGACAAGGTAGGTGATCTGTAGCAGGCTACAATCTGATAAGCAGCTTTGCCCACTGTTAGTTGCACTTGGATGGTCTCCAAGGCCTCATGCTGTACCACTAACCTGGAGGTGTGGGTATCCTTTATGAAAATGGATACACCCCCTCCTTTTGTATTTCGGTCAGGGTTTTGGGGCCAAAGCTCAGAGGGATTGGGATTTCTTTAAATGGAGCATGTCCAACAGCTCTGTGTTTGACATAGCTTTGTATGTTAGGCAGAGATCACCTATGAGTAGGCAATATGCAACAGAGTAAAGCTGGAGTGTTTTGAGACGGTCAGTGTAGGGCATGTATTTGTGGGTGCTAATCCTCTTTGTGAGGTATTTCTGCGGGCTTTCCAGTTGTTGTAGATGTCTTGTGAGGTACATACCAAAAGGGACATTGTACTCTATAATGGATTTAATGAGTGATGAGTAGAGGGGAACAATGACCTCTTTTTTTCTGCATGAGAAACCTTTTGTGATGAGGTGTGCCACGTAGAAGAATTTCCTGACTACTGTGACAATGTGATTACCAAAGGAGAGACTACTGTCCACCTGTGTCCCAAGGTCTCTTATCACACTTTCAGTGTTAAGTATACAACCGCCTATGTTGTAGTTCATGGGTACAGAGTTTTTACCAAAGGGGATGATAATGCACTTTTTGGCATTGAGCTTGAGGCCATGGCTTTGACACCACGCATCTATCTCAGTGAGGTCCTTTTGTAGGATGTCCACATCGTTAGTAGTTTTGATTATGGCTCCTCGTTTGCAGTCATCTGGGAACTTCATTAGCCAAAGACCTTCTGTGTTAGCCTGTACTTCAGGGAAGTAGATACCAAACAGGACAGGACACAGGACTGAACCCTGTGGTACTCCACTTGTCACTGGTCTGAAGTCGGATTTGGAGTCTGCTACTTTCACAGTGTGGGTTCTGTCAGTGAGCCAGTTGGCAACCCATCTTGTGACATAGGGATTTATACCTAGTTTAGTGAATTTATCTATAATTCCAGAGTGGGGGATGGTGTCAAAAGCCTTGGCATGATCTAGATAGGCTGTGTGAACCACCTTACCCTTGTCTACGGCTTTGGTTTAGGAGACATGATCTGCCTTTTACAAACCCAGACTGGTTGTGGTCCAGAGTTTGGAGATTACCAATGTCTTTGTTTATAAGTTCCATGATGATACGTTCCATGGCCTTGCAGAACAGGCTCATCAGGCTAATGGGGTGCTAGTTCCCATGATCCATTGTGGCTCTCCCCTTGTGTAGTGGGATAACTGTCATTGTGCGCCATTCAGCAGGCACAAAGCCTGAGGTGAGGCTATGATTGAACATGATAATTAGGTTTTGTGCCAGTTCATTCTGTAGTTCGTGTAGAAAGCAGCCTGGGATGTTATCTGGTCTCATGGATGCTGTGTTCCTGGCTTTGGAGAGTGTGTTTTTACCTGTGCAGCGGTGATGACAGCAGCTTTGCATTCTTCCGGTATAGAGATGGGCTCTTTCATGGGTGAGAGGGGAGTAAAGTTAGCACTGATCCTATCTGCTAGGATGCTGGCAATATCAGTTGGGTCTGTATATTTAGTGCTATTGTGCTGTAACTCAGAGCAGATCTGAGTGTTGCCATTGAAATTATTGAAATAGCTATAGAATGCTTTGTGGTTGTCTTTAGAATCAGTGGCGATTTTGTTTTTGTAACTAACTTTGGAGGATTTTATCAGGGATTGCAGCTTCTTACTGAGGCTGACCAGGAAGCTCCACCACTCATGGGATTTTACCCTCTTTTGCAACAATTTCTTCCTTTTGTTGTGCAGTTTGTTTATGGCAGAGGACAACCAGATTGGCTTCCTTTTCTTGGAGGATAGCGTCTTGGTTCTGTTTGGGATAGCACGATCCATGCACTCATGTAAGTGCTTATAAAGTGCAATTGTGTAGGATTCAGTAGTTGTGATTGTATTGTCCATCTGCATGGGTGTCCTGAAGTTTACCACTTCTGTCTTAAGAAGCATGAAGTTGGCTTTGGAGACATTTTTTAACATGGTTTCCTTAATGGGGGGGGGGGGCAGAATGTGGATATGTAGGGTAATTAGCTTAAGGTCAAATCAGACCAATGAGATGTTGACTTTAGGTGTGGGACACTGGTCACTCAGGACAAATCAAACCCCGTAACCAACACAAATAACCACAAAGTGAGCTAAATGCTACTCATTGCCAGAAGTCTCAGTCTCCAAATGCACACACTCGAGGCACTTCTCAGTATGGAAAATATTGATATCTGTGCAGTAATAGAAACCTAGCTCAAGGCTCCAGAGAGCACACCAGCACTACCAGGATACTACTCATCCCATACCTTCCAGCATCAGAACCTGGATCATAGCACATAGGGTGGGGATGTATCCATATTCATCAAGGATACCTACACCTCTCTCTACATCCTCTCTACAGGATATGTACCCATAGAATATTGCACAGCAACATTCTTCCCACTCCACAGAGGTGGGGCCACAAAAGACCCTTGGCATTCATGCTCTATGAGCCTGATGAGTCTGATCTGCAAGGCAATGGAGCCAATCATAATGGAAGTCAACAATAAAGACATTGGGAACCTTCACACAGTTGAACACACCCAGTTTGGCTTCATCAAATGCAGATCACACCTCCTGAACTGGGTGGATTTCTTTGAGACAGTTACCCAGGTTACATATGATTGAAATGAGCTCCACACAGCCTAGCTATACCTCGCTAAGGCCTTCGACACCATTCTCCAGTCAGGTATCATAGATGAATTCAACAACCTGGGCATGAATCCATACATCACAAGATGGATTGCAAACTGGCTCACAGATAGATCCCACAAATTAAGAGTTGCTGGCTACATGTCAGACTCTACACTTGTAACAACTGGTGTCCCCTAGGGTTCAGTCCTGGGGTCCCTCCTGTTTGGTATAGACTTCTCAAAATTACATGCCAACACAGGAGGTTTGTGGTTGACTAAGTTTGCTGGGAACTGTAAAGTGTTTGCCATAATAGATTCCCCAGATGACACAAATATTCTCCAGAAGGGACTCTATGAGACAGATGCGTGATGTCAGAATCATGGCCTCAAGCTCAATGTGGAAGAATGCATAGTAATCCCCTTTGGTGAAAACAAAGTACCCACAAACTACCACATAGGTGTTACCCCCTAAAAACTGACAAGGTAATAAGGGATCTGGGGACACAAATAGATAGTCATCTTTCCTTTGACAACCATGTTGCCAAAGTGATTAGGAAATCCTATGTGGCCCATCTAATCAACAAAGAGTTTGCATCAGGATCAGAAGAGGTAGTGGTGGCTGTTAGAGAAATATGTATTAATATATATATATATATATATATATATGTTTAGTGCTTATTAGAAGCTAAAAGAGTTAACACATTTCATTCTATTTTATGTACAGCTTAATTCTGTATGAAATTATAAGATGATTTTTCAAACCACAGTATGCTTTCTGAAACTGCAAGATGCACCCTGACCTAGTATTTGCTAGCACAGCAAAATTCATGTTTATGCCATTTGGAAATGTACTGAGAAGCAGGTGATTATCTGCTAGGTCAGGAAAATGTGTATGAATAGAACAATACTGTTTTCTATAATATGATTAAATATGAACAATCAGCTCTGTTCATGTTATGAGAACATACACAGCTGCGGAAAAGAAGAGATACATGAAACAAAAGACTGCTTGAAGAACCTGTACTTGCTTTGTGCTCAAATAAGCTATAGTACCTTGAATGGTAACATAACATAGTGGGAAGCTGTATCTAACCGGTGGTCATCAAGGCCACATTGTTTTTCTTAGGAAGTTTTTCATAAAATTGATAGTGCAAGCAGAAAATCATGGACAAACAGCTGCTATGAAGTAATGATGTTAAAACTTGTGATCTGTTACGTCAGCTTGGTAGGCAATGTCTTGTTAGAAAATGTATAAAAATGACCTTACTTCCTGATTTTAGTTAGACAAACTCTGTATTAACATGTTTTTGTCTCCTTGCTGCAAGATTAAAGTGCCTTAACCAGAAACTGCCGTGTATTGATCTTTTTGAAGTTTATTTTTCCTTTGACAGCTTGGTCCTTCGAGCCGGAAACTCTCGCTCTAGCTCAGGTCAGATGGGTCTGGTGGCATGAAACCATATGGGGAAGAGGCCACATCGGTTCTTCTGCACTGAAAGACCTCCGACTGAATTGTCGTTCAAAAGAGGCCAGCCACTGTTTCTGATCTGCGATTGGAGGATGAGTCAATGGTTCCAGCAGTGAGACGATCAATCACGGAGGCTCAGGTAAGGAGGAATTTACTTTTTCTTTGTTTCAGATCAGGGACTTGTTGCAGTATTTGTTTTTGTCAGGGAGATTTTGTATAAATCAGGGACAGAAAAAAAGATTGCTGTCTTGTCATAGATCAGGGAAACAGGATAGGTAGGCAGTTATTCTAGATAAACTGTGAAAAAAAGAGAAATTCATGGTACCACGTGATAAGAAGGGTTACGTAACAATTTCTAACTAAGTCAAGACAACATGGGAAATAAGTGCACAAAAAGATCCCGAGATCCGCCATTAACCGAAGACGCAAAATATATGCAATTACAATGTGCCGATAACGTTAGGTACTATACAAAATGGGTTAATAAATACAAATTTGACGGCAAATTAGATAAACCTTCGCTTATCAAACTTGTCAAACAACTTAAAACAGGCGCAAAAGGTAAGGTAAAAAAGCAACGCCAAATGGGAGTTCCTCAGGCACACAGGTGGCTTGAGGAAACAAACTGCAGGGAACAAAAGATTAAAAATTCAAAAGCAATGTTTTTAGACAAAGAGGACAATAACCTAGTAATAGCATCGGCCCCTCCGCCCCCTCCGCTTCCCTTACCAGAATATGAAGCGAGTGGACAAGCTGATCCACCTCCGCTATACCCAACTGTTTCTGCGAAATCAAAACCGCTTGTCAGAGATCCTGTCGAGACTAGGTCTCGAACACGTTACTTGAGGGGATATTGAATTGTATGAAATAAATAAAAATTCACAAGCTATGAGTGAAGAAGAGATATGTCCACTCATAGAAGTACCAAATCCACAGGCAGGACAGGATCCAACTCTTCTAGTGTATAGACCATGGACACCGGAAGACATCCGGAAAGCCACAGAGGGAATTTCCCATCCGAAAGTTAATTTTAGAAAATTCCTAGAAGACTTACAGGGCATGAGGTTAAGTTACCATTTAAATGGAGAAGAAGTAGAGAAAGTCGTCAGACAAATCGTAGGTCCAGATTGGCACATGATCAGTGGCAACTGGAATCCCCGTAACGCAGAGCATAAGCCACTCTGACATAGCAATGCAGAGCTGGATAACAGAGTGAAAGGTCTGACAGACCAAATCTCTGAGAAATGGAAGCCTAGGGCTGACTGGACTTGCATTAATCAATGCATCCAACAGGAAGGTGAAACTGTTGCTAGATATTATGCTAGATTATTAGAGTGTTTTAATAACCATTGTGGAATGCAAGTACCTGAAGACCAAACACATGATTCCCCATATGAACAACAACTAAAGAATGCATTTTTGAAGGGCAGTATTGCACCCATAAGTAGTTTCATTACAAAGCACATGGTAGATCATCGTACGAGTAGATTACAGTCATTAAATTTCAATCCATACAGCCCACAAAAGGCTGAAAAAATACCAGGAATAAATGGTAAACCACAGATCTGTTCTTTAATTGTAGACAAGTACAACGGAGATAAAGTACAAATGGTTGAGCGCTTTCATCTAGATAAGCTAGATTTCATCAGAACATCTGACTCAAATTTAATTGCATTTAAATACTACAAAATACCGCCTTTTCTATTCAATTAAACAATTATGTGCAATTCATCTCAATAAAGAAATTTAAAGGTAAAATGTTACTGTTAAAATATCTCACACTGATGTTATCTGAAGTAAACTAAATGGTTATATACTAACTATAATAAAATCAACCATATCAGTTAAAATTAGATACAATAATCATCGTAACTTGATGGTATATAAATTGCATACATCTAGTTGTATGTACTTATATCTAAAATATTTATATATTAATGGTTACTTTTTATTATGTCTTAAACTCTCTTTAACATATATAAAAACAATACAATAATGTATTGAGTAAACATAATAATATATATGTTGGTTAAAAGCTAATAGACTCATAAAACATAAAACATGCTGTTGCTTAAAATAGTCTATTAAACACTTATATACAATCACAAGTAATATTTCATCTTTTACATCCTAACTAATGGTTTGGTGGGGATTACTTCATTTAGTCCTGGGTGTGTGGCTGCATCCAGACGTAACTGCCATTTTATTTCTTTCTCACCAACAATGGCTTTAATATTCCCCCCCCTAGGGTTGGGTACTATCGCCTCCAATATTGCAAATTTAAAACCCATACATACAGGACTATTTAATATATGACGGGACAATGCATTATTCATGTCCTTTTTATTGATACAGTAAATATGGTCATATATTCTATTTTTAAAGAAACGGTCAGTCTTGCCAACATAATAACTTTGACATGTATCACAAATAGCTAGATAGACCAAATGTTTAATTAAGCAGTTCCCATATTTGAAAATTACTTTCGTCCTAATTCTATTTTTCAAGACAAGAGTATTACCTTCATATATATATCTACAATAATTGCAGCACCCACACCTCTTAGTACCAATTCTATGTGTTTTTTGATCGTAAATACCATTCTGTCTCATCTCTATTAACCTTTTAAGACTGTTGCCTGTTTTGTGTACAAAATGGGGCTTGGGGGGTATTTTGTCCTTAATCATAGTGTCACTAGTTAATATATTCCAATGTTTCATAATAATTTCCTTGACCTCATGGGTGTGTTTCCCATATTTGACAATACATGCTCTCTTATACTGATTACTGTCAACATTTTCCCTGTTATTGTTGTACTGTATACCAATACCTAATAATGCTGGATATTTGTTGCCCCACTCACTGGATACATACATAGTTATATCTTTTAGCATATTCTCTGGATAACCTTTATCCCTAAACAATGTCCCTATAAAACTCAACTCTTTCAGCATGATGTCCCTAACAGATGTCATTCTCGCTGCCCTTATGCATTGGCCTTTCACTATGTTGTATTTAACTTTATATGAATGAGCACTATTGAAGTGCAAATATCCATAGCTAGATGTATCTTTCCTGTAGATTTTCGACTGGAAAGAATGTCCATCATTATAGACATATACATCTAAGTAATTTATCCCATTGTTATCATATTGATGGGTAAACTTGAGATAGCTAGTAGTGCCATTGATGTATTTAATAAAGTCATTTAATTCTTCTATGTTGCCTGTCCATAGTAAAAAAATATCGTCCAAGTAACAGACGTATGTTTTAATATACTTCATCCAAGTAGTGTGTAGTATATATGTCGTTTCCCAATCGAGGAGAACCATGTTGGCATACATGGGGGCACAAGCTGCCCCCATCGCCACTCCTGAAATTTGTCTATAGTATTCTCCTTCGAAAAAAATATAATTATGATCAAGTACTATGTCCATTAAGGAAGTAAGAAGGGAAATCTCATCTTGCTTTAAACCACTGTGCATATCAAGACTATGTATGAAACTATCTATTCCTTCATTTTTAGGGATACACGAAAATAAATCTTTTATGTCAATGGTAACGAATACAATGTCTGGGGTCCACAATTCATGCTTAAATATTCCCAAAAATTCCCAAGAATCCTTCATAATATGTGGAACTGAATTATACATATGTTTCAATCTGTTGTCCACTACTTTACCAAATGGAAACGTCTTACTCGCGCTTCCTGATATTATAGGTCTGAAAGGTGGTTCTATGGGATTATTGTGCACCTTCGGGATCCCTCTAATAGTTGCCAAAATAGGGAATTCAACCTTTAGGTATTTGTAAAGTTCTTCATCAATTCTATTGTCTAATAAAAATTCTTCAAGGTATGAATCAATCCTATTGTGAGCTATATTAACTTGATTTAAGGAAGACACTTCATATTGTGATGTATTGTTTAATATTTCAAACATTTTGCTGCTGTATTCTTCTTGATCATAAAGGACAATTCCTCCCCCCTTATCTGCCACCATTATCCTGACATTTTCTGAACAAATGGAATCAACCATAGAGTGTATTTCATTTACCAGTGTGTAATTACTCTTATTATATTTGTATTTGTTATGTAACTTGTATATTTCTTCATGAATCACATTCTCAAAGGTTTCCAAAGTTTTAACCATAGGGGGTGTAAAAGAACTCTTTTTTTCTTAAATCAATAGTGTTTAATTGATGGTAGGTCTTATTATGAAAAAACACCCCTAAATTTAATTTTCTAAGGAATAATTTTATTTCTACCAGAGTATGTAATAAATCGAAATGTTTATCTGGTATGTACTTCATTCCCTTCGAGAAAATATGAACAAGTTCTGGTTTGACTTCATAGGTGGTATAGTTGTAAATTTTACAGTCATTACTGAATATGCAAGACATGCCAAAAGGCATTTTAATAGCAAAAAGAAAAAGAAAACTCAAGTATTCACAGTAGAAGATGGAGCAGAAGTCTTTGTAGTACAGTCTGGGAAGAAGGGTAAGAAAAATGCCCAGGGAAACAAACAATCTGATAAGCGATCAGAGGAGTTTGAAGA
The DNA here is from genome assembly GCF_019279795.1 of Protopterus annectens. Classification (NCBI taxonomy): domain Eukaryota; kingdom Metazoa; phylum Chordata; order Ceratodontiformes; family Protopteridae; genus Protopterus; species Protopterus annectens. The sequence continues at coordinate 1,562,627,788 of NC_056739.1, forward strand.
GAGAAAGAAAAGGGGTGAATGTTTTAAATGTGGAAAAAAGGGACATTGGCAAGGGATTGCAGGCAAAACAAAAAGGTAGCCACAGAAGATAAGGAGGGTGAGGACTGACTATATGATAGTCAAGAATCACTAGAAGGGAATAACCAAGAAAAGACAAATGCAAATGTGATAGAAGGAGTAGAGAATGTGATAGAAGAAATACAGGAAGTACAAGAAATCACCAATGGTGAAGAAAACGAAATTTTAGACTTGGCATTATTGAGCCTAGAGCTCTATTTAGCAGACACAAAACCGGAAGTTACACTTCTGGTAGAGGGGAGGGAAGTTAAATTTCTGTGTGACTCAGGGGCTTCACAGACCCTGATACATCCTTCCAAACTACCAGAAAATTCAGAATCACTTGATTATATATTAGTGAAAGCAGCCAATGGACAGCTGTATCGAGAGCCACTCTCCCATAGCATAGCAATAACTGACCCTGTTTCAGGGATGACCCAAAAGAGCAAAATTGTTGTTTCTGCAAAATGCCCAGTAAATCTTTTGGGCAGAGACCTTATGCAGATATTTGGCATAGCAGTAGTTCCAACTATGCAGGGTATGGAAGCACAGTGACAAATGGATACTTTTGTGGTGTGATTGGCGGGTGAAACATTTTATTGGTACAGCCAGGACTTGCTTACGACTGGTCCAGGGGCAGTAACTGAAGAACTGATGAACGCAGCCATCAGTAAATCTCCCTCCCTTGACACTGATAAACAGCATTTGTTGCATTGTACTCAATATTACTGTAGCATACCAGGACCTGATAAAGAATAAGAACAAGAACTGTTTAGAAACCATGCTAACAGATTAGTATTGCGTAATCTGTACTGGGACACAGAAGGGAACAGTGTATTTAGCTGTTCATTGACCCAGGAATTCCTAGCACTTTATAAATCTAATCGATTACCACATGTTAGTTTAACTAAAGACAAGAATGTGAAGTGGGCAGACCTAGGAGAAAAAGTCACAAGGTAGGAAAAACAGACAGAATTGGAACTGTCAGAACAGGGAGTACAAAAGCAGAAGTTGAATTGGATAACACAGACACACCCAGCTGTGCACTTGCAGGCAAGTGGGGACAGCTGAGTAGCACTTTTACTAGAGGAAGAGGAAAAATCCTTATGAGGCAAACCAGAGACTCTCTGGTCAACAGGGAAATCAGATGTAGGACTTATTCATACAGCAGGACCAGTTACTATCACGCCAAAGTCAGCATTTAGACCTCAAAAGAGACAGTATCCCTTAAGAAAGGATGCAAAAGTCGGAATCAAACCTATAATAGCAGCCTTACTTAAGGAAGGAGTATTGATAGAATCTCCCGATTCGCGATGTAATACACCCTTATTTCCTGTTAGGAAAGCAAATGGAGAATGGCGTATGGTCCAAGATTTAAGCTGTAAATGATGCAGTTATACCTAGAACACCTACGGTGCCAGATCCACACACCTTATTAAATGATTTGAAACCTCAACAGAAGTATTTCTCTGTGCTAGATATTAGCAATGCATTTTTCTCAATACCGATACACCCTGACAGCCAACATTGGTTTGCATTTACATTTCAGGGGAAAAGGTATACATACACGCGACTACCACAGGGATACATGCGACTACAACAGGGATATTTTGAGAGTCCAACAATATTTGCACAGGAAATGGCAAGTAACTTGGAGGGATTTATCCCACCGAAAGGCAGCCAGATTTTACTTTATGTAGATGACATCCTACTGGCAGCCCCCACCCAGCAAGAATGCAGAGAAGATACCATAGCATTATTACAATTTCTAGCCACTCAAGGACACAAAGTTAACAAAAACAAACTGCAACTTTGGAAAAAACAGGTTAAATACCTGGGATATGTAATATCCAAAGAAGGCAGAATATTAGATGAAGACAGGAAAACAGCAATATTACAAGCACCCAAACCGACTACCAAGAAGGAAATGATGTCCTTCCTAGGTACGACTAATTTTTGTCGGAGTTGGATTCCAAACTATGCCTTGGAGTCTGCTCCACTGACCAACTTAATATACAAGAAGCGTATGGCAGCACAAGATTCATTATGGACCTCATAAATAAAGATATTGGGGACCTACAGACACTGGATCCTACCCAGTTTGGCTTTGTTAAGGGCAGATCCTGCTTCTTAAACCTGGTTGATTTCTTTGAAACAGTCACCAAGGCCATTGACGAGGGGAAGGTGGTCCACACAGCCTACCTGGACCTCGCAAAAGCCTTCGATACAATACCCCACTTGGGCATTATAGATAAGCTCACCAGGTTAAATATAAACCCCTATGTCACTAGATGGGTTGCAAACTGGCTCAAGGACAGAACCCACATGGTTAGAATTGCTGGAGCCATGTCAGACTCCAAACCAGTTACAAGCGGCATCCCACAAGGCTCAGTCCTGGGACCTCTCTTGTTCGGTATATATTTCTCGGCGGTACAGGCCAACACGGAAGGACTGTGGCTAAGCAAGTTCGCAGATGACTGCAAACTGAGCGCCATAATCAACTCTCCAGCCGACACAAGCATCCTCCAAAAGGGCCTCATAGAAACAGACAACTGGTGCAGAGCCATGGCCTCAAGCTAAACGCCAAAAAGTGTATAGTCATCCCCTTTGGCAAAAACAAAGTGCCCACAAATTACCACATAGGTGGTAATCCATTAAGTACAGAAGAAGTCATTAGGGACCTGGAGACCCAAGTTGATAGCAATCTCTCATTTGACAACCACGTGGCCAAAGTGGTTAGAAAAACATTTTATATAGCCTACCTAATCATGAAGGGATTCACATCTAGATCAGGGGAGGTCATCGTACCTCTTTACTCATCCCTCATCAGACCCATAATTGAGTACAATGCCCCTTTTGGGATGTACCTTACCAGACACCTGCAGCAACTGGAAAGACCCCAAAAGTACCTCTCCAAGACGATCAAAGTGCTCAAACAGATGCCATATGCTGCCCGGTTAAAGAAACTCCAGCTCTACTCAGTGGCATACCGCCTACTCAGAGGCGATCTGTGCCTGACCTATAAAGCCATGTCCAACCCGGAATTAATGGACATGCTGCACCTCAGAAAATCCAAATCCCATCGAGCTACACGCTCGAGAGACTTGAACCTCAGCACTGAAATAAATAGGACATGCTGGAGAGACAGATTCATAACCCAGAGGCTCCCTTCACTCTGGAATAAAATCCCAGTACAGGTTAGGCAGAGTCCCACATTGACTCTCTTCAAGAGGAATCTTGATGAGTGGATGGGACATCGTAGGTTTACCCCGGCCATCACTTCTGTGTCACTGTTAGACAGAGGCACAGTATACTAACCTCAAAAAAAGGCATAGCAAAATTCATTTAAAATGGGTGGCGAAAACCAAACACACTCTGGCTAGGCTTATAAATGCCCTAGGGCAGATAGCCTAGTATGAACCTATGAACCTATGAACAATGGACACCAGAAGCAGAATCAGCTTTCTGTAAATTGAAACAACTGATAGAATCCTCATTAGTTTTAGGATTACCGAACTATCATAAATGATTTTTCCAAACTGTAGATTGTAAGCAAGGCTATATGACATCAGTGTTAACACAGCAACATGGGGACAAACAACGCCCCATAGCTTACTATTCATCACAGCTAGACCCAGTGGTGCGATCCTTGCCCCACTGTGTACAAGCAGTAGTTGCAGCTGCAATGGCAGTACAGGCTTCAGCCTCAGTAGTGTTATTCCACCCTCTCACATTGAGAGTGCCTCATGCAGTCGCGATTATTTTACTGCAAGAAAAAGTGGCATATCTTTCTCCTGCTAGGCATCTTTCCTGTATGACTATACTGCTGAGCCAATCTCATATGACAATTGAACGATGCACAACTTTGAATCCGTCAACCTTGCTCCCAACCCCTGCAGATGGCAAACCACACTGCTGTCTGCAGGATATTGAGCAAAATACACTGCCTAGAAAAGATCTCATGGATGTTCCCTTGGATGATGCTGAGGTGACATGCTATGTGGCAGCTCATGTAAAAAGGGTCCTACAGGACAGAATCTAGTAGGGTATGCAGTAGTTTCTGATACTGAGATTTTAGAAGCAAAGTCTTTACCACACAATTTATCTGCACAAGCAGCAGAATTGATTGCTTTGACAAGGGCATGCACCTTGGCAAAGGGTAAATGTGTGAACATTTTTTACTGACAGCCAGTACGCTTTTTCTACTGTACATGTTTTTGCGCAACAGTGGAAAAATACAGGAATGATAACATCTACTGGTAAACCGATTAATCATGCGCAATTTATTTTAGATTTGTTAGAATCTATTCAGTTACCTCAAAAAGTAGCTATTTGTAAATGCGTAGCTCATACCAAGCAACAGGACAGGATTTCAAAAGGTAATGCGAGAGCTGATACAGCTGCAAAGCAGGCAGCTTCAGCTTCAGAAGTATTTCTTTTGAGTGAGGAATTACAACCTTCTGAGATTTTAGATTTAGAAATGTTAAAAACAATGCAGACACTTACTACAACTCTAGAAAAACAAAAATGGTTAAAACGAGGAGCAATTCTTGAGAAAGGGCTGTACATCTCCAAAGAAAGAAAACCAATTTTGCCGTCTAACTTGTTTAGATATGCAGCTTTGTTGAGCCATGGGCAGTGCCATGTCTCAACAGCGGGGATGGTACAGTTAGTGAATTGAGTGTTTACAACGTATGGATTTACAAACTACACAAAAAAATTTGTGCAGCATGCCATGTTTGTAACAGGCATCATGCACAGGGGGCACTGAAGTCTAAGCAGGGGAGTTTCCCTACACCACTGCATCTGCTCCATACTATCTGTATGGATTTCATAGAACTAAACAAATGCGAAAATAAAAAGTACTGTCTTGTCATTATAGATATGTTTTCCAAATGGGTGGAAGCTTTTCCGACAAAAAATCCAGATGCAGCTACTGTTGCAAAAGTCCTCATTAAAGAAATTATTCCTAGATTTGGCATACCGGAAAAGATCTACAGTGACAATGGCACACACTTTGTAAATCAAACCATACAACAATTGAGCCGTTATTTCGGGATTTCCTTGAAAAACCATTGTATGTACCACCCCCCAATCTGCAGGATTAGTAGAGAGGCATAATGGAGTTCTGAAAAATAAGCTTAGGAAATTGATTAATGAGACACGGAAAAACTGGGTACACTGTCTGCCTCTGGCACTGTTGAGCATGAGAACTGTTCCAAATGCAAAGGGGTTAACTCCTTTTGAAACACTGTTTGGGAGGGCATATTATATACCTCAGTGGAAACCTCTCATGCCTGCAGACCAGGAGGCTGACAGTTCACTTGCAGAGTATATGAGGAGACTTCTAAATAACAAACAACTCCTGCAGTTAAATTCTGTTTCAGATAAAGAACAGACCAGACCATCGGAAGCAGTAGTACAACCGGTAATGTGGATCTGGGTGAAGGTCGTGAAGAAAAGAAATTGGAGTTCTCCAAAGTGCGAGGGACCGTACCAAGTCTTGTTGGCAACACTCACTGCGGTGAAGATAGCTGAAAGTGTGCCCTGGATCCATTTGACGCACTGCAAACTGGTCAAGAACTATGAACTGGACAAAAACCTTGTTACTGTTATACAACGAGAACAAAATGACCAGGTATAGAGTAAACAGGGATGCAGAACAACCTCAGAAAAATTGCATGATCATCCTGTTAGCTATACTGGTAACAATAATCTTTTTGCTGTGGCCTTTCCTTTTTTCAGCCACATGAGTTGAACTGAACAAACGTGATGCGTTACTCATAGACTGGCACCCAAACTTTGACACTTACCAAGCAATTAAATATGTGTATGCAGAGACTTTTAATGTTTCGAACTGCTGGATTTGCACAGCTATACCGACAGCTCACGACACTCACGTTGCTAAAGTGGTTCGAAAGACCTTCTACAGTGCCCATCTGATCATGAAGGGATTCACATCCAGATCAAGTGAGGTCATTGTTCCCCTGTACTCTTCACTTATCAGACCAATGATCGAGTACAATGCCCCGTTCGGGATGTATCTCACCCGACACCTGCAGCAATTGGAGAGACCCCAAAAGTTCCTCACCAAAAGGATAAAGGGACTCCAAAACCTGTCATATACTGCCAGACTGAAGAAACTCCAACTCGATTCAGTTGCATACTGTCTGCTCAGAGCTGACCTGTGCCTGACATACAAGGCCATGACCAACCCGGAATTAATGACATGCTCCACCTCAAAAAATCCAAATCCACCAGAACCACTAGAGCAAGTGACTTAAACCTTAGCACGGATATAAATAGGACGTGCTGGAGGGATAGATTTATCACCCAGAGACTGCCCATGCTGTGGAATAAAATCCCGGTCCATGTGAGGCAGAGCACCTCGCTGGCTCTGTTCAAGAGAAATCTTGACCGGTGGATGGGAGATCGTAGGTTTACCCCGGGAATCATCTCTGTGTCACTGCTGGACAGAGGCACAACAAACTAATGGGCACATTATTTCTAACATAAGGGGTGGCGTAAGCCACATAACTTTGGGCTAGGCTTATAAATGCCTTAGGGCAGATAGCCTAGTATAAACCTATGAACCTATATGGGGGATTATTGATGAATGCTGTCCCCCTAGGGGTCAATGAGACCTGGAAAAATTTGATTTTTGATACTACTCCTGTAAAATCACAAGACAAAATAGCATTGTACCTACCTGTTACACAAAAAGAAATTGTATGTTTTTATAAAAATGACACTATTCAGGTAGGTTGGAGCAATTGCAATGTGACTGTTTCTTATAAATGTTATATTAAGGCTAATAAGGTAGAAACTATTTGTGATACAAACTATGACTCATATCTTGAGAAAATGCAAAAAACTGTTAGTGAAATACAGCATAATCCTGTTCTTTTGAAGCAACTTTCTATCATTGATAAGAAAATGTCTCATGCAGGGCAAGCATATATCAATACTAAAGTAGAGAATTGTTATTTTGTTTGTGGGAAAAAGGCATACAAATGGATACCTGAGAATTGGTCTGGCAGTTGTTTTTTGGGTTACCTAGTTCCGGCCATACGACACACTGCAGCTTTGCCTCGAGGGAAAATTCGAAATGTCAAAGAGGTCAGCAGTAAACCTGGAAATCCAATCAAGAGACCTGAGAATCCAGTGGGATGAATCGAAGCAGGATGGAGAAACCATAATTCCATGAAAAACAAAGATAAACTGACACACATGGACTTGAGTGACACTATTATATCATGGGCAGGCATATGGCGCAGTGAAATTGATTTGGGAGCTGAGAAAACTGTCCAAACTTCTAGAAGTTATGAGCAATGCAACTTTTTCTGCTCTCGAATTAATGACTGATGAACTGAACGCTATGAGAACTGTGGTGCTTCAAAACCACATGGCTCTCGACTTCACCCTAATGGTGAGAGGTAGTACATGTGCTTTAATCAAAGAAGAATGCTGTTCATATATTCCTGACAACCAGCATGAGAGAAACGACCATTTTGAGGTGATCCAGCAAGTGTCGGCCATGACCAAATCAGGCCCAAACCCTTTGACGGACTTTTTCCAGAATTTGGGGGCTGGGGTTCCATCCTAATGAACATCCTGATTGCCATTTGTGTGGGATTACTCCTATTAGGAGCATGCATTTGTTGTGGTAATCCCTGCATGAAAAAGTTAATCAAAGATTTTATAGACATATCAGTTTCTGAGACTTTGTGTCAAAGTACTGAAATTGAAGAGTTGTTGAAAACTGAAATGCTTTCATAAGTCTAAACTAAATGACTCTCTTAACTGCAAATCCGAAATGGAAGAGGTTAGGAGAAGAAGCAAACTGTTTATGCTTTTGAAAATAGAATAAAAAGTATTAACAGGGGGGAAATGTTAGAGGAAATATGTATTAATATATATATGTTTAGTGCTTATTAGAAGCTAAAAGAGTTAACACATTTCATTCTATTTTATGTACAGCTTAATTCTGTATGAAATTATAAGATGATTTTTCAAACCACAGTATGCTTTCTGAAACTGCAAGATGCACCCTGACCTAGTATTTGCTAGCACAGCAAAATTCATGTTTATGCCTTTTGGAAATGTACTGAGAAGCAGGTCATTATCTGCTAGGTCAGGAAAATGTGTATGAATAGAACAATACTGTTTTCTATAATATGATTAAATATGAACAATCAGCTCTGTTCATGTTATGAGAACACAAACAGCTGCGGAAAAGAAGAGATACATGAAACAAAAGACTGCTTGAAGAATCTGTACTTGCTTTGTGCTCGAATTAGCTATAGTACCTTGAATGGTAGCATAACATAGTGGGAAGTTGTATCTAACCGGTGGTCACCAAGGCCACGTTGTTTTTCTTAGGAAGTTTTTCATAAAATTGATAGTGCAAGCAGAAAATCATGGACAAACAGCTGCTATGAAGTAATGATGTTAAAACTTGTGATCTGTTACGTCAGCTTGGTAGGCAATGTCTTGTTAGAAAATGTATAAAAATGACCTTACTTCCTGATTTTAGTTAGACAAACTCTGTATTAACATGTTTTTGTCTCCTTGCTGCAAGATTAAAATGCCTTAACCTGAACCTGCCATGTATTGATCTTTTTGAAGTTTATTTTTCCTTTGACAGCTTGGTCCTTCGAGCCGGAAACTCTTGCTCTAGCTCAGGTCAGATGGGCCCGGTGGCATGAAACCATATGGGAAAGAGGCCACATCGGTTCTTCTGCACTGAAAGACCTCCGACTGAATTGTCGTTCAAAAGAGGCCAGCCACTGTTTCTAATCTGCGATTGGAGGATGAGTCAATGGTTCCAGCAGTGAGACGATCAATCACGGAGGCTCAGGTAAGGAGGAATTTACCTTTTCTTTGTTTCAGATCAGGGACTTGTTGCAGTATTTGTTTTTGTCAGGGAGATTTTGTATAAATCAGGGACAGAAAAAAAGATTGCTGTCTTGTCATAGATCAGGGAAACAGGATAGGTAGGCAGTTATTCTAGATAAACTGTGAAAAAAGAGAATTTCATGGTACCATGTGATAAGAAGGGTTACGTAACAATTTCTAACTAAGTCAAGACAACATGGGAAATAAGTGCACAAAAAGATCCCGAGATCCGCCATTAACCGAAGACGCGAAATATATGCAATTACAACGTGCCGATAATGTTAGGTACTATACAAAATGGGTTAATAAATACAAATTTGATGGCAAATTAGATAAACCTTCGCTTATCAAACTTGTCAAACAATTTAAAACAGATGCAAAAGGTCAGGTAAAAAAGCAACGCCAAATGGGAGTTCCTCAGGCACACAGGTGGCTTGAGGAAGCAAACCGCAGGGAACAAAAGATTAAAAATTCAAAAGCAATGTTTTTAGACAAAGAAGACAATAACCTAGTAATAGCATCGGCCCCTCCGCCCCCTCCACTTCCCTTACCAGAATATGAAGCGAGTGGACAAGCTGATCCACCTCCGCTATACCCAACTGTCTCTGCGAAATCAAAACCGTTTGTCAGAGATCCTGTCGAGACTAGGTCTCGAACACATAACTTGAGGGGATATTGAATTGTATGAAATAAATAAAAATTCACAAGCTATGAGTGAAGAAGAGATATGTCCACTCATAGAAGTACCAAATCCACAGGCGGGACAGGCAGGACAGGATCCAACTCTTCTAGTGTATAGACCGTGGACACCGGAAGACATCCGGAAAGCCACAGAGGGAATTCCCCATCCGAAAGTTAATTTTAGAAAATTCCTAGAAGACTTACAGGGCATGAGGTTAAGTTACCATTTAAATGGAGAAGAAGTAGAGAAAGTCGTCAGACAAATCGTAGGTCCAGATTGGCACATGATCAGTGGCAACTGGAATCCCCGTGACGCAGAGCATAAGCCACTCCGACATAGCAACGCAGAGCTGGATAACAGAGTGAAAGGTCTGACAGACCAAATCTCTGAGAAATGGAAGCCTAGGGCTGACTGGACTTGTATTAATCAATGCATCCAACAGGAAGGTGAAACTGTTGCTAGATATTATGCTAGATTATTAGAGTGTTTTAATAACCATTGTGGAATGCAAGTACCTGAAGACCAAACACATGATTCCCCATATGAACAACAACTAAGGAATGCATTTTTGAAGGGCAGTATTGCACCCATAAGTAGTTTCATTACAAAGCACATGGTAGATCATCGTACGAGTAGATTACAGTTATTACTTGAATATGCAAGACATGCCAAAAGGCATTTTAATAGCAAAAAGAAAAAGAAAACTCAAGTATTCGCAGTAGAAGGTGGAGCAGAAGTCTTTGTAGTACAATCCGGGAAGAAGGGTAAGAAAAATGCCCAGGGAAACAAACAATCTGATAAGCGATCAGAGGAGTTTGAAGAGAGAAAGAAAAGGGGTGAATGTTTTAAATGTGGAAAAAAGGGACATTTGGCAAGGGATTGCAGGCAAAACAAAAAGGTAGCCACAGAAGATAAGGAGGGTGAGGACTGACTATATGATAGTCAAGAATCACTAGAAGGGAATAACCAAGAAAAGACAAATGCAAATGTGATAGAAGGAGTAGAGAATGTGATAGAAGAAATAGAGGAAGTACAAGAAATCACCGATAGTGAAGAAAATGAAATTTTGGACTTGGCATTATTGAGCCTAGAGCTCTATTTAGCAGACACAAAACCGGAAGTTACACTTCTGGTAGAGGGGAGGGAAGTTAAATTTCCGTGCGACTCAGGGGCTTCACAGACCCTGATACATCCTTCCAAACTACCAGAAAATTCAGAATCACTTGATTATATATTAGTGAAAGCAGCCAATGGACAGCTGTATCGAGAGCCACTCTCCCATAGCATAGCAATAACTGACCCTGTTTCAGGGATGACCCAAAAGAGCAAAATTGTTGTTTCTGCAAAATGCCCAGTAAATCTTTTGGGCAGAGACCTTATGCAGATATTTGGCATAGCAGTAGTTCCAACTATGTAGGGTATGGAAGCACAGTGACAAATGGATACTTTTGTGGTGCGATCGGAGGGTGAAACATTTTATTGGTACAGCCAGGACTTGCTTACGACTGGTCCAGGGGCAGTAACTGAAGAACTGATGAACGTAGCCATCAGTAAATCTCCCTCCCTTGACACTGATAAACAGCATTTGTTGCATTGTACTCTATATTACTGTAGCATACCAGGACCTGATAAAGAATATGAACAAGAACTGTTTAGAAACCATGCTAACAGATTAGTATTGCGAAGTCTGTACTGGGACACAGAAGGGAACAGTGTAGTTAGCTGTTCATTGACCCAGGAATTCCTAGCACTTTATAAATCTAATCGATTACCACATGTTAGTTTAACTAAAGACAAGAATGTGAAGTGGGCAGACCTAGGAGAAAAAGTCACAAGGTGGGAAAAACAGACAGAATTGGAACTGTCAGAACAGGGAGTACAAAAGCAGAAGCTGAATTGGATAACACAGACACACCCAGCTGTGCACTTGCAGGCAAGTGAGGACAGCTGAGTAGCACTTTTACTAGAGGAAGAGGAAAAAGCCTTATGAGGCAAACCAGAGACTCTCTGGTCAACAGGGAAATCAGATGTAGGACTTATTCATACAGCAGGACCAGTTACTATCACGCCAAAGTCAGCATTTAGACCTCAAAAGAGACAGTATCCCTTAAGAAAGGATGCAGAAGTAGGAATCAAACCTATAATAGCAGCCTTACTTAAGGAAGGAGTATTGATAGAATCTCCCGATTCGCGATGTAATACACCCTTATTTCCTGTTAGGAAAGCAAATGGAGAATGGCGTATGGTCCAAGATTTACAAGCTGTAAATGATGCAGTTATACCTAGAACACCTACGGTGCCAGATCCACACACCTTATTAAATGATTTGAAACCTCAACAGAAGTATTTCTCTGTGCTAGATATTAGCAATGTGTTTTTCTCAATACCGATACACCCTGACAGCCAACATTGGTTTGCATTTACATTTCAGGGGAAAAGGTATACATACATGCGACTACCACAGGGATACACGCGACTACCACAGGGATATTGTGAGAGTCCAACAATATTTGCACAGGAAATGGCAAGTAACTTGGCGGGATTTATCCCACCGAAAGGCAGCCAGATTTTACTTTATGTAGATGACATTCTGTTGGCAGCCCCCACCCAGCAAGAATGCAGAGAAGATACCATAGCATTATTACAATTTCTAGCCACTCAAGGACACAAATTTAACAAAAACAAACTGCAACTTTGGAAAAAACAGGTTAAATACCTGGGATATGTAATATCCAAAGAAGGCAGAATATTAGATGAAGACAGGAAAACAGCAATATTACAAGCACCCAAACTGACTACCAAGAAGGAAATGATGTCCTTCCTAGGTACGACTAATTTTTGTCGGAGTTGGATTCCAAACTATGCCTTGGAGTCTGCTCCACTGACCAACTTAATATACAAGAAGCGTATGGCAGCACAAGATTCATTACAATGGACACCAGAAGCAGAATCAGCTTTCTGCAAATTGAAACAACTGATAGCATCCTCATTAGTTTTAGGATTACCGAACTATCATAAATGATTTTTCCAAACTGTAGATTGTAAGCAAGGCTATATGACATCAGTGTTAACACAGCAACATGGGGACAAACAACGCCCCATAGCTTACTATTCATCACAGCTAGATCCAGTGGTGCGATCTTTGCCCCACTGTGTACAAGCAGCAGTTGCAGCTGCAATGGCAGTACAGGCTTCAGCCTCAGTAGTGTTATTCCACCCTCTCACATTGAGAATGCCTCATGCAGTCGCGATTATTTTACTGCAAGAAAAAGTGGCATATCTTTCTCCTGCTAGGCATCTTTCCTGTATGACTATACTGCTGAGCCAACCTCATATGACAATTGAACGATGCACAACTTTGAATCCGTCAACCTTGCTCCCAACCCCTGCAGATGGCAAACCACACTGCTGCCTGCAGGAGATTGAGCAAAAGACACTGCCTAGAAAAGATCTCATGGATGTTCCCTTGGATGATGCCGAGGTGACATACTATGTGGACAGCTCATGTAAAAAGGGTCCTACAGGACAGAATCTAGTAGGGTATGCAGTAGTTTCTGATACTGAGATTTTAGAAGCAAAGTCTTTACCACACAACTTATCTGCACAAGCAGCAGAATTGATTGCTTTGACAAGGGCATGCACCTTGGCAAAGGGTAAATGTGTGAACATTTTTACTGACAGCCAGTATGCTTTTTCTACTGTACATGTTTTTGCACAACAGTGGAAAAATACAGGAATGATAACATCTACTGGTAAACCGATTAATCACGCGCAATTTATTTTAGATTTGTTAGAATCTATTCAGTTACCTCAAAAAGTAGCTATTTGTAAATGCGTAGCTCATACCAAGCAACAGGACAGGATTTCAAAAGGTAATGTGAGAGCTGATACAGCTGCAAAGCAGGCAGCTTCAGCTTCAGAAGTATTTCTTTTGAGTGAGGAATTACAACCTTCTGAGATTTTAGATTTAGAAATGTTAAAAACAATGCAGACACTTACTACAAATGTAGAAAAACAAAAATGGTTAAAACGAGGAGCAATTCTTGAGAAAGGGCTGTACATCTCCAAAGAAAGAAAACCAATTTTGCCGTCTAACTTGTTTAGATATGCAGCTTTGTTGAGCCATGGGCAGTGCCATGTCTCAACAGGGGGGATGGTACAGTTAGTGAATCGAGTGTTTACAACGTATGGATTTACAAACTACACAAAAAAATTTTGTGCAGCATGCCATGTTTGTAACAGGCATCATGCACAGGGGGCACTGAAGTCTAAGCAAGGGAGTTTCCCTACACCACCGTACCCATTCCATACTATCTGTATGGATTTCATAGAACTAAACAAATGCGAAAATAAAAAGTACTGTCTTGTCATTATAGATATGTTTTCCAAATGGGGGGAAGCTTTTCCGACAAAAAATCCAGATGCAGTTACTATTGCAAAAGTCCTCATTAAAGAAATTATTCCTAGATTTGGCATACCGGAAAAGATCTACAGTGACAATGGCACGCACTTTGTAAATCAAACCATACAACAATTGATCCGTTATTTCGGGATTTCCTTGAAAAACCATTGTGCGTACCACCCCCAATCTGCAGGATTAGTAGAGAGGCATAATGGAGTTCTGAAAAATAAGCTTAGGAAATTGATTAATGAGACACGGAAAAACTGGGTACACTGTCTGCCTCTGGCACTGTTGAGCATGAGAACTGTTCCAAATGCAAAGGGGTTAACTCCTTTTGAAACATTGTTTGGGAGGGCATATTATATACCTCAGTGGAAACCTCTCATGCCTGCAGACCAGGAGGCTGACAGTTCACTTGCAGAGTGTATGAGGAGATGTCTAAATAACAAACAACTCCTGCAGTTAAATTCTGTTTCAGATAAAGAACAGACCAGACCATCGGAAGCAGTAGTACAACTGGGAACGTGGATCTGGGTGAAGGTCGTGAAGAAAAGAAATTGGAGTTCTCCAAAGTGGGAGGGACCGTACCAAGTTTTGCTGGCAACACTCACTGCGGTGAAGATAGCTGAAAGTGTGTCCTGGATCCATTTGATGCATTGCAAACTGGTCAAGAACTTTGAACTGGACAAAAACCTTTTTACTGTTATACAACAAGAACAAAATGACCAGGTATAGAGTAAACAGGGATGCAGAACAACCTCAGAAAAATTGCATGATCATCCTGTTAGCTATACTGGTAACAATAATCTTTTTGCTGTGGCCTTTCCTTTTTTCAGCCACATGAGTTAAACTGAACAAACGTGACGCGTTACTCATAGACTGTCACCCAAACTTTAACACTTACCAAGCAATTAAATATGTGTATGCTGAGACTTTTAATGTTTTGAACTGCTGGATTTGCACAGCTATACCGACAGCATATGGGGGATTATTGATGACTGCTGTCCCCCTAGGGGTCAATGAGACCTGGGAAAATTTGATTTTTGATACTACTCCTGTAAAACCGCAAGACAAAATAGCATTGTACCTACCTGTTACACAAAAAGAAATTGTATGTTTTTATAAAAATGACACTATTCAGGTAGGTTGGAGCAATTGCAATGTGACTGTTTCTTATAAATGTTATATTAAGGCTAATAAGGTAGAAACTATTTGTGATACAAACTATGACTCATATCTTGAGAAAATGCAAAAAACTGTTAGTGAAATACAGCATAATCCTGTTCTTTTGAAGCAACTTTCTATCATTGATAAGAAAATGTCTCATGCAGGGCAAGCATATATCAATACTAAAGTAGAGAATTGTTATTTTGTTTGTGGGAAAAAGGCATACAAATGGCTACCTGAGAATTGGTCCGGCAGTTGTTTTTTTGGTTACCTAGTTCCGGCCATACGACACACTGCAGCTTTGCCTCGAGGGAAAATTCGAAACGTCACAGAGGTCAGCAGTAAACCTGGAAAACCAATCAAGAGACCTGAGAATCCAGTGGGACGAATCGAAGCAGGATGGAGAAGCCATAATTCCGTGAAAAACAAAGATAAACTGACACACATGGACTTGAGTGACACTATTATATCATGGGCAGGCATATGGCGCAGTGAAATTGATTTGGGAGCTGAGAAGACTGTCCAAACTTCTAGAAGTTATGTGCAATGCAACTTTTTCTGCTCTCGAATTAATGACTGATGAACTGAACGCTATGAGAACTGTGGTGCCTCAAAACCACATGGCTCTCGACTTCACCCTAGCGGCAAGAGGTAGTACATGTGCTTTAATTAAAGAAGAATGCTGTTCGTATATTCCTGACAACCAGCATGAGATAAACGACCATCTTGTTGAGGTGATCCAGCAAGTGTCGGCCATGACCAAATCAGGCCCAAACCCTTTGACGGACTTTTTCCAGAATTTGTTTGGGGGCTGGGGTTCCATCCTAATGAACATCTTGATTGCCATTTGTGTGGGATTACTCCTATTAGGAGCATGCATTTGTTGTGGTAATCCCTGCATGAAAAAGCTAATCAAAGATTTTATAGACATATCAGTTTCTGAGACTTTGTATCAAAGTACTGAAATTGAAGAGTTGTTGAAAACTGAAATGCTTTCATAAGTCTAAACTAAATGACTCTCTTAAAACTGCAAATCTGAAATGGAAGAGGTTAGGAGAAGAAGCAAACTGTTTATGCTTTTGAAAATAGAATAAAAAGTATTAACAGGTGGGAAATGTTAGAGGAAATATGTATTAATATATATATGTTTAGTGCTTATTAGAAGCTGAAAGAGTTAACACATTTCATTCTATTTTATGTACAGCTTAATTCTGTATGAAATTATAAGATGATTTTTCAAACCACAGTATGCTTTCTGAAACTGCAAGATGCACCCTGACCTAGTATTTGCTAGCACAGCAAAATTCATGTTTATGCCATTTGGAAATGTACTGAGAAGCAGGTGATTATCTGCTAGGTCAGGAAAATGAATGAATAGTGTATGAATAGAACAATACTGTTTTCTATAATATGATTAAATATGAACAATCAGCTCTGTTCGTGTTATGAGAACATACACAGCTGCAGAAAAGAAGCGATACATGAAACAAAAGACTGCTTGAAGAATCTGTACTTGCTTTGTGCTCGAATAAGCTATAGTACCTTGAATGGTAACATAACATAGTGGGAAGCTATATCTAACTGGTGGTCACCAAGGCCACGTTGTTTTTCTTTGGAAGTTGTTGATAAAATTGATAGTGCAAGCAGAAAATCATGGACAAACAGCTGCTATGAAGTAATGATGTTAAAACTTGTGATCTGTTACCTCAGCTTGGTAGGCAACGTCTTGTTAGAATATGTATAAAAATGACCTTACTTCCTGATTTTAGTTAGACAAACTTTGTATTAACATGTTTTTGTCTCCTTGCTGCAAGATTAAATTGCTTTAACCTGAACCTGCCATGTATTGATCTTTTGGAAGTTTATTTTTTTTTGACAGTGGCCCTCTACTCTTAAGTCATCAGACCCATCATTGAGTACAATGCACCATTTTGGATGTACTCGACTAAGCATATCCAGCAGCTGTAGAGACCACACAGGTACCTTACCAAGAGGATTACTGGCCTCAAACAGTTGTGTTATGCAACACAACTGGTAAAACTAAATCTGTTCTCTGTTGCGTACCGCCTACTCAGAGGCACACTCTGCCTAACATACATAGCCATGTCCAACACATAACTGTTGAACATGCTCCATCTAAGGATAACAAAATTGAGTCACACTACATACTCCAGGGATATGAATCTCATCACAACAATGAATACAACATGCTGGTGAGATAGAGTACCATCCCAGACACTTGCCTTACTGTGAAACAGAGTCCCAATGTACATCAGATAGAGCCCCTCTCTGACACTCTTCAATAGGAACCTTGATGAGTGGATGAGAAACAGACAATTCACACCAGGCATCACATCAGCAGCCCCACTAGAAAGGGGCTTTGGGTACTAACTATTAGAACTAGGGCTTAGGAGGCTACCCAATGGGGTGGTGAAAGCTGCACAACTTGCCTAGGCTAATATATGCCTTTGTGAAGATA
The DNA here is from genome assembly GCF_019279795.1 of Protopterus annectens. NCBI lineage: Eukaryota > Metazoa > Chordata > Ceratodontiformes > Protopteridae > Protopterus > Protopterus annectens. The sequence goes on from NC_056739.1 coordinate 1,562,645,473, forward strand.
GTCTACTACATACCTATGAACCTATGTGACAGGTACATGTCTACATATAGTAGATGTGTACTTCATTGTACAGTCATGTTGTACAGCAGGCACATGGACCACATACACTGAAATGCTAACAGATACTGGTGGCTATGTACAGTGGGTGAGATGTGCATCTCATGTCTTTTGTGCCATTGGGATGTGTGCTGGGTGGGACAGTCCTAGATGGCTCGCTGTCATGGTCACCCTCTTACACACATCTCTGCCATTAATTTTTGGCTTATTAGACTGTGTTCCCCCTACATATATATAGGTACATAGGTAGGTAATAGGCTATCTGCCTGAAGGCATATATTAGTATGGCCAGAGTGTGCAGCTATCACCACACATGGGGTTAGCTCCCTAGGCCTCTGTGTAGTACAGCTGATGAAGTGATCCATGGTGTGACAGTTCAGTTTCACATACACTCATCAAGGCTCCTCTGGAAGAGTGTCAGTGAGGGACTCAACTTAATGTAGGTTGGGAGCCTGTTCCAAAGCAAGGGAAGTCTGTGAGTTAGTAATGTATCCCTCCAACATGTTCTATTTATTGTTGTGATGATGATATCCCTAGAGCATGTGGCATAGTGAGCTTAGATTTACTTCAGATAGCGCATGTACATCAGTTCTGCATTGGACATGGACCTGTCTGTTGGCCAGAGATCGCCTGAGTAGACAGTTTGCAACAGAGTACAGATTGAGTTAAATTCAGTCTTGTTGCATGGGGCAACTGTTTGAGACCAGTAATCCTCTTACTGAGGTACTTCAGTGGACTTTCCAGCTGCTGAAGGTGCCTAGTCAGATTCATCGCAAGTGTGCCGTGATAGTCTTTGATGGGTCTGATGACTGATGAGTAGAGGGAACCTCCTTTGACCTACATGCAAAGACCTTGGCAATTTGTGGGAACACATAGCATGATTTTCTAACCACTTTGTGAATGTGTTTCTGGAAGTAGAGATGACTATCCACATGTGTCCATAGTTCCCTTATTATTACCTCCATATTTAGGGTGTTGGCACATATGTGGTATTTGTATGACTGTAGCTCGAGGCCATAATTTTGACACCACATTTGTCTGACTGAGACCCTTTTTAAGGATGTCTCTGTTGTCCCAAACATCGATTATGACAACCTTTTTGCAGTCATCCACAAACTTTGCTAACCATATCCCTCGTGTGTTTGACTGTATTTCTGAAAAGTATACACCAGACAGGAGGGGTCCCAGGACTGAGCCATGGGGGACAGCAGTTGTTACCAGCTTACAGTCCAACAGGGAGACCACAATTCTTACCTTGTGGGATCTAGCTGTGCCCCAGTTGGCAATCCATCAGATGACATACGTGTTTCTGCACAGGTTGTTGATTTTGTGGATATGGCATGTGTGTGGGATGATGGAAAAGGACTTTTTAAGGTCTATGTAGGCCGTGTATAGCTCATTTCATTGATGTATGTCTTGGGTGACTGCCTTGAAAACTGTCTAGCAGGTTTAGGAACCATGATCTTCCCCTAGCCAAACCAAAATGGGTAGGGTTGGATGTTTGTAGGCTCCCAATAGCTCTGTTTATGAGTTCCATAATGGTGGACTCCATGGCCTTACAGATCAGGCTTATTAGGCTTATAAGACAATAGTTCCCATAGTCTGTTGTGCACCAATACTTGTGGAGTGTGCCAAACATTGCTGTAACCCATTCAATAGTTTCATATCCTGTACAGAGGGTGAGTCTTAACAGATTGTTCAGGTACAGCGTGTGTTTGTTTTGGAGTTCAGATATGACACAGCCAGGGAAACCATGTCATCCCATAGACGCCATATTTTTAGGTTTGGATAGAGCTGTTTAACCATTGTATATGTGATTTCTGGGTTTTCACAGTCTCCAGGTATGGTAATGGGCCCTTTTGTCAATGAGAGAGGGGTAAATATGTATGAACCTGTCTGACAAGATGTTGGCAATGTCAGTCATGTACATGTATTCATTTACACTTTGCACTGACTCAGAACATATATAAGTTTACATTAATATTTATGACATAGCGAAATAAAGCTTCATGGTTCTCTGTGGACTCTTTGGCAATATTTTTGCCAGAACATGGCTTGGATAATGTTAGGAGTGCTCATTGTTTCCTGATGATACTGATCGGAGACTTATTGATCTTTGGATTTTCACTTTCTTTGAACAGCTTAAGTACTTGTAGTACATAGTTTGATTATGACAGGGGTCCAATATATTATATGGGTCTGTTTTTATATCACTGTGTGTGCAAAGCAGGATTGGTGAATAGTGACAAGTGTCTGGGGTAAGAACTGCAACTGCCAGATATGTGTGGCCCACTGCTGTACTCAGACATGGCCTAAGTGTGTAAGCATGCCCAGTATGATCTTTCAGTATGTTGTTGACTGACATTTCCTTTGTTTGTTTGTGTGTGAGCATTCCCAGCATGACCTTTCAGTATGTTGTTGACTGACATTTGCTAAATTTGTTTAAGTGTGTGAGCATGCCCACTATGGGCATATATATATATATATATATATATATATATATATATATATATATATATATATATATATATATATATATATATATACACATGTGTGTGAAAATTCAAGTTGGTTTTTACTTCAGGGCTCACCTTTGTGTTGTACATCGACAAGAAGCACGCTGCGCCTGCAGGGCTTCCATGAGACAATTTGCATAGACTTATCAACATTTGTACATACAGTGGGGACAGCTATTATTTGTACATTTCTACCCAGGGGGGCACACCTGATTGTTACTGTGGGTGTACATAGGATGAGGGGTACACCTGACACTTATACACATTTGTTAGGCCTGCACTGCTATGTCAGGTACTCCATTTCAGTCTGTACTGTTGCCTATCATACTGGCTTGAGGCATACCACTGTACTACAGACCTTAGCTTCCAATTAGATGCATATTAGTGTGTGACTTCATAGCCTACCCAACCCACATCACACTGCCTGGCCTACTGTTATCTGTCTGCATAGGCCTGGGGGGAGGTTACTCATATGCCTCTTCAGAGGGCATGATACAGCATTTGTTTGTGTTTGTGTTTGTGTTTGTCTACAATTGTCCTGCTGTATGTGACCCCCCCCCCCAACTGGTATGTGTGAGTGACTTAAGTTGTGTCTGTGCCAGTGAAATACTGTCATGGCTTAGTGGTTCAGTACTGTGACTATAGAGCACAGTATCCTGAGTTTGAGCCCTGTCACGGCTTTTTATTTTCCTGCTGGGCAGACCTGACTGGGTAAGGAACAGTAAAGCAGGTGTGAGCATGTTTACCCGACTTTGCTCGACTTTGCCCGACTTTGCCCAACATTGCCCAACATTGCCCAATGTTGCCCGACGTTGCGCTGGTAAGCGCGGTGTGCAGCTCTGCGCAATTGTATTTAAATAGGCTCAATGCTGGTAAAATGTGCTTAGCAGTGCTTTATATTGCCTAAAATAGGGCACTCATGCCTCAGGTGGTGCTGCAGGGCTGCCTATGTCGGATGCACATAGTAAACTCCCTATACATGTTTGAAAACAGGTAGTGTCAAGTTAGGCATCCCTTTTACTGTATGTGCGAGTCAGAGAGAGGTGTCATTTCCAGGGTTCCTACTGAGCCAGTGTATGTGCTATGCATTGCCTCTTTGCCAAGGCCAGGGCATACTGGGCATGCCTTCTTCTGCCTACTGGGGCAGACTCAAGTTGTTCCTCCTCCGAGTCATGCTATGCTTGTGCAGGCCTTGGCAATGGTGGGGGGCTGTTTGGCCCTGCCCCATGCTGTTCCTGCTGCAGCTGTTTCCACAGGATCATATTGTGTAGCATGGCACATACCATAACAATTTGGGTACATGTAGTTGGTGAGTACTGCAAGGCTCCACCAGATGTGTCCAGGCACTGGAACCGTGACTTGAGCATCCCAAACACACGCTCAATTATGTTTCTTGTTTGTGAGTGCGCCTCATTATGGAGTTCTTGTTCAGGTGTGTGTGCATTTCTGATGGGTGTCATCAGCCATGGCTCCAGTGCGTATCCAGCACCCCCCCACTAGGTGACCATCAGGGATGTCCCCATTGGCAAATCTCTGGTACAGCTGCATCAGATGCCAGATGTGGGAATCATGATAGCTTCCAGGGCAGCTAGCACACACATTCATTATTATGCCCTGGGCATCGTACATGACCTGGCAGTTGATGGAGGGGAAGCCCTTGCAGTTGATGTAGACCCTACCCCACTCACCGGGTGGTGCTTTGATGCATATGTGCGTGCAGTCTATTGCACCCACTACCTCAGGGTATTCTGCTATTTGGTGGAAAAGATGCATATTGCTGGCCAATGCCTCACGGGAATTGGGGAAATATACGTGGTCACCGACATGTGGTGACATGGCATCCAGGAACTGGTGGAGTACCCTGGATGCTGATGCATGTGAAATCCCCATCATATCACCAGATGGTCTCTGGAAGGTACCTGTAGCTAGTATTCTTATGCCAACTCATACCTTGGTATCCACTGGGATGGGTTCCCCTCTGTTGGTTCTGTGTGTGAGGCATGGCTGGCACAGCTCAACAATTTGCTGCAGGAGGTCTCTGTCCACCCTATAGCGTTCCACTATCTCCAGCTCATGTAGCCCCTGGTAGGTTACCCTGGGTCTGTACACTCTTCTCCATTTCCTCATTGTGGGTTGCTCAGCAGCATTCACAACATCACCACCCTCAGCGCCTTGCACATGTTGCTTTATGATAACAAGAGCAGCCCCTAACATTTTGTCTGACTTAAGCTTTTTAAGCTTTCCCTCTTTGTATACTGCAGTGTTGCAGATTTCTTGGGAAAAAACAGGGGAGAATGCTGTTTGCAGAGTTTAAAGTGCTGGGCTGGGCTGGGATAGTCTGCTGTCTGTGTAATTGGCTGATTCTGATATATTTCACCTGGCAGCTCTGCTAGTTCTCCTTGGTTAACTTCCAACTACTTCTTTTCCTTCCTTTTCCCTTTCTATTTCCGCCCAGGGCAGCGCCTCAAAACACACGCACATGCACGCACATGTGTGCACACACTGTGTGCATGTTTGCAAGAAATTTCCAATATTTTAACTGTGTGCACCTTTGGATTCAGGTTTTCAAATAGGAAAACTGTAGGCACGCCTCTTGCAATCCTGAGCAACTCAGGGCAAACACAAGCCACTGTGCTCCAATTAGCTTACAGCCTTTCTGGCATACCTCCTCATGATGTCACCTATATTCTACTCTACTACTCACCTACTCCTACACTTACACTCTTGGGACATGGCTCACATGCTGGGGAAAATTGGGATTCACTATCCTTATCCTCATTTGCATAGGATTGCCTACTAATGCATGGTTACATCTCTCACACTGACCTTCCCCTCCTTAGCAACCACTACTCAGTGGCCATGTTGTCTTCAGCCTCCCATTCACCTGCATGGCAGGATAAGCTATTTAGTGAAAATGCCTATTTTTGGCTATTTTTAAATTATTTTCCTGTTTTTTAAAGTGCTGCACATTTGCACGGTGCTGCACTATTCTTAAACATCGGAGATCGGGGGAAAAAAAAGTTAGATTTTAATAATTTTAAACATTTATAAATGCCAATGGCCTTATATATGGACATTGGCATGCTTCCTCAACTGTATGCATCCTTTATTTGGAGCTGTCATAGCTCCGTTTAGCTATTTGCAGAATGGTACTCCGTTACCAATGGAGTACATTTCTGCAGATAACACTAATCTTCCACGGACAGGTTAGTGTTTCCTGGATTGCATATTTACCTCATTTGCATAGCTTTCAGCAGCAAATGAAGTAATTTGCATACCATCATGCTGTCCGTGCAAGAGTAGCTTTAGCAGCTCTCGTGCACACCCCTGCTGGCTTTACCTGGATCGCATGGCGGACATATTGCCGCCGTGAGCTCCTACACTCTTCTTGCACTCTGTGCAAGCTTTCATAAATCTGGTCCAATGACATTAAGATTGTTAATGCAGAATGTCCCACAATAGAAAAACTGATCCCCTTTGCCACTTATTATTGATATTTTCATACTTATGTTCACATTTTTATAACTGAGAGCCCTACATGCTCTTAGGGATAAGATGTGAAATGGAGGGAGACAGGAAATTTCATTGCCAATGTCCGCTTATGTCACAATATACTGGAGATACTTTTTTATTGGTAATTATGACAGTAAGAATATTTCTGTATGAACTTAATACTTTATTTATTTACATTTGTTGACTGGGCTAGTCTATCTGGATATATGTCCATTTTCAGTAGAGGCCCAGGGAGAAAAGCTCCAACCAGTAGCAGAGACAAGTTTACAATATGCAGTAAAAAATTACATCTATTTAAAAACACATTGTTTAATTTGAGGATGAGATACTTATAAAAAAAGAGTTCCAGAAAATATAACATTGTGTTTTTTTTTTTTTGTTTTGTTTTGTTTTTGTTAAATCAGTGGAGAAGAGATGAGTTGAGAGAGTAGAAAAGTGGTTTAGAGGTCAGAGAGGGTTATATAAGGGAGAGAGCAGTGAGTTATCAGATGCTGGTTAAAGTTAATTCTTATCAGGTGGGAGTAGATGCGAGAAAGGAAAGAACAATAGGAACCAGGTTCTGGTGTAATTCTTGTATATTGGGTCTAATCAATCAGGGTTGGAGCAGGGACTTAAAAAGTGACTTACAAACTATTGCATAGCATCAGGTGAACCTTAGATACTGTTAATGAAAACTGTCACACGTCATACATCCTGTGAGATATGCAGTGTTGTTTATATTGCTAATTATACAATAAAGTATATGTTTGTATATTTCTGTAAATGTCTCAATAAACATCTATCTAGAGAGGATTTTTTTTGTTCTCATACCAAAGCTTATGTTCTGGTTAACAAAGGTGTTCTAACAATTTAGGTCTGAGTTGTATAGTTTACAAGGTATGGCAATTTGTTTATGAAAGTTTGGCAAAAATATAACTCTGGGTTTGTGTTCATTATAGTATATTATAGTATTTACAGTAAGACTATGAATGTGCTGACAGTTATTGCTGTAAATTATATATTTTGGTGATAACTTTGCTATTTGTACAGTTTTAAAAGCTTTTATTTTCCACAAAATATTCACAAATGTTTACCTTATGCTTTTTAAGTTTATTTTTCAGAAAATTCTCTGGAATCCAAGATGTTTGCAGGTTGCTAGCAGTATGGCATTTCGTACCACATAAGTGTTATTAAGCTAAACTACCAACTCACAGCACAAATGACAAATAAAACATGCTGTTGTTTAACCGACAGTACTTTCTTCTAGAAGGACATAAGTTGCCGAACCATTTCTCACAATGAGAAGTTAAATGATGGAAATAGGGTACATTCTCAGGCATCATTTCATTCAGCAATATCAAGCAAAGCATGTGGAAAAAACTCCAGTGATTCCATCAAGTATTATTCTAATAATGTTTGAGGGAAATATTACAGTAGCCCACTGAACATGGTCTAACAGCAGCTCTCTGTCCTTGACTGGTGAATCACTAAAGTTCTTGATCAAATTCACAACTTGTAGAGCTCTGATGACTCCATTAGTGACCACGGTGTTATTACTAGAGTGTGGTCCTTCACAGTAAAGTAGTTATGCTACTGGTCTGTTTTGGGAATTAGTTGGCAGAAGTAGGGCATTCCAGTGACTGCAGCAAAAGACTGAGATGAGTGCTAGTTCCTCACCTGAAGCCATGGATGAGGAACTAGCACTCATCTCAGCTTGTAGAAGAGCTATGCAGCATTAGCAGTTAGGTTAATATGGCAGTGCAGATCCTTGGTTAAAGTGCTAGTTCCTCACCTGAAGCCGTGGATGAATTGTTTAAAATGCTGTCTTATATTACACTGCTCTGCATGCCAGCAACCTGTAATGGTAATGATTCTGTTGCTAAGGCTGAGGATGAGGATGCAGATCCTTTTCCTTTCTACAGAGCAGTTTTGCATCTGTTAAAAGACATTAATGGATTCCCTAATTATGACCCCCCTCCCCAAAGTAATGGTCTCCGCATCCACTTCTTGACATCTGTCATAATCTGTATCTACATGCATGATATCTGGTTCATGTGTTCACTTCTCTCCTTTTCTTTTTACTCATTTTTTCAGAAATTAAGAAACTGCCATTTACGGTCTCTGTCTGCAATGTAGAGGATGAGTCATCAGGGGGATGCAGACAATTTCAGCTTTATTTACCTTCACTCCTGGTATTTAAGGTTCTGGAGAGGATGGCAATTCGTTCTAAGGATATGTTATATACTTCGTACTCTTCTTTTCACATATTAACAAAGTGAAGTTTATTCCTAGATGTCATTACACCTGTTGCACAGAGGGAGTTATTTATGCATTAAAATGTACCTGCAACTTGTATTATATAGGAGAAACATATAGAAGTTTTAAAATACGAATACAAGAACATGTGAGGGATATTAGAGATAAAAAATTAGAAAGCCCTTTGGACTCATTTTTTACATTGTCATAATTCTAACCCTGATGACATAAAAGGTTGTTTCTTGGAGAAGGCTAAAGTTTTACTTGGGGAACATATAAATGTTAAGAATAAATTGTTACAAAAAGAAACACTGTTTATTTTGAAATATGGCACGCTGGAGCCTTTTGGGCTCAATAAAGAGTGTAATTGGAAATATCTTATTTGAATAACTGATTGTTTTATTGAGTGTTAAGTGCTAATTAAGGTCAACTGGGGTGCCTTCTGTGCTGAGTCTGAATGTCCTCACTGTGGTTGCTTGGGTTTCCTCCAGGTGCTCCGGTTTCCTCCCACATCCCAAAGACATGCTGTAGGTGGATTGGACACACTAAATTGGCCCTAGGTGTGAGTGTGTGCATGTATGTGCCTTCTGTGGAAGGTTGGGCGCTGGGCTGGCAACTCGACACTGTAAAACTCCACTGCCAATCATGAGCGGACAGGTGATCCGCTGTGGTGACCCCTAACCAGGAAAAAGCCGAAAGAAGAAGAAGAAGAAGAAGTGGATGCATTTAAACTGATGTAATGTGATGTGTTTTACTCTTGGAAGGCATATTATGCCTAGGCGCTAAGTGATTATTAAATTTTCCACTTTTGTATCAGTAGCATTTTCTTTGTGGTATTTTATATTGTTTTTACTATATTTGTGGTTTTGTTGTGTTGGAGTTTATAACCACTGATCCTGCTTTGAATATATCTCACATATTTCGTGAGGACCAGACGAGTGGTAGCCAGAGATCCATCGATGAATATGTTTTACAGGCTGGTAAGAGAGGGACCAAGGTGCTGGAGGGTATGAATACCTTGCAGAATCAGGCATCTGGTTCTCAGGATGGCACTAGTATTATGACTGTCAACAATGTTTGGGAACAGTTTATGGGACAGCGGAATCGCCATTGTGATGGTCTGTTTCAGAATGTTGATTCCCCTAGTGATGTCCGTTTACCTGCCGAAGCTTGCAATTTGAAGGAGAAATTGGAAGGGCTCCTTGTTGAACAGACTTGTTGTCTGATGAAGTGAGGTGGAAACGAAAACGTACTGTGGAGTTTCTCAAGCGTTAATATTCTATTTGTTGCATTATTAAATATTCGAACCTTCAACTGCAGCTTTATTTCCTCATAGTGCTGTTACAGTGGTTTTGGTCTTTTTTGGCACTATATTCCATTTGTTTGGTCCTTAAAAAAGAAACCATCAATCATATTAATTTGTTGTATTTACAACGCTGCATTGAAATTAATATTGCCTCCAGGGGTCTGAGGGCTTCTAAATTTCCCATGACACCTTTCAATGAAGGGAATCCTGACGATATGGTGTTTTGTAAAAGGTGGGTAGATGCAGCCCAACAATGTTCTATGGAGTGGATCCACATCTTAATTGATAGAGACCACCTTAAAAATGGCAGCTTAAGGCAGAAGTTGTTTCCGTAAGTACTGATTTGCAAAAACTTATTTCTTTTGCAAAATTGGATAGTATGTTACAAGATATTAATGTGGGTCTGACAGAGTTGGAAAAAGAGTTGATTGAGTACAAGAGCTGTAAAATTAATTGAGATGTTAAGGACTATAATTTAGATCAAGCTTTTCTGTGGAAATGCAAGAGTAAAAGGTCACGCCCTCAAAGAGGGAGGGACCGAAGTTATAACAGTAGTTCGGCTTCTGATTCAGTGTCTTTCACAGTTTTGGAAGATATGGAAGGGGATGTAAATGAAATGAACAAAAATTAACATTTTCCAACTCTACCCAAGGCACATGATCTGGAAGACGTAGAGAAGCGCTTTCGGAGTGCTGGACATACCAACAACAATAATAACAACAAGAACAATAAGAGAGCCTCCTATAATTACAGCAAATGCAGTTGAGGTGACTGGGGACAACAGAGGAACTCTGGCAGGAATTTTAAAGGACAATACATTAAAAGAACTTGCTAGACTTAATAAATGTGTTTTTGATAATGATATGTTTGTGCTTAACATTTCTAACTGTGATATTTCAAATACAGTGTTATCTGTTCTTAATTTGGGACTTAAATATATTCCCACAGACTTACCTAGACTACATGTAATAAAAAAGGAAGTTTTTTTGCTTAGCAGAAAGTTACATTTGATTGATTATTTTTCTAAAAATGAAAATGTTTCATGTGAGAATGATATTTTGAATGATAGTACTGATTCAGATGAATCATTTTTTTCTTGTTTGTCAATGTTGAATATGTCGGATGAACAAGTTAATAATGCATATAACAATTTAGATGCAAGTACTATCCCAGTAAAAAGTCATTTTATTCTCCCATTTACAAATGTTAAGACACAGGGATGTATTTCTCTTGTTAATTTTGAAGTTGAGCAACTTTATAAGGCATGCATGAATAACAGATCTGACATTTGTTTTAATTTGACTAGGAATCTGTAGTTGGAATTTGGTGAATTTTGTGCCAATAGAAATATAGTAGTTAAGCCATCTGATAAGGGCAATCAAATTGTAATTTTACATTACACACAATATTTAGAAATTTGTTACTCTCATTTTAATAATGTAGATGTTTACTGAAGATGTGACATTTCTGATTATTATAAAGCTGTTGATGAGTACGTATTATTATTAGATAAAGGATATCAGCTAGGGTATTTTACAACTCATGATGTGTCTAGAAAGTTTCAAGTTGAAAATAGTAGAATTGCAGTGTTTTATTGTGTTCACAAGATGCATAAAGGCTTGGAAAATTTGAGTGGGAGACCAATAGTATCTGCAGAAAGGTACTTTCTAAGGCCTGTTAGTAATTTGTTGCATGAGTATTAGAAAAAGCATGTTTTGGGGATCCCCTCTTATGTTAGGGACAGCCAGGATTTCTTGAGTAAGATTAAAACCATACAATGGAAAGATTCTATGTTCTGGTTATGTTTAGATTTTAAAAGTCTGTATACCAATATAAGACATGAAATAGGAATACAATCCCTATTTTATTTCTTGGGGGGATTCACCTATGTCACATTTCTTCTTTGAATTGGTATGTTTTTGCCTTCAGAATATTTTTTTTCACATTTAATGGTGAAATCTTTTACCAATTACAGGGCACAGCCATGGGGGCTGCTTTTGCCCCCATGTATGCAAACCTAGTTATGGCCAAATTTGAAACAGATAATATATATCCTCACAGTTTTTATAAAACAAGTGTACTTTTATATTTGAGATTTATTGATGATTTAAACTTTTTGTGTCAAGGTCGAATGGAAGATGCGGGTACTTTTATTAAGGATTTACAAGTTAACACTATGGGTCTCAAATTTGATGGAATACAGTTGGGTTCCCAAGTGAACTTTTTGGATATTAAGTTAGACAGATTGGACACATGTTTATACAACAAATTTGCATATAGGAATAAATTCCTATATGGTAATAGTTACCATCCTAGACATTTGTTAGCTGTTTTGCCTTATAATGAATTTTTGAGAATTCACAGATTATGTAGTAATGAGGAAACTTTTAAGTTAGAAATAAAAATAGCTGAACAAATGTTTCTTAACAGAAGTTATGATAAGCAACAGGTGGCTGAGGCCAAGGCTAAAATACGTAGAATAAGAGATGGACAAGATAAAAATATTGATAGGTCTTTTTTAAAAAAATATAGGAGGTTATGCCATTGGAAAGAATGGTAATAGGGTTTTGGGTAGACAAACTCAAAAGGACATTTATTTTGTTATTACCTTTAACACACTTACAAACAAAATTGTGCAATGTGCAAAACAGTTTTGACCCATGATACTAAAATATAAGGAATTATGCCACTTGCTGCCTAGGCAAGTTAAAGTTTCTTATAAGAGGGCTAGAAATCTGAAAGATATGGTGGCACATAACCACTTTTGTCCCCCCCTCCGTCTAGTAATATAAATACAGCTATAATAGTTAAAAGGGGACTTTTCCTTGCAATAAGTGTTCAATTTGTAAACCCTTAGTACCCTTCTTTTCACATATTAACAAAGTGCAGTTTATTCCTAGATGTCATTACACCTGTTGCAAAGAGGGAGTTATTTATGCATTAAAATGTACCTGCAACTTGTATTATATAGGAGAAACATATAGAAGTTTTTAAATAAGAGTACAAGAACATGTGAGAGATATTATAAATAAAAAATTAGAAAGCCCTTTGGGTGCTCATTTTTTACATTATCATAATTCTGACCCTGATGACTTAAAAGGTTGTGTCTTGGAGAAGGACTTGGGGAACACATAAATGTTAAGAATAAATTGTTACAAAAGGAACACTGTTTATTTTGAAATATGGCACTCTGGAGCCTTTTGGGCTCAATAAAGAGTGTAATTGGAAATATGTTATTTGAATACTTGATTGTTTTATTGAGTGTTAAGTGCTAATTAAGGTATTTCGTGGATGTATTTAAACTGATGTAATGTGATATGTTTTACTCTTGGAAGGCATTTTATGCCGAGGCGCTAAGTGATTATTAAATTTTCCACTTTTGTATCAGTGGCGTTTTCTTTGTGGTATTTTATATTGTTTTTACTATATTTGTGGCTTTGTTATGTTATATCCTTATTGCTAACTGAAAGAAATGTGGGACATAGATTCAGGGTTTGGTATGATTATTGCTGTTGTCAGTCTCACTGTCAACATAATTAAGGAATCTTCTTCTTCCATCTTTTCCCGGTTAGGGGTCACCACAGTGGATCACCTGTCCGCTCATGATTGGCAGTGGAGTTTTACAGTATCGAGTTGCCAGCCCGGCACCCAACCTTCCACAGAAGGCACACACATGCACACACTCACACCTAGGGCCAATTTAGAATGTCCAATCCACCTACTGCATGTCTTTGGGATGTGGGAGGAAACCAGAGCACCCAGAGGAAACCCACACTACCACAGGGAGGACATGCAGACTCCACACAGAAGGCACCCCAGCTGAGGATCGAACCGGAGAACCTCTTGCTGTGAGGCGACAATGCTAACCACTGCACCACCGTGAATAAGGAAAGTAAATACTGTGGGAAGAAATAGCCATGGAATTGTTATGGCTAGGCTTGTTTAGGCCCTAGGGCAGATAGCCTAGTAAAAATCTATGAACGTATGAATTAGGGAAAATAATTTATGTTTGGTTACTTAAAACAACTTTGCTATCTGGCTAAGGACTATGGTAAATGAATGGGGTCTATATTATAACATCGAAGTTCGTAAACATCGAATGTTATAATATCGAACCATAAACACCGAAATCCGAAAACATCGAACAGTCAGAATAGTGAATTTTTTCCCAGGGACAAAATTCGCTATTCTGAGAAACATACACACAACACAAACACACACAAAAAACAGCAATCCACACACATACACTTAAAATCCTACACCTAAATCTAAACTAAACTTTACATACACTACTAGCTAACCACTTACCTTAACCCAACCCTAACCCTAAGGTCCGTCACTATCGCACACTCACCTCACCCGTGCCCTAACCCTAACTCAGCTAACCCGGCCCCTAACCCTAACCTACACACAATCGCACACTTACCTGAAGCAGACCCATAACGTTCCAACATATTGAACGCTGAAAACAGCGAAGCCACAACAATGGCCCACCAAATTCTTTCCTTGGGAAAGAATTTGGTGTCCTGCACCTTCGCTGTTTTCAGCGTTCGACATTACTGGTTCAATATTACAACATTCAAACTTTATAAAATTTGATGTTATAATATAGAGCCAAATGAAGGAGGTGTTAACATAATGAGGCAGACAAGTATGCTGCACGTGGCAGGAGTTGTAAGAGATGGAGCCGTTATGTTATATAAAGCAAAGTTAAAGAGGTTGCTTCTAAAAATGACAATGACATTAAAAATAGCACACAGAAAGCATTTTTCTTGGGTTCAGTTATTAATGTGATTGATATAGAAGCATATTTGTAAGTTAAAATTCATATTCATGGACCAGTTATGAGCTTTAAGACTGATACAAGGGTCAGTCTTACTTTGTTAGCTTGTGTTACATGCAGAAATTTCTTGAAGTGACTGCAGATGCATGAAGAAGAGACTGAAATTTATAGCTCCCCCCTGGGGAAACACATGTGGATTAGTGCATTTTTTAGCCATATCTGATTGGAAGGGGCACAAATATGAGTTTTAGGTTCATGTGCTGGAAGCATTTTGTGAGTACACGGTTCAAACATAAATTGGACCAGTGGACAGGAAATTGCAAATTCACCCCTGGCTTGCTGACTTTGCCCTTATGAATAGGAGCAACTTGTAAATACCATAAGGTACTGGCATATACCCAAGCCATTCTAGTTCTTGTGCATTGATAATTGGGAAAATTGGGGCATGAATGGCAAGGCTTAAAAAAGGCTCAAGGACCATTAGCCTAGAAACCTTCTATGATCCTATGATCTTATAGCCCATCTATAAATAAACTGCTCTGCAGAGCTCTGGGATGTGATATGGGCTCCACTGCCAGAGTTAATGAAGTCAGTGTAGATGTGTTTGGTGAAATTGACACGCTTAATTGTGAACCAGTAAACATGAAGCTAAAACCAAATACTGTTTCACATGCTTTGACCTCACCTAGTAATATGTTGTTTGTTATGCTGTCCAAAGTTGAGACAGAGCTTAAATGGATGGAAAGCCTTGACATAATTAAAAGTGTAACTGAACCAAAAGTGTGGTGTGCTCCCAGAGTCCAACTGATTAAAATGAATGGTGAAGTGTGACTACATCTTGATCTAAAAAAAGCTCAGTGATGCAGTTGTGTGAGAAAAGCTCTTTCTACCTACACTGCAAGAGACAGAACCCAAACTTGTTAATGCAAAATTTTCTACTTTGGAAGCTTCTAGCGGATTATGGCAAATACTTTTAGGCAAAGAAAGTAAAAAGCTGATAACCTTCATCACACTTGTGTGGAAGGTTCTTTTTAAAGTCTGCCATCTGGTATAACCTCAGTACCTGAAATCTTTTGGCATAAAATTATTGATTTACTCAAGGGTTTGTATGGTGTGGTTGTTGTTCTTATGGCTGACGTCCTGATGTTTTGTTCTGTCAAAGAATGTCATAATTCAAGGTTAGAGGCAATGTTGCAGATAATTAAAATAATTTTAGTACAAAACTAAGCCGAGACAAATGTTACTTTTAGTAAAGCAGAGCTGCGGTAGTTTGGGCAGCATCTAAGTGTTGTGGTATCAGAAGAGATGACATCAAGGTCAGAGCAACAGCCACGTTGCCAAATCCGTCTTGTGTGATTAAGTTATGACAAGCTCTAGGCATGATCAGCTACTTGAAAAAGCTTGTACTAGGCTTTTCCATAATAGTTCCTCATTTAACAATCCAGGTAATGTAAAATGTGCCATGTTTCTGGGGATATACTCACAAAGGTGACAGATATGCTGACAATGGTTCCTGAGCTAGATTACCATGATATCACTAAACAGACAAGAGCGAGTTTAAATGCTAGTAGCTATGGCTTAGATGCTGCATTGCTCCAAATGGATAAGCAAGTGTTAGGCTTTGTTGTTTATTGCTTCAGAATGCTAACAGACACAGAACAGAGCTATCTGAAGATTAAAAAAGAGTACTTTGCAAGTATGCAGGAACATGCAAAAGCTTCCAGATATATTTTAAGGCTTGAGAGAGTTCCATCTCCAGACTGAACACAAACATCTAGTTCTACTAGTCAATTCATACAGTTTAGTGCTATCAAGATGGCAGAAGACATTAATGACACTAAGAAGATTCAATGCCAAGGCAAATCATGTAGCTGGGAAACAATTAATTCTCACAGATGTGTTATCCAGAAATTCCATTCTTGCCCAACTTTTATAAGATACTGAAAATGACATTGCAGCTTATGTTCAGATCATAATGATGTCCAGCCCAATGACTACTAAAACACTAGAAAAGCTTAAACATGCTACCACAAATTATCCAGAGTTGTAAGCTGTTACCCAATGTACATGAAATGAATAGCTAAATTGCTGGTCACAAACTAAACATCTCATATATAAATTATGTACAGTCAGTGCAGAATTATCAAAACGTAATGGCTTATTGTTTTAAAGAATTGATACACTGGATGATACTGGACTGAATTGGAAGTAATTGGAATGCGACTGGAATGAATGTCTTTATCTGCTAATTATACGAACTTGTGCTTAACAGGTGCCAGTGTCTCCTTTATGGGCCAAAAATTCTTTTATCTTTCAGAATAAAGTGCCAACTGCATTTGGGTTAGGAATGCTTCACTATGTACAGTGATGGTAGATGTTAACAATCTCTGAGTAAGATAATATTCTGCAATGCTGGATAACAATGCTGATAAATATATCCAAAGGTTCTGCACATATATTGTGATTCTCCTGAATAATATCACCTGAAACAGTCTTTTCCTCCTGAATAGTATGATTCATATTCTGGAATGCTGAATATTTGACCTGATTTCTGCACTCAGACTCAAGTATCTACACTGCAAAGACTTTCTGCATATCAGTCTATTTCCTAATAATACCCAAATCCTGTTCTACACATCTCTTTAGGTTTGGTTCCCAAACCTTGTAGCATACAAATAAGACGTGTTTGTACTCACATGTATAGCATATTCTGTTCTTATCAGTATTCTTGACTGAAGGTTATTTTATTCAAACTGTATGTAAACTGTGAAGCCTGCTTTAATATAGCTGCATTTGTATACTTAATACGCAAATAGAATAATGTATTTTTGTACATTTAAATGATATCAGAACAAACATTGTTATATCAAGGCAGAATTGCAGTACTTTTAACTTAATGAGCAGAGGATCAGCATTAAATACATGAAAGTCATCAAGGTGTCAGTAAATGTTCCTGTCCCTGATTCTGATGACTCTTTTTTGCCTAGTGACTGTATAACTTCTGATGTATGTTTATAACAGTATGACTCACACTTTTCTTTTTGCAATCCAGTTCCTGCATGAATGATCTTTGAATGCTGAAGAGAGGGAGGCTGATTTGTACCTCGGAGTATATGATATTTAGACTAATGACAAAGTTGTTGGGACAGTTAAGTAAATGCTAGTAATGTATTTACTAGTAAAGTAATGCCTTTTGGCTTTTCCCGGTTAGGGGTCGCCACAGCGGAAATCCGGTCTGCTAATGATTGGCAGTGGATTTTTATGGTGCTGAATTGCCAGCCCGATGCCCAGCCTTCAAAGAAGGCACACCCATTCATGCTTGCACCTACCTGCATGTCTTTATACATCTCTCAACCACAGGGAAGACATGCAGACTCCACACAGAAGGTGCTCCGGCCGAGAATCGAACGGGAGAACCTCTTGCTGTGAGCCGATAATGCTAACTGCTGCACCACTGCGGCCATCTTAATGTTTCATAAATAAATGTATTGTTTATATATTACATCTCTATGCTTTTGCAGGGCCAGTGCAGAGTGTCAAATTTATGAATCATCAGTTTTGTATCATCATACATTGCAATTTAAAAAAAAATTAGATTTTCCTCTTTAAGGGGGAGATGTGATGATAAATGGAATAAAGGTGCTAAGGTATAATATCAAAAGACATGGACAAATCTCATACCTTGACCCAAGATTAGCAGAGATGATCACACATTTTCATGAGTGGCATAAAAGTCATGGAAATCTCTTATGGGAAAAGGACAATATACTCCAGATGCCAGCATTTTAGGAGATGGTATCAGTGTCATGGCTTCCAGGAAATACTGAAATTGTCCCAGAGGTTGACATTAAGAAGCATTCCTCAATGAGTTGCTTTGCTAAGCCTTAATCCATAATACCATTGTGACAAAGCTCCTTTGATAATTTACAGAACTGGTGCAGTCTCTTCCTTACACTTTCTTTTCCAACCACTTTGTTTTCTCTTCCATGACACTGAGGACCCTCTGCTAGAAATGTGTATGAAATAAACATGATTTTTGATGACTGGCTGGCATTACTTAAAGAGCGGGTGCTGGTTGTTGTCAGGACATCATCTACCTCCAAATAGTTAATTTGATCTTGCACTGGTGATCTATGCAATAGATCTTGACTATTTGGGGACTTGATGCAACTACAGTAAGTCTAAAATGCCACAGTTGGGCATTTGACTGCTTTTCATTCAAGACTTACTACCCAGAACTTGCATTGATTTCCAGTCATTCAAATCTAAGCCCACCAAATTGTGGGTCCTGGCTCTCCTGGTGCCTTCTTTTTTTGTTGAAGCCTCCAAGATATCAGATGATGGATTATTTTATCTGGGATCCATATTACTAATTGTAACTAGGATCCATTTAGAAACTTCGAGTAGGCATTCCTTTATCTAACTGTCTCTGGTTCTGTGGAATCAACTATGATTATTGATATGGATGGTACTAAATTATCCTTACAATGATCCCTTAAATCCCATTTGTTTAGGATACTTGCTGAGAGAATCTCTTTATTTTTTGCAATTTACACTTACAGCATTTCAAAACCCAGATTTTTTTATAAGACATATACATACACATGTACTTACATAAACAAGTTCCTGACACCGACCTTACTTTCTCAGGAGGTATGTTCAACACTGTGGAGTGATTAGAGTTAAGCTGGATTTTTTCTGGGTGTTCATAGTTTGTCATAATGTAAAAATAAGTAATAAACTGATAATACAGATTTGTTGTATATGATTGCAGTTTGCAGTGATTCTTTGACTGTGATCATGCACAAATGGTACACTTGGTACAACCTTGTTACACGAGTAAGCAAAGAAGCCTTTCAGATATCTATTATGTGTGACCTGATACATTTAAATCTTACAAGATCTTGATTTTGTTATTTTAAAACAGTGCATGTGAATAAGTGCCTGAAATACCTCAGGTTCTGGAATATTACCCATGACTGCATCTTAACATAGCAAACAATGTTTTTCTATAGTTTTTGTCCTTTAGTAGTATTGCCACCAGTCTCCTCCTCATCAGAGTCTTACTCCGCTGTGTTCTCTTATGGTTACATGTATATAAGATGCATACAAAGATGAGAACTATCACATCTTGTTAAATGTAATTAGAATCCTGTCATTATATTGTAGCACTATTTTTAAATAGTTGCATATAGAAGTTTTTTTTTTGTGTTTTTTTTTTCTTTCTCTGTTGGTTTTTCCTGTATTCTATAACACTGTATAGTTATCTAATACATTCTGACTATGTGCAAAAAGCTACATCGTACATTAACAATGTTAATATTGTCATATTTCTCATATGTCTGTTCATCTCTCTCTGCTATCCATCTATGTCGCTCTTCATATTGAGAAAATGAACTTTAAAGATACTTATCTATTAGTAGAATGAACAGTTGGTTCATCTAATTTTGTAAATGGTTTACTTTCAATGTATTATCACCAGTTACGGTGTATTGTATTTTACAATTTGTTTAATGTAACAACAAAAAATAAAAACAAAGATTTGAAAAAAAAACCAAAAAACAAACTGGGCAACCATCATCTACTGGAGCCAGGACATTTGCTATTTAATTTGACTGTGTAGCACTACTGCCATCATGTGGTCAAGTATAATGCAATCAATATTTCTGAAAAAAAATCTGGACTGCAGCAAATTCATTGACCTTTTATACATTTATTAAATATAATAAAATTAAGAACATGTTTAATGAAAACATTGCATTTGTACAAATGTGGATTTCCTATGGTCTTTATTTTGGCAACTACTCATGTCAAATATGTGCGCAATATAAATGATTCAGGAGTATTGCTAGAATAAAGCCTCCCTCCAGGTAACCTCTCAAACCCATTTTCCACCCTAGAGAATGCATGTTTTTAGAAAGCACATGCTTCTCGTGCTAAAAAAATCCTGAAAATAACAGGCTTAAACAAAAAGCTCATTGTAATAAACTAGGCATTCCTGGAAGGGATGACTTCTATGTAGAGTCTGCATGGCATCTCTGTGTCTGCATTGATTTTTTTGGGTGCTTCAGTTTTCTCTCACATCTCAGATACACGTGAGTGTGTGTGCATGTGTGTGTGTGTGTGTGTGTGTGTGTGTGTGTGTGTGTGTGTGTGTGTGTGTGTGTGTGTGTGTGTGTGTGTGCGTGCGCGCGTGTGTGTGTGTGTGTGTGTGTGTGTGTGTGTGTGTGTGTGTGTATGTGTGAATGTGTACGCACTCAAGCGTTCAGTAATGGGCAGGCATCTAATCATGGATTAGTTTCTCTGCTTTGAGACCACTGGCCCCCAGACTATAGCTCCCCAGTAACCCAAAATTATGTTAAGCAAGGTAATCAGTGGATGAATGCATGAATAAATTAAATTAGAATTGTGGTAAATATTTCAGGTTTATTTAGTTTAAAATCTCACCGCACAAAATAAAGTGCCCTTGATCCCTTTTGAGAGAATGAGGAATATTCTCAGTCAAAATAAGTTACACTGTTCATTAAGATATCCACTCATACTCATTTATGGCAAACTGGATTATTTCTCCACACAGGTTTTCAAAATCTTCTTTCTTATTAAAGCTTGATGGAGGTCTAAAAGGCATAAATACGTAAATCTCAAATCCCATAGAGTGACATGGCAGTATATAACATTTTGATAAAACCTTCAGGAAAAGGATAACCATTTAGCAGAAAATGAGTAAGAGCTGTTTACACCAATGTAAGCTACATAACTCTTGATGTGTCTTTTTCTGCAGGCTTTAACATGTGAGTCTAGAAGAAGTGATGTGCTTTTTGTTTTTATTAGCTTGGGATGAAATAACAGCTAACAATCTGCCCAGTCTGCATGTATGACTTTCATAATTAAGCTGTTTTTCAAGGAGGTAACTCTACGCCTGAGATGGCAACCTGAGCATCCCACTAGTAGTCAGCCAGTTTTAAACTGTTTACACTTATCAGAAAATCTAGCATCTGTCACAGAACAATAAAATATAACAAACTACATTCATTAAAATTGAGCCACGTAAACTGAACACATTAATAGTAAAGCATGCATTTGTATATTAGGATCAAATCAAATAAAACCATAAAAATTACTTTTGTGGAGATGTAACCCCCCCCACCCCCCACCATAACCATAGCACATGGCATAATTGCAAGAAACGAGAACTGCAGTTCAAATGCCTAACAAATCAACATTCAGCACTATCAAACCATTCACAATTACGTGCAGTTTACAGTTCCTCTTATTACACACACACACACACACACACACACACACATACAAGTTCGTATACTAAACACTGCATCCCATTACACAGGTATGGATACATTTTAAACTTAATGTGACACTTTTTGTGTGTTTCTATACAAAAAAAGTAAAAACTGCATTGCAATTAATTATGTTGTGCTATTTTTGTTGCTGGAAATGTTTTAGAAACATGTTATCTGTAACTGTATTTTTTTTCCTTTAAATGTGGATGAGATTTTTATTCTCTCTTTGTTGTCTGCCATTTGGGTTAATTTAATTTGACCTCAAAAATCCCCCCTTCTTTGCTGTTGTCAATAAACACAAACAATCATTTTTGAAGTCACTTTATTTAAATACGTTTACCCTTCCACAGGTCCAGAATACTGTGTCCACCCAATCATCCAGCGTTGTTGTTTTGTACTTGTGAATCGTGAGCTGCAGCCTTGACTATAGTTTGTAAGCACTAGAAAATCAACCCGGAAGCTTTCGTTTCCCCTCACTTTCTTATCTTCCTTCGTATGTGTACATTACTAAACCTAGAAGTATTAACCCTTTTTTCCCTCTTCCTTTTAAAATCTGCAACATGTGGCAGAAGACTAGCATCACGGAAGAGCCTTCTGTATATTTTGTGTATTTTACCATAATTACATACATGTTACAGTACATTTACAGAACACATAAGCACTGGACAAAATGGAAGGTCAGCCTACTCTGTTGCCAGCCTTTTACTGTTTGGTCTTCTATGATAGTGCACTAATTGATTAATCTTCAGAGATGAAGAACTCATACTCAGCACTAATAATTCCAATTGTGAGAAATACAAATACCTAATTAATCTGGAGGCTTCCCTCTCACCTATAAACCTTCCTGTGAGATTCATAAACCTTAAGCAACTTGAGTGCAATCCTTCACCAAACACACCAAAATGCTTTTTACTGCTAGTGTAAAAATATCACTTCATGTAGGCATTTTTGAACTGCTTACTCTTATCAGAAAAGTTATTTATATATTAGTTTTCTAATACGTCTCAGCAAAAATCAGGCCACTCTTCCACTTCATGCATGCCTTCCATAAATAGCCAACCTGAGTAAAAACTCTACAAATCTACCACTTTTGACCACAACAGCAGCAGAAATGTTTTAGTGATAGGTAACTCTGTGGTCAGATACATCGGCTTGTCACTCACAATGCTGGACAAGGAGAGGGTTAGTGGAAGTTGGCTTCCAGGGTACAGAATTTCTGACATGACAAGGGCCCTAAAGACCATATTTCCTGACACATATGAGTATGAAATTGCAGTGGTCCATGTGAGAATGAATGACTTGGAATATAAAACCATGAAGGTCATGCAGAGAGACATGTCAGAACTTTCTATGTATATTACAAATACAGGTGAGAGCCAAGCCCAGAGTGGAATCTTCCTTTACTTTGAACATTGCCTAGATACAAAGAATGGATAATTGATTTCAGTAACTGGTTAAACAGCTGGTAGCACTTTAGGGGGATCCATTATATATCAACATGGGATGAGACGGTCGACAGTCCAGTTTGCTTTGGTAAAGATGGCCTATACCTCTCATTCCAGTACTTCCACATATTGGCTAAAACCTTTACTCCACCCAGTGCTTTTTTAGGCACAGTCCAGTTGATGGATATTCCAGTGCAACTAACACATCGCTCCCCAAAATGAGTTAAACTAAGGTAGTTTTCCTCAATGCCAGACATCTAAACAATAATTTCTTGATCTTGAGGCACTCCTGCATTTGGAAAGCATCCATGTCTGCATAGTTACTGAGAATTGCTTTAAATGTAAAGAGGGCATTCCCTTTGTAACTGGAGTTTGCACTTTTCATGTCTTCAGTGCCAATTGCAACTGTTATGGAATCTCCATATTTCTCAAGAAACATTACCTCCAGGCAGATCCATAGGGACTCACAAACTGAACTCACTGAATGACTGAACACTCTAGATAGGATAAACCAACTAATATCTTGTTACAGAACACATTCTTTGCCCCTTGAAAACCATACAAAATTCTTCAGTGTTCTAAATGATCTCACTGTCAGCAGAAATTCTATTATTTTGGGTGACTTTAACTAACTTTCAATAAAGTTGCTTACCTATACCTCCAATGTAGGATATAGCCAAAAATTCATAGACTTAATAAACAAACCTACTAGAAGACGTAGCATTCTTGACCTAATTCTTACAAGTATCGCTGCAACTTGCACTGCTCCTCTGGTATCTCCTTCCCCAATGATGTCTGTCCACAGACTTGTAACCTTCTTCTTTAAAGTTCCAAAGGCCCTACAGCAAACTCCATTGAAGCAAAAGAGTATACATATGATAACTTTGTCCTCCCTTGTGATGTTATATCAGAATTCCTGAATAACTGCATACCCCATCCTTTTTTTTCAAACACCTTTATTGAATTATCACTTGTGACATAGGCAAATTTCCATTCATATAAAAGTAATCCTTGAGACAACAGCAGCAAGCATCACTAAAGAACTCTACATTCATTTAGAAAAAGGCATAGAGCTATCAGTCATTGCCAGTTAATCAAGAATCATGGGAAATTCAAACCTAAATCACCCTGATGGTCCATTGGCATTAATAAAGTCTACAATTAAAGAAATAAATGTTTGAGAAGGAGTGAAGTGGAACATCTGCTAGGCTGGTGTGACAGCAACAATCTGGTATTGAATGTCAGCAAGACCAAGGAACTGATTGTGGACTTTAGAAGGTCTCAGGGAGCACATCAGTCTCTGGAAATCAAGGGAGTAGCAGTAGAAAGAGTCAATAGCACTTAGTTCCTGGGTGTACACATATCAGAGGAGGTTTACCTTCATATTGTTGATCACATATGATCGACAGGCCACATCATTGAACCGTTTCCGCGAATCCAGAACCACAAAACTTTTAAAATGTCAAATAAATGTCAAATTTTGACATTTCCAGCCACACCAAACCTCCACACCAGTGCTATCATGGGTCAAAAAGGGGGCAAGATTTTGCTGTTCAGATATGTGGTATTTGACGTTTGGGACGTTCGCACTTTGGTATTCATGGAAGCAGGGTCGACCATATTGAGATTGGCGTTATGAATATAAACTATCAGTTGGTGTGCACACCAACCACACTGTTAAAAAAGCGCAGCAACAGTTGCACTTCCTATGGAAACTGAGGAAAGCAAACCTGTCACAGTCCATCCTTCAAGCCTTCTATAGGAGAACCATTGAGAGCATACTGACAAACAACATCATTGTATGGTACAGGAACTGTAATGCCTCAGATCACAAGGCTCTCTGGAGAGTTGTAACAGCAACGATAAGAATCAGTGGCTCTCCACTGGCATCCTTGGATGACTTACACAAATCTCAATGTATTGGAAGAGCTAGAAAGGTCATAAATGACCATAATCACCCTGCTTGTGGTATGTTCTCCCACCTTTCCTCTGGGAGACATTACCACAGCATGCACTGTAAAACTTCCAAGCTCAGTAGAAGCTTTTTTTCCTTATCTACCAGATTGCTGAATTCTAACTACAGGCATGCCAGAAGCCATTCTGCTCTTTCAACCAAATATATTCCCCTGACTAATCCAGTAAATGACATACACTCATGTCCATTTATTCTAAGATCAGTACTACGACTAGCATACTTTAGCGCAATATCCAACTCTTCATCTCTCCTGAAACTTGAATGTGCAATACTCTATGCAATATTTTTGCTTCACAGGTACCTGTTAATGTGAAAATTCAAGTTGTGCAATATCTACTTGTGCAATACCCCAAATGGCACATTTGTATGCCTGCAATGTCTGTAAGTGCAAGTCCTAGTTTTACTAAATAGTAACTGTATGTATGTATGTTTCTTGCACTGGGAATGAAGCAACATGATGTCCTTTAGCTGCACTATGTGCAGATCTAAATGACAATAAAGTTTACTTTGACTTTGACTTGACTTAAAATTATATGGCAGCCACAAAACCTCTCTTCTCAAGGAAAATATCAAAAGTATTACAAAAAAATGAAAAATGCTATCAGATTCACTAAAGGAGTTTACTAACTTAGGTTTGTCTCTGAAACCAAAGATAATTATAAACTCTTCTTTCGCTATGTTAGAAAACTAAGAAACAATAACGGAAATTCAATAAAGCTTACATGAAATTTTTTCCCACCTGCACATTGCACCACAAACAATTTTAGATTCAATAAACTATGTGTAGCGGCGCACAATCACATGCATGCATGCTCAACTAGCGGACCTTTTGTGCAATGCAAATTTTGGCTTAAGTAGCTGAATTTTATGCAAATTAGCCAGGTGGAATGATCCAGCAACCCATAATGAATCTGTGTAGACTCCATGTCCATGTTAGTAGTGTATGTGAGAGTCTACACTGAAAGAAGGGGATGTAAACGTCTACAAATATGGACATAATTCTCATTAAAAGGTAAGACCCCATACATAAATGTTGGAATCATACACTGTGGATGTCTGGAAATAGCAGGAATTATGTCAAATTAATATTTATTTATTTTTATTCCTGCATGTTTGCCCTATGCGCCACATTGCACAAACATGTTTAACATAAAAATAAAAATAAAAAATGTAAAAGAATACTATGTAATGTACTCTAGACAAAAGTACTGTAAGACCTTGCATTGGGTCTGAACAATCGTGTTTTTGTGCTGTTAACCAGCTTACATGGCTATGAACTGTGTAGTTTCTAGGCTGTTAGCATGAATATTATGCAAATGAGGGGTAAATGCCATGGATGTGTCGAATCTCTAAAGGGAGCAACTGTGTACAGATATCCACTTCGTGTAGGCTCCCACAGAGTGTTTTTATTCCCACTAGATGTGGATGACATCAGAGGGGTGTGTCATGTCAGTTTTAGGAGTTGCTGTGCTTCATGAACATGTTTGCACAGCACCCCACTTGCTGCAAATGGTTTGGGTGTAGCTTAGCTTGTTTGGGCGATCAGACCACCCACATCCCAGTTATGAGGTAGACAGCTATAAATGATAACTGGATGTATTCAATCAACAATATATAGCTTTGCAGAGCATGGCTTTGTGACTCTGCACAGTGATCAGCACCCACACTAAAGTAGTGCCTTTAAATCAAGTCAATTATATCCTAAGCAGGTAAACTGCATCATAATTAGCCAATCCCATATAATGGACTTAATCCAGAACTGTATAAAGTTTGCATACACCCTACAGTCAGATTTTCCCTCAGTACTCTGAACCATTGGCGTAGAGACTTGGAAATTTTAACTGAGATAATGCTGCAGCTATTCTACATTTGTATGTGCTAGATGCTGAAGTCACTGCTGCTGCTGGTGCTAGATAGAGAAGGAGAAGGGTGCTCTGGTCCAGGGTAACCTTCCAGGAGCTACATGAGCTGGATATTGTCGAGCGCTACAGGGTGGACAGGGACATATTACAAGAAATCTGTGAACTCTGCTGACCTCAACTCAGAGCCAGAGTTAAAAGAGGGGAAACCATCCTTGTTGAAACTAAGGTATACGTAGCCCTTTGGATAATAGCTACAAGTACTTTTCAAAGATTATCTGAGGACATGATGACGGTGTTACAGGATTCTGCATCCAGGATACTTCACCAATTCCAGGATGCTATGCTCCCACATGCCAGTGAGCACATATCTTTTCCCCCTTTCTCCTGAGGTGAGGGCCAGTGATATGCAACATTTTGACAGTGTAGCACACTACCCTGAAGTACTGGGTGCCATAGATTGCACTCATTGTACACATTAAGGCATCACCTGGTGAGCAGGGTAAAATCTATGTTAACTGCAAGGGATGCCACTCCATCAACTGCCAAGTCATTTGCAATGTCCAGATGATTATCATGAATGTGTGTGCTGGCAACCACATCAAGACACCACCTGGTGAGCAGGGTAGAATCTATGTTAACTGCAAGGGATGCCACTCCCTCAACTGCCAAGTCATGTGCAATGTCCATGTGATTATCATGAATGTGTGTGCTGGCAAACCTGACGGTTATCATGACTCCCATATCTGGCACACATCACAGCTGTACCAGAAGTCTGCTAAGGGGGACATCCCACAAGGCCATTTACTGGGGGATGCTTACTATACCCTGGAACCGTGGATGATGACACCCATCAGAAATGCACACACACCCACGGGAGAATGCCATAATGAGACACACTCACAAACTAGAAACATCATAGAATGTGTGTTTGGGCTTCTGAAGTCACGGTTCCTGTGCCTCCATATATCTGGTGGAGCATTGTAGTATATTGCATGCATGTGTGCACAGATATTCACACTATGTGCTATTCTACACAATCAGATCCTGTGGAAACAACTGCAGCAGGATCAGCCAAGGGAAGGGATATACTGGCCCCCACCAGTGCCTAGGTCAACACAGCTACACTCACAGGAGGACTCAGAGGAGAAACCTCCTGCTGATGTCTCTGTAGGCAGATGTAGGCATGCTCTGTATGCCCTAGCTTTGGCTAAGAGACAATGCATAGCACATTCACTGACAACCTAGGGACCTAGGGACTAATACTTTACTCCTACTCATATACATATATTAAAATTGATGCCAGGCAACTCCCACATCCTGTACCTATCCATGTACTCGCTGTGTACTGCTTTCATCAGACAGAGTCAGCCCTGAACTACAGTTGTGTCATCTGCTGCATTTGCAAGGTAAGTCTGTAACCTACACAGTTTTCTAGTGGATTATTATGTTATGTTATTGTAGCTATGCACCTGGTACATTATGCAGGTTAACTATAGTGGGCTATTTGGACAGAGAGTACATTCCCTGCTGGACAGGGAAAACAGGTGCTGACTCTGTGAGAACATGGGTGAAATTCTTGGCTAGGCATATAAGGGCCTCCAGGCCAATAGCCTAGTATTATCCTATGAACCTATCCACTTGAAACTTCAGACACCTATTCCACTATCATGTCTCCATTTGTAATCAGTAGGCCTGATGTATGGAATATTCATGCAGTCCTAATGCAGCAGATTACTAGTACATCATTCAAGGGAGATGTTAGAAAGTGAGGTTAAATGATAGTCAGACTATTGTGTATCCTAAAATAACACGTTTTCACCCCACCCCTAAACGAGTAGTGTTCCCTTGTAACTGCCATAACAGTAACTCATCTATGCTATGTGAACATTTCACACAGTGTGCCACACAGTCTCAGGGCACTAATATAGAATTTGATCTTAAATTGTATGCGTTAGGCAACTGAGGAATAGCAATGTACATATTTATGCAGCTGCTTGTGTGATGAATGATTCTCTTTCTGTCAAGCTATTTCTGTGGCTCAAAGGACTAAGGCAGTCAGCTTGTGTGATGGTGTTTAGGGCTCTAATTCTGAGATAAGCAGATATTTTGGATGTGAACTAGTAATAAGTTGTGTTTTACAGACTGTGGTCTGTGTGTGCTATACTATTATTAATCTCTGTTTCATATGAATTCCACATTTGCACACTGCGCCGCATGTCTACAACCTATTTAATAAGTCTTAGCCAGTTTGCATAAAGTGCAGCAGTGCAGAAACAGGGACAGAGGTCAGACTGCATAACAAACAAAATCCCAGCCTGGAGTACAGCTAGGTGTGGGCTGATGTCATAGGTTATGTAATAGTAAGTCTCTGAAGCAAGCAATGTGCCTCCCATTTGTGCAGTGTTTAGCAACGTGCAAACAGGTCCAAAAATGCCAAAGCGTATGCCCGTACACTTAGTCAAACAGAGTGCAAATCCGTTACTCCTTGCACAATTTCTTGAAAAAAAAAAAAATATATATATATATATATATATATATATATATATATATATATATATATATATATATATATATATATATATATATATATACATATGAGTCTTCTTCAAAACATCGACTAACCACATCATCGAAACCCAGTTCATTGAGACCACAACAACAAAACCTTAAAATATCAAACACCCGGAACTGCAAAGCCTAACCCTGGGAACTGAACCACTTGGCCACCAAGACAAAAAAAAAAAAAAAAGCACACACCTTCCAATGTGGGGTGCTCTGCTCCCCACCCCCTACCTAAATATACTAACTCCAAGATCGCACTACAGTAAGGAAATGGCAAACTTTACCATGGTGGCCAAGTGGTTCTTTTCCCGGGGTTAGTTTTCGATGTTTCCGGTATTCAATGTTGTCATGTTTTGCTTATGTGGTCTTGATAAACTGAGTTTTGACATTGTGGTAAGTCGATGTTTTGAAGTAGACCCATATATATATATATATATATATATATATATATATATATATATATATATATATCTATATATAATATACATCTGTCTTTCTCTCTCTCTCGCTCTCTCTGTCTATATATATATATGTGTGTGTGTGTGTGTGTGTGTGTGTGTGTGTGTGTGTGTGTGTATATATATATATATATATATATATATATATATATATATATATATATATATATATATATATATATAAAAACATCTCTCTCTCTCTCTCTCTCTATATATATATATATATATGTGTGTGTGTGTGTGTGTGTGTGTGTGTGTATATCTGTTGCTTTCTCTCTCTGTATATATGTGTATATATGTATCTATCTATATATATATGTATATACACATATACGCACACACACACACATATACATCTCTGTGTCTCTCTCTATATATAGATACACATGTGATACACACACACACACACACACACACACACACATATATATATATATATATGTATATTAGATATAGTTGATATCGATATATTTTTCTTTTAAATGTATCTATATAGATTAGATATAGATATATAGATATATTTTTCATATATATATATATATATATATATATATATATATATATATATATATATATATATATATATATATATATATATAGACAGAGAGAGAGAGAGAGACATAGATGTGTGTGTGTGTGTGTGTGTGTGTGTGTGTGTGTGTGTGTGTGTGTGTGTGTGTGTGTGTGTGTGTGTGTGTGTATGCCTGTAGTGCCCTACATGCCCAAATCGTAGAGAAGAAAGCTGCACTAAGCCACAGATAATGTTGGACAAAAGACCACAAGTAAGGGCTCTACTTTAAATAATGGACTTAAAAATGTGGAAGTGCGTAGAATAACATGTGCTGCATTTGGAGGACTATTGGGATGTCTGAAGTTTATATTTCTGGCAATCTTCTCTCACTTCATGTTTAAATGATGCCACATTTGACAGCAAACCACAGTTTAGTGTGAAACACACATAAATATGAGTCAAACCTGTGGACTTACTGCAAACACCTAGACAGTGGAGAGTTATAGTGCCCTACTATTCAAGACCACATGTCTCCCTAAAACTGAAAGTGGAAACCTTGAAAATGTATGGCACAGTATAAGAATATGTACATATACTGTTAAACCATATGTTTGTATCTATGTCAGCAACAACAGCCACATTCACTATAGCTCCCTGTGTCTGCTGGATTTCACCACACATACATTAAACAACTGAACAAGTTGTGCAATGTATAATGTTGCGTTCTCACTCATGGACAGGGCAAATTGATTGTGGCCACAGGCTTGTCCATCCAAATGCAAACAGACACATATGCTCAAAACAGGTACTGCTGTCACATAGCTAGGCTACCAAACTGTTTTCCTGGCCAAGTCCTGCTGATGTCATCTACTATAATATTACCTAAAGTCATGTTAATGTCAGATGTGAGCTGTGGCTTGTGTACGAAACACTTTGTTCTGTAGTCCCTAATCTTGCACAGGGAGGAGTTCTATTGTCACTGAAGCTAACTGTGTGCATTTCTTTATAAAGAAGAGTGTAAATGTGAATTCCACAATGGCTTGGTTTTGCACTGTTTTGGGCCTTGCAGTTGATGCAGGCCTCCAAACTCTTGTCCTGCACAAGTCCTAAAGTCATGTGTCTGCTGGACTTGAGCTGTGGCATTTGCAGTAAGTACTGTATTCTGTAAATGTAGATTGGTAAGGGTGCTATTCTTACTCCAGCCAACCCAGTGTGTGGATGCTAGTCAGAGCATTTTACAACAGCCTATGGGATGCTTTCCACTTTTCTTCAACAGACACTGCTAATGTCATTAGCAATAGATTACTGCTTGTGTATATGTCACAACAGACCATGGTTATGCAGTGGCCTGACAGATGCGCACATGTAAGACATTATTAAGTTTATGGTGTCTTTCCAAGGTAAAACAATACTTGACAGTGTGGGATAACATGGTGGCTTGAGTAAGCTGCCTGCACTTGCCTGAACCATATTCCTGTTATTAGACATGGGCACAAGAGCAGACTTACAAATGTGACAATGTACAACTCCAACAAAGTAAGGGTCATGCTGCTAAACCATTGGGGGTCACAGTGTAAAACACACTCTCTGTAGGTACTCTGCATAAGGATGTGGATGTCTGTGCATGCACAGAAAACTTGTTCATGTTTGCAGTAGGTA
The DNA here is from genome assembly GCF_019279795.1 of Protopterus annectens. Classification (NCBI taxonomy): domain Eukaryota; kingdom Metazoa; phylum Chordata; order Ceratodontiformes; family Protopteridae; genus Protopterus; species Protopterus annectens. The sequence continues at coordinate 1,562,677,653 of NC_056739.1, forward strand.
CTTTGGCCTTACAAGACTACAATAATTTCAAACAACCATACAGCAAATGGAAGTTGTGTGAACTAATGTGGGACTACAGTTACATGTACCATGGACCTCAGTGTAAAGTATGTCATACATAGGACATGCTGGAGGGACAGGAACGTCTCTCAAAGGTTGACAATCCTCTGCAGCAGGCCTCATATCCATGTCAAGCAGAGCACCTCCATTACCCTGTTGAAGGGCAGGCTGCATGAATTGCTGTGAAAAAGGTATCTAACATGGATCCCTGCCACTGTGGACCTTTCTAGACAAACCTTGGACATATATGACATTTGACATTGGACATTATATTGTGATGCAACAGCTATGCTCCTAATCACTATCAGGTCACTATGCTGCTCACATCCTATGAACCTCGGAACCCAAGGCAATATACATGCAAAACCGAGCAGATTAGTCTGGTTGCTATTCAAGGCATCTACCTGGAAAAGGCTAAAACAAGCCTACAGACCCTTGCATCCTTTTGGACAAGACTGTGGATCACCAAATAGGTTGTGGTCTGCTTCTTATCTTGGGATTGGTGATAACATTTTGCTTCTTTTGAGAGAAGAAGCAATGGAGCATAGTATCCCAGCAGAGTGAAGCTATGGTGAGACCAGTACTAGTAGTAGTCAGGCAGAAGCCATTCATGCGACTCCCCTCTTTTCATCATTCTTGACAAGCTAATTATTTGTTTTTGCTTGATTTCTTTCCAACTTCAGAATGTCTCCCTAAATACTTCATCATTAAATTTTCAGGGTCTATGTATTAGTTTCCCCTCAAGTGTTTGGCACTGCTGTGTATGGACTCAGACACCTTGAGTGACATTTTTCCTGTAAAAGCATGATTACATTTTCTCCAATACCTAGTTGCACACAGGATAACTAGCCTGCAGTGACAAACACTGTCTCCATAGTTGCAAACTGAATGCTCTTGACATTGATTAATGTTCTCACTACAACTGTCTAATCAATAAAAAAGGGTCTGTTGCCATGACTATGAACTTTTGCACTGTCGCCATTACTAGCCTGGTGGATATGGGCATCCTGAGTCAATGCAGAAATTGCCTCATGTTTACTGACAACAAGTTAATTTTCAAATAAACTGATATGGCATGTGAAAGATGTATTTACAGAATGTCACTGGAGGCAATGCTCTCACATAAAAGTACTCTGGTCAATAAGGTTGTCAATAGTACACACTCTGCACCCATCACACACAAGTCAAAGCAAACATATGCGGAGGCAATTCAATGTAACCTTCCTAAACCACAAAGACCACCTGGATGAAGTACACATAACAAATACCTTCAGTAGCCCCAGATGCACTTTTTCAAAACAACACCTACATCAACACATAGAGCTACATCTTATGGAGCCTCTATCTCTATGCCCATAAGGCAAGCCACCACACAATCCAACATTCTAGTCACTGGTGACTCCATCGTGAGACACACTGATGTCCCTCTCATCAGCCTGACTACATGAAAAGAGACATGAAGGAGATGTCCGATCTTGTAGCCCAGTCAGGTATGACCCTACCCCTGAGTAACATCCTGCCATCACCCAGAAAGATACCACAGTACAAGGACAAAATGATTGACTTCAACAATTGGCTAAGCTACTGGTGTCATTCGAAGGGGATCCAGTATCTGTCTGCCTGGGATCACATGATCAACAGACCACGATGCTTTGCCAGAGATGACCTGCACCTGTCGCCCTTGGGATTCCATATACTGGCTAAGGCTCTTGCCACCCCTATAGTGCCTTTTTTAGGCAAGGTTCAAATGACAAACTCACCACTGTAACAGGTACAAGCAAGCAAAATCTGAAGGTAATGCTACTCAATGCTAGAAGTCTAAACCTCAAAATGCAATCACTCGAGGCACTCCTTAAAATGGAAAACATCGACATCTGTGCAGTGGCAGAGACCTGGTTCAAGGTGCCAGAGAGCACCCCTACATTACCAGGCTGTAATTCATATCACACCTTTCGGCCACCTAACCTGGACTGAAACACTAAAGGTGGAGGCGTGTCCATATTCATTAAGGATATCCATACCTCTAGGCTAGTTACTCAGCATAATGCATCCAAGATTATCCAAGTGCAACTAACTCTGGGCAAGACCGCAATCCAAATTGTAGCTTGCTACAGATACCCCACCATGCCCCAGGATTCCTACTCCTCATTTCTTGATACACTGGAAAATATTAGAGTACAACCTAAAACCCTAATAATGGGTGATTTTTAACTACCCCACCATTAACTGGGAAAACTACTCGTGAACCAACTCTTTTACTCAATGTTTTCTGTAATTCATAAATTCCAACGCCTTGGATCAACTTATCCACACACCCGCCAGGGGCAGCTATATCCTAGACTTGGTCATTACCAACATGTGCAACCATTGTTTCACACCAGAGGTCAATTCCTCATTGGTCAGATCCGACTACAAGCTAATCACCCTAGACATCCACATCCCTCCCATCCCCCCATTAGGAAACCACTGTCAAAAATTTCTCCAAAGCCAACTTCGTGCTTTTTAAGACAGAAGTGGCAAATTTCATGACACCCATGCAGATGGACAATAGAGGTACGACTGCTTAATCCTACACAAATGCACTTATAAGCACTTACATGACTGCATGGATCATGCAATCCCTAACAGAACCAAGATGCTATCCTCCAAAAAAAGGAAAACAATCTGGTGGCTCCCTGCCATAAACAAACTCTACAACAGAAGAAAGAAACTGTTGCAAAAAAAGAGTAAAATCCCATGATTGGAGGAACTCCCTGGTTAGCCTCAGTAAAAAGCTGAGATCCCTCATAAAATCCTCCAAAGCTAGTTATGAATACAAAATCACCACTGATTCTAAAGACAACCACAAAGCATTCTATAGCTATGCCAAGAATCTCAATGGCAACACTCAGATCTGCTCTGAGTTACAGCACAATGGCACTAAATGTACAGAACCAACTGATATTGCCAACATCCTGGCAGATAGGTTCAGTGCTAACTTTAACCCCCCCCTCACCCCGTAAAGGGCACATTTCTATACTGGAAGAATGCAAAGTTCCTGTAATCACAGCTGCACAGGTAAAAACCACACTCTCCAAAGCCAAGAGCACAGCATCCATGGGACCTGACAACATCCCAGGCTGCATTCTACATGAACTACAGAACAAACTTGACACCCCACCTAAGTACCATGTTCAATCATAGCCTCACGTCAGGCTTTGTGCTCACTGAATGGCACACAGCAACAGTTATCCCACTCCACAAAGGGGGAGGTACCATGGACCCCAGGAACTACCTCCCCATTAGCCTGACAAGCCTGGTCTGCAAGGCTATGGAACATATCATCATGGAACTTATAAACAATGACATTGGTAATCTCCAAAATCTTGACCCCACCCAGTTCGGGTTTGTAAAAGGCAGATCATGTCTCCTAAACCTTATAGACTTCTTTGAAGCAGTCAACAATGCCATAGATGAGGGTAAGGTGGATCACACAGCCTATCTAGATCTTGCCAAGGCTTTTGACACCATCCCCCACTCTGGAATTATAGATAAACTCACTAAACTAGGTATAAATCGCTATGTCACAAGATGGGTTGCCAACTGGTTTACTGAGAGAACCCACACTGTAAAGTAGCAGACTCCATATCTGACTTCAGACCAGTGACACGTGGAGTACCACAGGGTTCAGTCCTGGGTCCTCTCCTGTTTGAGAGCTACTTCTTAAAAGTACAGGCTAACTCAGAAGGTCTTTGGCTAATGAAGTTCGCAGATGACTGCAAACTAGGAGCCATAATCAAAACTCCTAACGATGTGGATATCCTACAAAATGGCCTCACTGAGACAGATGGCTGGAGTCAATGCCATGGCCTCAAGCTCAATGCCAAAAAGTGCACTGTCATCCTTTTGGTAAAAACTCTTTACCCATGAACTACCACATAGGCGGTAGTCTACTTAACACCAAAAGTGTGATGAGACCTTGGGACACAGGTGGACAGTTGTCTCTCCTTTGATAAACACATTGCCGCAGTAGTCAGGAAATCTTTCTATGTGGCATACCTCATCACAAAAGTTTCTCATCCAGGAAAAAAGAGCTAATTGTTCCCCTCTACTCATCACTCATTAGACCCATTATAGACTACAACACCCCTTTTGGTATGTACCTCACAAGACATCTACAACAACTAGAAAGGCCACAGAAATACCTCACAAAGAGGATTACTAGCCTCAAATAGATGCCCTAAGCAGACCATCTCAAAAAACTCCAGCTTTACTCCGTCACATATCGCCTACTCAGAGGCGATCTCTGCCTAACACACAAAGCTATGTCAAACCCAGAGCTGTTGGACATGCTCCACTTAAAGAAATCCTAATCCTCTGAGCTACATGCTCTAGGGACCTAAACCTTATCACCACAATAAACAGAACATGCTGGAAGGATAGATTCCTATCCCAGAGACTTCCCATACTCTGGAACAAACTATTTATCTATATCAAAGAAAGCATCTCATTAGCACTCTTCAAGAAAAATCTTGATGATTGGATGGGAGATAGGAAATCACTTCTGTGGCTCTGCTCGACAGGGGCACAGGAAAATAATTTTCTTGGGTGGTGAAAGCCAGGGTACCTTTTTGGCTAGGCTTATATAGGCCCTAGGGCCAATAGCCTAGTACCTACCTATGAACCTATGAGAACATCACAATGAGTTGCTTATCAGGGACTATGATCCACCACTTTACGCATGCACTTATGTCATTGGACCACAAGTACCAATATGACTCACTCATAGTCCATGTGGAAGTAAATGACCTGAGACATACCCCCCTAGATTATATGAAGACAGTCATCATGAAGCTTTTGGAATATGTGTCTCAGGCTGGTATTAGCCTAGCATTGAGCAGTATTTTATCTTCTCCAAGGATGATTCGACAATACAAACAAAAGATGATTGACTTTAATAACTGGCTTAGTTTCTGGTGTCATTCTAAGGGGGTGCAATATTTGTCAGCATGGAAGGAGATGGTCAACAGACCATGCTGTTTTACCAGGGATGGTCTGCACCTCTCCCCTCTAGGCTTCTGAAAATTAGCTAAAACATTGTCTCCTCCCATAGCCTTTTTTAGGCAATGCCAAACTGAAAGTACTTCTGACATAGCAAATCAAAGCCAACAAAATCTAAAGACCAATGCTAGGAGTCTAAACAAAAAAATCCACTCTCTAGAAGCTCTCTTCACCCTACAGAATGCTGATGTCTGTGTGGTGACTGAGACATGGGTTAAAGCCACAGGGAGCACGCCAACTGTGCAAGGTTATAATGCCTTCCACACATTTAGACCAGCTACTTCACATGTAGGGACTAAAGGTGGAGGCATCTCTATTTACATCAACAATAAATATACTTCAAGGCTGGTCAAACAAGACAATGCACTTTAGCTGCTCCATGTTCAAATCACCATAGGCAAAATCCAATACTACTTCCTTGTAAGCTATAGGCCCCCCTCTATGACCCAGGAAAACCATACCATGTATTTAAACTTATTATAAACACTAACCAGCCAACCCAATACCATATTCATAGGTGACTTTAATTACCCAACTAGTAACTGGGAATCCTATATGACACCAAATGACAGGCACAGAGATTCCTGGATTTTGTAAACACAAACTCCCTGGACCAGATAGTCAATACATTAACCAGGGGTGCAACCATACTGGATCTGGTCCTCACTAATATGGGAGAGTGCTACATGCCCCCTACTGTAATGTCTTCCCTGGTAATGTCAGACCACAAAATGGTCTCCTTTGAAGTCAAAATAAAACCTGGACCACCAGCTAAACCTGGAATATTCAGGAATTATTCTAAGGTTAACCTCTTGCTATTAAGTGATAATCTGGCAAGAGTTCAAGCCCCTATAAACCATGAGAACACTAGTACCTATGAAGAACCGTTCACAGAAAGCCTGTACAAGCATGTTAATAGTTGCATAGAGGCAGCTGTACCCACCAGGAAGAAGTACAGAACTAACTAAAAAAAAAGCCACCCTGATAGATTCACAAAATCAATAGGCTGTATAACAGAAGGAAGAAAATCTTGGCAAAACTTAGGAGGTGCAGCACCCATCAGGATAAAAGCACTTTCATGAAACTAAACAAACAACTCAGAGGACAAATAAAGTCTAGCAAAGCCAGATTTGAGGTAATTTTGGCCTCCCAGGCCAAGGACAACCACAAACCATTTTTAGCTATGTCCACAACCTCAAAGGCAATACACAGTTGTGTGCAGAGCTCATTGTAAATGGTGTCATCTATGATGAGCCAGAAGATATGACAAACCTCCTGGCTGAAAAATTCAGCTCCAACTTTACCCCTGTCTAGCCCTCAACCTTCCCTCAGACAAATCCCATCAAATATAACTCCTCCTACTATCACTAGGAATCAGATCCGTAATGCTTTCTACAAGACCAAGAACACTACATCAATGGGCCCACAAAATATCCCAGGATGCCTTCCAAATAGCATGAAACATAACCTATCAGGGCCTCTGGAATTACTATTTAACTGTAGACTCCAAACAAGCTTTGTGCTTCATAAATGGAGAACAGCAACAATCATCCCTCTGCACAAAGGTGGGCCATCTACAGAATCATGGAAATGATCAGTAGAGATATAGTAAATATCCAGACACTGGACCCAACCCAGTTTGGTTCTGTCAAGGGCATATCATGCCTACTCAACCTGGTGGACTTCTTTGACAAGGTAACAAAAGCAATGGAGGAGGGAAAAATGGTTCACACTGCCTACCTTGACCTGGCCAAGGCATTTGACACAATACCCCACTCAGGCATTGTTGACAAACTCAAAAGATTTGGTACAGACTTGTATGTTACCTGGTGGATAGCCAACTGGCTCACAGACAGGACTCAGGAAGTTAGAAGTGGGGAGTCCACCTCTACAAGGAAGCCAGTCACAAGTGGAGTCTCTCAGGGATCAGTCCTTGGACCGTTCCTTTTTGGCATTTACTATTCTGAATTCAGGGCCAGTATTAGTGGTCTCTAGCTAACTAAATTTGCAGATGATTGCAAATTAAGATCTGTCATTGAATCCTACACTGACAGATGTTCTCCAGGAGCAGCTGACACAGACAAACTGCTGGTGTCAGACCATAGACTAAAACTAAATGCCAAGAAATGCATAATAGTGTCCTTTGGGAAGTCATCCACCCCATGGTAACTATCATATTGACAACACACCCCTTAGAGATGACCCAGTAGTCAGGGACTTAGGGACACACATAGATAGTAATCCAGCCTTTGACCATCACGTGTCTACAGTAGTGAAGACATAATTCTATGTTGTGCAACTTATAAACAAAGGTATGGTATCTAAGTCTGAGGAAGTCATTGTTCCATTGTATTTTGCATTCATCAGACCTATCATTGAGTACAATGCCCATTTGGTATGTACCTAACCAGGCATATCCAACAATTGGAACATCCACAGTGGTTCTTTACTAAAAATACAGGGAGCAAGTCAAATGTCCTATGCAGACCACCTCAAGGCCCTATCCCTGTATTCTGTCTCCTATAGGCTTTTTAGGGGAGATCTATGCCTGGCATACAGGGCATTTTCAGATCGCACTCTGATGGACCTCCTACATATCCACAAAACAAACAGCACCAGACTTACCCATTGGAAAAGACTTAAACCTTGCCTGTGATATAAATATGACCTGCTGGAGAGAAAGGTATGTATCCCAGAGACTACCCCATCTATGGAACAGGCTCAACATCCATGTGAATCAGAGTTCCTGCCTAACCCAATTCCAGTGCAACTTGGACAATTGAATGGGGAAAAGGAAATTCATCCCTGGTTTGGTACCATTGTCTCTAATGGACACAGGCAACTTGTAAATACTTCATCTTCCAGGCCCCTGCATGTAAATGTTTCATCCCCCAAACCCCTGATTACACTTATCAAGGGTATCAGAACTTGTCTGAGATTTGGGATGCATGGCTAGACTTAAAAAGTCCCTTGTGGTCGTTAGCTTAGTAAACCCTTATGAACCTATGAACCTATACTGTACTGCCACTCTGATGACATTTGTCTTCTCTGATATTTCCATGAGACACATTTCATTATGTGACTCCACAGTCCTTACAACAGCATCCGTTTTAATGTAGACAAATTATTATGCTATCCACAGTATAAATTTCAAAGTACAATATCTATAAATGACCAGTACAAGTAGCATGTCAACAACAGATGAAAGGAATTCATACTAATGTTGATAGTCACCCTGAGCATCAGACACATAGATTTATTTCCCTGCATCCATCCAGTATGATAGGGGATGTGGCACAGTTATCATAACTTGCACAGGATGTTGTGTGGGGTACAGGAGGCCTAGGCTGACCCAGTAGGTTGGCAAGCATGTGTATGAGTAAGCAAGGGAATCAGGCAAGATGGACCATGGAAATGTGTGTGTGTCTGTAGGTGCCCTCAGTGTGACAGTGGTGTGTGAGTGTCTGCATGAACACAGCCAAGCTCAGTGCTAGTCGTACGTGTCTGTATGTTGGACAGCTGTGAGCCATGCATGATAGAGCTGGCGTTCATCATCTCCACCCCTGAACATGAGAACTGACTCTGCCAGGAGTTTCACTGCCATCCCCACACACAGGTTCAGATGTGAAGGTGACTGATGTCTGTTGGGTGTGTGTCCTGCACAGGAATCCCCAGGATTATGCCCCCATGGCCTGCTACATCTTGGTGTGGACAGCACACTCCCCTCTGGAGCACAGGATGTACTGCCACTATGGGAGCAGGATTGGGCATGGCTATGTTGACTCTCAACAGATGTAGTTGCTGACCTACACCCACAAGGCTGATGCTCAACTCCAATCAAATATTCCATTGCAGACAATGTTTGTTCCATGACAGACAGACTGCAATCTGTCTCAGACCTATCTCTTTCCACTGTGTCAGTCTACCGCTCCAGGGTGTCAGCAATACGGTGGAGGCAGTCATGAATGTCAGACTGTGCTGCATCCATAACCCTGAGCATTCATTGGGAGTTCCTTTCTGAACGTGCCTGTGCCTCCATGATGACTCTAAACGTATGCCGAGTGACATGTGATGAGACACCTGCAACAGGTGGTGGAGGGACAGCAGGCCTCATATGAGTACCCCTATTAATTCACCTGTGTGAAACCTCACCAACAGTTTGGCTATGGCCAGTGTCAACAGACACTGAAGCCACAGTAGCCACACTTCCCTGTTCAGTGTCCCACCCTCCAACTGTCCAATATCTGTGGCCTCAGGGGACTGGGTATGCATAGGCATACTAGCTGTGTATGGTGATAATGAGGGTGGCCGAGGGTTGTAAGCCTCTGTGTCTGATTCAGCCTCTGCAAACCCCAGCTGAGCCTCAATTTGGCCACCATCATCATCAGAGTCTGAAGAGACACTGACATCAAGTGGTGTAGGGGACAAAGACCAACCTCCCTTGTCACCTGTGATAAAAAGGAAAAATCAATACATTAATACTAGCACTATTATGCTCTGCACTACTATGGTGCAATATATGTTAACCTGTATACACTGCTGTCACTATTAGAGGCTTTTATGCCTCCCAATCTCACAGAGTAGGACATGTGGACATTATTTTCTAAGACCAATCTCTAATAATTTGGAAATAGTTATTCAGAAAACAACAATCTTATGGGAAAAAATAAATGATATACACTGTGGACATTCTGTAAAAATCTGTACAGTTGACAGTTATGGCAATCATTCATGTCCTGACAATAGTTTTCAAGTCAATTACTATAATCATACCTGTGAGGCAGAGGTATGAGTCTAAACTTTGGCTGTTCAGAAAATATCTATACAATTGACAATTATACAGACTGTGTATCAATCCAGCCAGCAGGCCTGGGATGACACTTTAGCTAATATATTGAAACATATATACATCTCTGACAAAACAGTTTTCTGTTTAACAACAGCAGGAGCATGGTCTCTTCCTATTCCCGACATTCCTGGAAAAAGTTGAGGGAGAAGTAATAGCAACAGCACTACATGTTACAGTATAACAGGGGTATTACATCCACAAATCTCATATCTACAGTAACTGCGATGTTAAAAGGTATGTGGGTGGCAATCTCTACATGAGCTTAAAACTGCAGCTAACTTACTTCCCCCCAAAAAACACCTGACACCCATGTAAAACTATATATACCTTGACAGGTTGAATGCAACCGTATTCTACTGCTGATCTAACTAAGCATACCTGGAAGCTCCTTTTGAAAGGAATGGGTGGCACCCATATCTACAGCATTTTGGCTGATGGATGTCTGGGAGATCTCCTGTGTAGTAAGGCTTGATAGGAATTCCTCTGTGGTTGTGAGAGGAGGTTCTGCTGCAGGCATATCACCAGTGATCTGATGATCCCTGGCAACATCAGCTGCAGGACTCCTTGCTGCATTTATCATGTCTGTGGCACGATGTTGCCCCTGCTTGTAGCTATGACTTTGATGATCCACAGCATTTATGTTGTGCACCAGTTCATCCCACGGTCTGCATGTTCTGACTTATTTACCCTCACTTGGGACAGCATAACTTGATATTGTTGTCACAATGCCTCAATGATGAGGTCATTTTCTGCCTCAGAAAATGGTGGCCTGTGATGTGCATGTATAATGTTTGCTGAAATACAAAGAAATGAGAACACATATAAGAATCACATACATACAAGTAAACTAAGTAGAGATACAGCAGTAAAGAAAGGCTCTTATTATTCACCGCTTGATTACACATCTTATGTTCAACAGTTGGCCAGAAATACAAAGGGTGTGGACGTAACTAGGATAGTAGCAATAGTGACATATTCCTGTTTGCGCCATGACAGATACTCATGTATGCTCACACACCCAACACAGCAGTCCATAGTAGTTTGCCCCATAGCAGGAAATATCCCCCCTGCTCAAAAAAAGAAATATAAACAATAGTGCCAACAAAACAACAGTATACTATTACAACTGGTGTCAATGGAAGTACCCAGGAGACCTGTGTACCTAGTTATCACACAGCACTATACCCTTTCTGTATTCTACATCCTCTGTACATCTAATAGGGCTGGAGATCAATGCCATGCCAAGAGTACAGTTCTAATAAAGGCTTACTAATGTAATCCACATTCTTCCGAAGTATATTCAAACATATGCATAGCTTTAGCCTTAGGTCCCTAGGCAAAAAAGGCTCACCGGGCACCACCCACCTACCATACCATCTGGTGCCCCATCCTGGTCCTACACCAAATAAATGAAAAAAAGCGCCCCTGCCACAAGCGGTGCTAGGCAGCGCAGCCTTGTTGGGCCTATGCCTAAGGCCGGCTATCATGTAGGAAACAAAATGGATACATACCTGATGGAGTATAATACTCCCCTGTTGAAAGATACTGCTCTACAAGAAATGTGTCAATGAGTTAAACATAAGAAGTAACTCTCATCCACACTGGTTTGCCTAGCTACAAATTTGCCGTTTTATGATGGTTCTCATTAGCAGTTGATTCCATCTGAACCAATCTATGATTCAGAAATGCTAAATGCAGCCCACACAGCTGATTTGCAGTGTAATCAGCCAACCCCATGCAACTACTCAACATGATATAAGGTGACAATGTAGATTCCATCCCCTTTCTTATACATTGAGGTGAAAATTAGTGGGATAAAGATACGTCAGCACAAAGAGAATGCTTGTAGCAGCTACTTTTTACATACAGATGTGTATGCTACAGGCTGAAGCTTTTGCGGCTGCTGCTGCTAGCAATAGCATAGACAGAGAGGATAAAGAATTTGCAGGATGACAACACAAAAGAGCAACTGTGGGACTTGTGGCAGTCTTGATTAACAGCCAGAGCCAGATTGAGGAAACTCATCCCACTGGAACTTAAGGTATGTGCTTAAGGTAAGTATATTAGCCACAGGTATCATTAACAGAGTAAAAGGCAACATGCTTGGTGTGTCCTAAAACAAGGTAGGGGGTACAATAACCATAATTTCAACTACTGGAACAACTGCCAAGTCATATGTGTCTATATTACAAGATTGAATGCTTAGGTGAACAAACACCTAAACATCAAACTTGTAATATCGAAAGCAAAACACAATGAATGGCCGATGTAACGCAGGGAAAGATTTCCCTTGGCAGTTCACCAGATTTTGCCATTTTGTCTGCTGTAGAGCGATTTTGGAGTTGGTATATTTTGTTAGGGGGGTGGGGGGGCACAGCCCCTCATGTCAGGTGGTGTGGGGGGTGAAGCCCATACTTAGTTTGGGTGTAAAGTTATTTTTTTTTCCATGGCCAACCAATGTGTTTTCCTGCACCATTCGACATTTTTGAATTTGATATTACAAGTTTGATGTTTAGGTGTTCGATCACCTAAACATGCGATCTTGTAATATAGACATTCATATGTAATGTCATGGTTGTCATCTGGAAAGTATGTGCTGCCAACCCTTGCTTCTAGCACGACACCCATCTATGTCTGTTACTTTTACACCTGTGGCTGTCTGGAATATCACTGGCATATTATTGTGGATTCCAGTCTGGAATTACTGGACCAGATTTGACTTACATACTTCACATTCCTCTGGGAATTCATGCTAATGCATAACTTGACATTCTAGGTACTTTCTAGTGTTGTAGTAGGAATAGTTAAAATGTGTTCCTATCTGTAGGCCTTTGACTTCCGTTATTTAGTAGCAGACATTCCATCTGTACTGCACTGGGTGGATAAATAGGTAATGTCAAAGTCATACATATCACAATTTATAATGGTGATGAACACATACATGTCTTTTAAATGCTAGACACAGCTGTATTTGAACCCAGGACCATATGGACCAAAAAAATAAATATTTTTCAAAGAATTTCACAAACTGAGCTACAGAGTCAGTAATATAGCAGGTATGGTTTTACATCTTTTAGCGATAATTGCACACTGAACTGCTGTTACATACCTCACTTACATCTATTACTATGTATATGGATTTATAGTGATGTATTTCTCTACCAGATCCCAGTTAAATTCCTATTTTTCCATTAATCTTTTAGCAGATTCGCTGCACGATGCAGTGCAATGTGTATCATTGTATAAACATACTTAATGAAGAGAAAATGACAATTACTATGTTTTGCTTACAAAACCTGTGCTAGTTAACTGGCTGTGTGGCTTGGTGAGCTGATGCACTATTGTTCAAGTCAGGTGGTACTGGGTTCAAAATAGGGCATAGGTTAACTTTTTGAATGTGGTTATGCTTTCACATACATATAATAATGCACTGCCATTTAGATTAGCTTAGTAATGCTGCACATAGCACAACATCATGGAATGATGTTTTTTAAAGAAAAGAAAATTGGGGAGACAGGAAAGTGGTGAAATGGGGTGCAAGCAAGGAGAAAACATAGTGAAAGGCAGGTAGGAATGCAGGAAAGATGTAGGAAAGAACCATAGCTATCTATTTCTTCAACAGCAACAACTGTACACTTGCAAAAATTTTTAGCTGAATTTGGACTGCCACCCCCAGAGAGAGAGGGGTGATGACAACATAAGTGCATTTTCAAGCCAATTAGACCAAATTAAGTGTGTCCAGTGGACATGTGTGAAATGGGGAGTTATGTATGGGATGTTATTTTTTTTCAGGACAGGTGTCCTTTTTTTTTTTTTTTTTTTTTTTTTTTTTTAAGGAGAGAGTGGAATGTTGAGGAAGGGACATAGGTATGTGTGAGGAAGTTAAGTTGAGAAGGTGCAGACAGACTAGACATACAAGACAGCACACAGAGTTGGTGAGGGACATAAAGTGGGGTAAATACCTTGGTTGGGGAGGGGGTGGGGGTATACAGGTCCCATGGATGTCAGACACAATAACAGTGTGACTCAAGTCTTCACCCATGGGACTTTCAGCACTGTACCTTCACTGCTTCTGTGGAGGCAGTGGATGATGCCAGCACCTGTGGCCAGACTGCCATACCAGGATGGGCAGCATGCTCTCCATCCACCGTAGGCATGTGCTGACAGTCTGCTGCACATGACTATGCACCATGCCTGGCAGTTGTGCACAGGTGGCATAGGCAAGCCCTCCACCTTCACTCCCAAAGAGGGACATACTCCTGGCCTATGGGGTTAACTACCTGATGGTGCAGGAGCAGCAGGGGTGATGCCACCAGGCTATGGCCCAGATGTGCTGGGCCCCAGAGCCTCAGCTGGGGGAACTAAGGTAGGTGGATCACCAGAAACAAGCCTACATTGTTGCACTGTAGTAAATAAAATAGAACCATAAAGGAAAAATACAACACAAACAAATGTAATGAATAAGTTAAAAGAAAACAATAATAAATAATGGAAAAATTGAAAATTAATATAATGAGGAACACAACAATAAATAATGTAAATGAAATTTTTCTAACAACAAAGCAATATAAAATTATACATAAGGACAACGTAAGAGGTAATACCAAATAATATGATAATAGCAAATGATAATAGTAAATATATTGATTAAATACATAAGGAGAGAAGGGGTGTGGAGAGAGAAGAAAAGAGAACATTACTAAATTCTTCACAGATAATATAACAGATAGATAATATAACAAAACATACTACAAATAAGTACTTTTAGATATGTTACATTTTACTTCTAAGATTACTGACTGCTATAACATTTATTATTTGAAATACTACCCTGTTCCTTACACACACACTATAGTTCGAATCATATTACATCCATCAATCATTCAATGTTGTTCATATTGGGTATATGATGTTCTACTTATGTACCTCTCAACCTCTTAGCACTAGGCATTATGGCCCAAGCCATGCATAATGGTGGAACAAAGGCACAGCAACAGGGAACATTCTTACAGAGCGTGCTCTTACAATAGTAGCAAGGTGTTGAGATAGCAGATTTGCCATTAAAATGCATTTAGAGAGATGTCTGATACCTGCATTTCAGAGGACTGACATTTTTTTTCTGACAATAATCCTCACCAATGTGGCAGAGATCATATACTAAGCAGACCACATACATGGGCCAATATTCAGTACATTTTGCAAAAATTGTGACGGTTGAGAGGTATGTCAATGTACAGTAATTACATCTGACAGCTGGATATAAAAGGCACATATCTATGGGTGTGCAGTTCACATGCAAACATGGTTATGTTTTATTGATGAAATGTTAAAGCAGTATTAAAAACAGCACAATTTCTCAGTTAGCTGGTGTGGGATTAGAACCCACAAGCAGTGACTACAGTAATAGTGAAAATTTTATTAGAAATACAACATTATCACAGCACTGTCTCCTTTTATACTTTATTGATTCATGTTGTTTCAAATCTTGCATTTACACACATGGATAGCTGCTTAGGACTTCTGTTAACATACAGGTTTATCCTAACCAGTTATTGACTGCAATCAACAGCATATTTCTGACAATGAGCAGACCACAACATTGACTCTTAATCTGGGTATTCAGCAAAATTAAGTAATATTTGGAAGTAATGCTACACAGTACTGCATGCTTACTTGCTTTTACAGTTCAGATATGCACTGCCACATTATTAAAAGCTTATGATGTCCCAGGTATTTTATACATGACTGCTAACACTGTAATACCGCATCCTGGCCAAATGCCTTGCATGGGAGTGCACGTTGTAAGCCCTCTCTACTGCAAATGTGGAAAGACAGGGATACCATTTTGCATACCAGCTTTGCACAGATTCAGCTTGCATATTTATAAATTACTAGAAAACATACTTATTTATCTGTGGATGTACTCTGCCTGTGCCTCTTGGAATCACTGATACAAAGTACCCCTCTTCCTTGGTTGGAGGTCATCATAATGGTGATGACACTGCTCCCCCATGCGGGGGATACCAGCTGCACTGGTCAGGTTCCTGGCCAAACTATCCCTGGCCTCAGACTTGCATTCTGACTCAACATAGTTCTCCTGCAGCAGCCAGAGTCCATGATGCTCGACCAGGAGTCCAGTAAAAATCCTAGACTCCTGAACACCTCAGCTCTGTGCTCAAAAGTGCACTCCTTCCCCA
This sequence comes from Protopterus annectens, assembly GCF_019279795.1. Taxonomy (NCBI): domain Eukaryota; kingdom Metazoa; phylum Chordata; order Ceratodontiformes; family Protopteridae; genus Protopterus; species Protopterus annectens. Next base: position 1,562,693,799 of record NC_056739.1, read on the forward strand.
ATGACAGTCATATCCGCACACAAGATTAGACTCCAAGGAATACTGAGCATTTCCCATCAATTGCCCTTTAAATAGGCTGGAGTCCCTCCATTGTGCATTATACTGAAACTTTCAAAAATGCACCATGTCACTTAGCATTGCACAAACATGAAACCCCAATGTTTAAGCCATGCTTAGCATCGCACACCTTTTCTGAATATAACAATAATTGAATTTAAAGTGAATGAATGTTTCAGTGACCTAACACAATTTCACAGCAGTATATATAAAAAGGTTATCACTGCCCAGGACTCAAATCCGGCACCTAGTGCACACTATAGGGCATCACTCAACCTATCTCACCACAAGAGAAGTGAAGGGAACTCATGTATCTTCACATATACTGTGAAGGTGATCCTCTAAGCATATCACAGCTTCACTGCATGGGTTTGCACAGTGCTAGGCACCATGCAGCTAATACAATTGAAAGCATCCAGTTTCTATTTTTAGATGTCTGGCACAAGTCTCACGCATGGATGAGCAGAGCTAAGCATAGGTAGATAACATGGCACATGCACAAACATGTACAGAAAAAGAAAACAATCAACTGAAAGCATCTGGTTTCTATTTTTAGATATCTGGAGCATGTCTGATGTATGGTTATGCAGAACTAAGCATCACTAAATAATGAGGTGCATTGCACAAACATGCATATAAAAATAAAAGTAAAAAAAAAAAATAAAATGAATCCAAATTAGTGAAATAATTACATTCACAGCTCTGACAATATTTTGTATACTCTGGTCAGGTTAACGTGCTAACAGGTATGTGGGTGTGCTGTCTGTGTTACACAGATTCATTATCTGTGTTGTTCTTTAAGGTTTCACATCACAAAACATCCCTTAGGTGTGCTGCACCATTAATATGCATGGCATGCTGCTGAGGGAAAATCGTGGCTATATACATGGATACATTCCATGTAGGTTCTACACGGAGCTTACACGGATTTTATTGAAGCCTACTGAATATCTAACAGTACTCTGAACTTATTCAAAATAGCAACACTTATTCTGTCCTAATAGACATTGCCAACAGCCTTGCAAACAAATTCAGTAGCAAATTCACCCCCAAGAATTCTACTCACAGCTCTGAATTGCCTGAGCCCTCACTCCCCCAATTATTTCTAAAGACCATTTTTTGGTAGTGCTAACCAAGATCAAAAATACTTCCACTGTGGGACATGACAAAATACCTAGGTAGTTAATTGATGTGGTTAAACATGCCCTTGCAGACCCACTCCTTAAACTGTTTAACTTAAATTAAGCTACTGATTTTATCCCAGATAAGTGGCACATGGCAGTCTTGATGTCCCTCCATAAGGGTGTCTTTACAACAGGCTCAGGTAATTATAGATCTATCAGTCTTACAAGCTTCTACTGCAAAGCCTTGGAACAAATTATAAATGACCTTATAAACTACAATATCAACAATCTTATTAGACTTGACTCCCAACAGTTTGGCTTTGAAAAGGATCATTCCGAGTTACTGAATGTCATAAACTTCTTCAAAAGAATTAAGAAGTTTGTATAAAGTATCTGTATAGTATCCATGGTGGATCTTGACCTGGCCAAGGCCTTCAACATCATTTATCATGTTGTCATTTTGCAGAAGGTAAATGTGGTAACAATGACCCATATGTGATAAGGCAGATAGCAAATTGGATGAAACTCAGAAGCTGTACAGTACAAGCTGCAGGTACCTCATCAGAATGTACGAAAGTGGCCAGCAGTATCCTAAAAGGCTCAGTGCTGGCACCTATCCTGTTTGGCCTGTGCTCTTACATCTTTAAACAGAGATCCAAGAACTCTGGCTAACAAGTCTGCAGATGACTGCACTCTGGAGATTGTTGTTAAGTTATGTTCTAATACTGAAACCCTAGTGAACAGTTGTATGCTAAAAACAGGTTCAGTTCAAATGCGAAAATGTGTAGTATCATCACTGTTGGTAGACAACCCCCCCCCCACCTCATCGCACTTTATAGACAATACACTGCTACAAAATGAAGATATAGTTAAGGACCAAGGAATGTGGAGTGATAATTACCTCTCTTTTTATCATCACGTGACATTGGTTGTCAGGAAATCCTTTTATTTAGCAGAGCTAATCAGAAAAGTAATATTTTCAAGGTCTGTAGAGGTAATCACGCCCTTATACCAGCTTTAATCAGACTGATTACTATGTAAAATTCTCCTTTTGGGATGTAGTTCACTAAACATATCAAACAATTAAAAAGAAAACTTAAAAAGTTCCTAAACAAAAAGATCGCAGGTCCTAAAGTCCCTAATTTAGAGGTTAGAAGCTCTATGATGTTATTCAGTGCCTCGCATACTTTAGATTGGAGATCGCTGTCTTGCTTAAAGTGCCACTAGAGACCTAGTTGTCCTGAATTTCCTGTGTCAAGTCCAATTGCTCAACCAGTACTAAAACCAAGGACATAAATCTTCACCATCAGATAAATGAATCATGGTTGAGAGACAAATATCTAACCCAGTACCTCCTAAATCTTTGGAACAGATTTGTCTGCACGTGCAACTCAAATCTTCCTCTAAAAATAACCTAGATGATTGGATAGGTACTCATAAACTCATTCCTGGATTGATTGGTATGGCTGTCCTGGAGAAATAGGTATGGCCTGAGGGAGGGTACTGACAAGGCTTAAGTGGTGATAGAGACTCAATGAGATTGGGATATCAATGAAATCTAGGAAACAGAAAATTATATCGAACTCTTATTTCTAACCCACTTCAAGAAATCACACTTATTCTGAAGATAGGTAGTGGCTCTGGAACTTACATCTCCAAATTAACAGTTTCTAACATTATGCTTTCTGATGGAGCAACATGCTTTCCACAAATAAATTATCACCAGCAGCATAAGCAGAGATTTATTTTTGGAATTATTTAGGAGGAAAATTGTTATCCCAGCACATATTTTGACATGGCTCAGTGACATTACAGGTTAGAAGCCATGCTGATCCAGGGATAAATATTTTACACAACCTCAGTCTAGTTCCCAGAAATATCTAGGTAATCATTTCTGAGAAACTGCTTTATATAAATCATATCTCAGGTTCAGTTTTTTTTTTGCATTTCTTTGTGAGAGATATAATCTTGACTAAAACTAAAATTATACAAAAATATAGAGGTGTGATATTTACATATAAATATTTCACTGTTTTCTGAATCAGAATTTAAGAGATAAACAAGTCACATTTAAGACTGATAAAACATTCAACACATACACTAAAACATTTGTTTTAATGTGCAGTATGTGTTCAGTAGAAGGAAAATATGTGTGAACGTATGTCTTTTATGCAAGCAAAAAAAAAAAAGAAAGAGAGAGAAAGAGAGAGACTATATTACATCTGTAACTGAAGAATGTGGCTTAATTATACTGGGAAGGCAGCAATTATACTCTCTAATTACAAGATCTGTAACTTTTTTCAAGCTAATGAAGATAACAGGCTGTAAAAGCAATTAAACATTCATTCAGAGACATAGCTAACCTAGAACAAATGAATAGACTTCTTTTGTATGTTAACATGATATTCTGCTTCTGTATATCAAAAAGACATGCTCTAGAGCTGACTGAACAAGTCAGAGACAATTAGAAGAATTTAGAGTGAATACATGGATCTTGCAACTTCAGTGTTTTATTTTTTTGTAGTTGCAACTCTGATGAGAACTCAGCCAGTTTAACTTAGACCAAACATTTTCTTTTAGATAAGAATAGCTAAATAAAGACACTTGCTAAGTCAGATTTTTTTTGTTGTTAATATATTTTTATCCAGAATAATTATTTTCTGTTTTCATATGTAGTTTTATTTACCTGTATATATTTAACTGTAATCTTTATTGCTTAACTCATCTTTTGTAAGTAAAGTGTTTTTATTTATTCACTTTTAAAAATGTATGGCTAAGGAAGAAATGTAACAGGAGAATATGTTTTGTCATTTACTTATTTATTAATTGCTAAGAGGGTATTTACTGCACAAGGTGTCCACTCTGTTTGGTCAGACTGCTCTGTGACACACTACTGTGTTTGCTTATAATTATGTGGCACATTAGCAAGAGTGAGACAGTAACTGGGAGCTTACCAGCCCTGCAATCTGTGATGGTGGCAGTTTACTATCCTGGGGCCACAGAGTTTTTGTGTTAGAGAATATTATCATCCTTCCCTATCGATTAGTGTGTGTGTGAGAGAGTTTATTTAGAGTATAATTATTGTTGGCAAGGAAGCACTAGAAGTTACCACATCTCAGAGACAATTATGAGACATAGGACTGGGGAGCTAGGGCAAAGACTGTCCTCAGTTGGATATTCAGTTTGAGGTCTATTTGTGGGTGTAGATGGTATAGGCCCATACAGGGGGTAACAGTGCATGTCTCCCACATGCACTTGTGGCCATGTTACACCTCAAGGATTGCTTAGTGATTGATATTTATGTGCCGTCTGTATAAGTTAATCTGTTGGGTACCAATGGTGTGACTTAAGATACAATACCCCTAGTGGCCATCAGATTTATACATTATTGAACAGTTTTATATTTAAAATGTTTAATTTAGTGGTGGACAGTAGAGCAGGTTACAGCACCAAAGCCCCTGTGCACTGCCTTATATTTACAATGGCAAACAGTGATGGTGAACTTATAATTGGACCTCTATAGCCTGACAAACAGTTTTATCACCAAAAGTATATCTAGCTTTACTTTATGGCTGTAAACGGTATATGCACTTTACAGCCATACAAGTATACAGAGGTATATATTGTACAGCAGCTGTCATTGTTTTAGAGTAGTTATGGGAGGCAGACAGAATAATCTGTGAAGAATATGCCTAGTTGTCAATGTAAGGAAGTTTGCTTGCCAGTATATACAAGTTACAGCCCACTGTATCCAGAGATAGCCTTGCAGGTGTTGGGTGTACAGCAAGCAGAAAATGATAGGCTATACCATCATCAGATGTATTGAAACCCATTTAGAATTTACAGAAACAGGAACTAGAGATGAAACATCTAGGGACTGAGGCAGCTCAAAGAATGAAGCAGCTGAATGTGCACACAGAACAAGAGTAAACAACAGAAACAGAACAGCAGTGCCATCACAAAAAAAGTAATGCTGTCCCTTTGCCAGAAACACATCAGTACTGCAAATGGAGATAACTGAACCCTAGATGGTAAGGTTTGTATCAAACCATTTCTGCCAGTTTAATTTCTCCAAGTCTTTTGTGTTTCTAATACCGTGATCGGAATAGGCCCCTTTCCTAAGTGAGGTTATAATTAAAGTTTATGAAATTAGTATTGTTTCATTCTTTGATGTTAGCCAAAAGTGGTCTTCACAGGACCTGCAATGTGACCAGAACTGATTTCTTCTGCAGTTCACGTGGAGTTAAATGTATTGGTAGCATATCTAAGTACGGCTGTAAATTCTTTTTTATTATACCAATTGATGTTAGTACTATTGGAATTGTCTGGGTATCTTTCTAAATCATTGTTCTCATTTCTGACTGCAAATCTTGATATTGTATGACTTTGTGTTCCTCTGTATGTAAGACACTGTATACGCTAGGTGTAACATTTGGAATGATCAATGCTACTTTTTTTCATTGGTTACTATATCTGGTTTTCTTGCATCTATTTTTTAAACTGTTGGTAATGGGTGATCCCATGTGATGTACACTTCATCATTCCCTGTAATGCTTTGTGGTTCATATTTCCAGTGCTTCTCAGCTACTTCTATATTGTAGTGTTTGCACAATCTCCAGTGCAACAGTCTTGCTAGATTATCGTGCCTTCCAGTGTACAGCCCACTGCTATGAGTGTCTCACACCCAGCAATAAGATATGTGACTGTTTCTAATTCTTTTTACAGAACCTACATCTGTCTGTTACTCCTACATGTTCAATGTACTTTGTAAATCATCATGTATGTAGTCCATTATCCTGGGTATCCATCATTAAACTTTCATCTTTTGGTTTCAACCCACCTTTCCTTAACTATTCCTGCATCAAATCCAGATCAACGTGAGGTTCCAGGAAATCTCTGTATTCGCCACGATATTTGTGCCTTTTCCACATTTCTTTCTCATCTGATCCACCTACTTAATATTCTTTGCTTTTTTTTTTTTGCATTAAGTTGCTGTCTGATTTTTGTCTTCTTCTGGTTTGGTTTCCATTCCTGCTTGACATTAACATGCTTCTGCTAAATTAAGCAGAGAGGTTATCACAGATTTCCTCTCCTCGTGTTTTAAAACTTTCACTATGTTTGGATCTGATCAGCAGATATATATCTGGTCCCACAACTGTAGATCTATGCATGTAATCATTTTTGAGGAGGCTCATACCTCCTTCAGAGTGTTTAAAGTATAGACTTGTCTACACTGATTGTTTTAGAATGCTTTTTATTGAAGTTAGTTTTGTGGCTCTGTCTCTCTGTCCCTCTGTGGTTCTGTGATTCTCATAAGCAAAAGCTAAATACATGCTATTTCCAGTCTGACATGCAGGTGTAGCAGTTCTCTGAGTCAGACAAAACAAAATAACATATTATTCCAGTCCATTCCAGGTGGAGCTGTGCATAAAGTCAAGCAAAAGCCAACCAACTGCAGAAGTAGCATTTATAACCTTTATAAGCTTTATATTTATTATTATTAGAATGTGTTTTATTGAAATTGCCTTTGTGGGTCTGTCCCTCTGTCTCTGTAGTTCTGTCATGCTGTCATGAGAAAACACAAAAAAATGGTCAGCGCTAAGCCAGTTTCAATAAAAGGCATTATAATAATGACAGAGGGACAGTTATTTTAGTATTTAAGTAAAATATTGTCCCTCTGTTATTAGCAACACAACACACACACACACACACACACACACACACACACACACACACACACACACACACACACACACACGCACACATGCACACACGCACATGCACACACACCAGATCCATTCAGAATAACATAGACATATAGAGACATGATGCAGACACATTTTGTGTGCACACACTCATACATTTCCCTACATAAGTTCAATTAGGAAAGAATCATTTGGGTGCTGTCTTTACCATTTTTAGCCAAGTTGGGAGAACTTTCTTGGACCTTTAGAAGGAGAGGGTGAACTTAATTTTGTTGCTTGATATCCTGCATCCATATGAGTAAGATGCAATGCATGTTTTTGATATTTCAACTGTTTTAGATGTGTTGCATGCAGAAAAGGTCTCTTGTCTGAGTAAAAGTGCATTGTTTTCATGGAACTTTTATTCTGTATCACTTCATGAAGTTTGCTAATCCAAAAAACATCACAGTCAGAGGATTCAAAGAACAGGTGCCTTGGAGCCCTTGCTGTTTTTACATATACACCCATGCATGCATACATACAAATTTATCTATCTATATGGGAATGTGTTTGTGTATATATACACACACACACACACACACACACACACACACACACACACACACACACACACACACACACACACACACACACACACACATATGATGTTCAGTTAACACATGAAATTCAGGCAACTACATGGCTATCATAGCTCTTTGCTTGATAACATAGTATGTTACTATTTTTATTATTATCGGTACTCCTCAAAAATTGTACTCTGTCAATGAAATTAAACATACTTTGTGTAAAACATTCAGAGCCGAAATTAAGAGAAAAAAAATTGATAGTTTAAACAAATGTTTTTTTTTTCTTTTTTTTGGTTTGTAGTCTACAGTAGAATAGTGGTTGTGTGTATGCGTGTGTGTGCGCACACAAGCGTGCACGCACATGTGAGACGTGTGCAGGCATAAAGTAAACCTATTTGCTCAGTAGCTGCTCTTCTGGGTATGCCCATCCTACTTCTTGGAATGTTTCCTGAGTGATGTCATAACAACATTTGTGGTCATGACATTACATTGCTAAGACTAAAGGTCCACTTAAAGATTACTTGAAGCAGCATTATTCAGACATGCAACTGCAGTCTCAGTGACGCAAACTATTTTTAGCCTGCAGCTATAAACTTTGCATTCTTTTCTACCCTAATGGAACTAATTTGGTTAACAAAGGAAAGATAGCGTAAGTAAATAAATAAATAAATGCTTTTCATCTCATATTTGTTTTAAATGAGCTATTACTGATGGTAGGTCGCATGAAGAAATCTGTATTTACTAATTAAGAAGCCGAGAGGCATACATAAAGGCAGGGATGGAGGAAAACAACAAAATATGAGAAAGAATGCTGTAAGTTATAAAGGGGAGATATTGAAAACTTTTTAAGTGTGCTATGCTCTATATATCACTCTAGTCAGAGAAATGTCGGGGAGGGCTGAAGTAGGATGTGTTCCAAATTACAGCCACTCCAAGGAGAAGTCTAGGAAAATAGAAGAGTTTTTAGATCACAGGAGTCAAGTGAATCAAAGATAGGTAGATTGGGATAGATTAGAAGGATGCAGACTGTTATACAGGTGACTGGAAGGAGTATTTGTAAAGGTCCAATCAGGACAATGTGTGGAAGTAATGGAAATGTTAAGAGAGAGGGTAAACTGTCTTATCAAAGAAAAGAGGGAAGTTGTTCACCAAAAATTTAAAATGTCAGAAACAAGTCGAGAAGAGGACATTTTACAACAACAATGAGACTGCTAAAATACACTTAAATAATAAGGCTCAGATATCAGGATGAGGGGAGTGAGGTAGAAAAGGAAGGGGTTGTAACTGGGTCCATATATATATATATATATATATATATATATATATATATATATATATATATATATCAAGCTGCATAGGTAATTAGGCTGAGCTAGGCAGTACTGTTGCAAAAAGTATGTACTCCTATCTTCAGTGTTTGGGTTTCTGCAATGATGGCCGTAGTTATAGATCACAAGTTGTGATGGAGGCCAAATATAAAGAAAGTCTTGGAAAAACAGAGAATCACTTATGGCAGGTTTAATAATTCATTAATATTAATGACATTAAGATTTTACTCAAACACTAAAAAGTAAACAATAAAAATATAAAAAAGATTTTTTTTAAAGAATGCTTTTCGTGTTGCTCTAAAAAGTAAAAAAATAAGGAACAAGAGTGAAATATTTGGAAAAGAAACACAGGCAAGCTGATATCAGCAAAGCATTCAAAGATGCTTTTGCGGATTTCTGCTACTTCTTCTGGTATCTCATTACCTCAATCAGCAAAACCAATCTCAAATGCTTTTTTGAAATCAACCTGTCTGTGTTTCTTTTGCAAGGTTTTCACTCTTCTTCCTTATTTTTTACTTTTTAGAGTGACTCAATAAAAATCATTCTTTTTTTTAAAAAAAAAATTTATAGTTTTATTTTTTTTATATAGCATTTGATAAGCATGAAGCATTGTTTTTGCTTTCCAGTCCAACTGATCCAATACTTTTTGGGTCCAGTCAATCACCCCCAAACTGTAAGTTAGAACGGGAAGAGCAAACTGGTTTATAGCTTGGAATTTATTCCCCGAATGTCAAGGCTGTTTTCAATATTAGTTGTATGCTTCTGAAGCATTCTTTACTGAGTTTTAATTGCATTTTTTCATGTTTTATTTCTGATGCTAAATCAATTCTGAAATAATTAAGTACTCCCTCCTGTTCAAGTTCTTTTATATCACATTCCTGACCCAGCTTAATATTTCTTGGTATTGAAACATTCCTGCTTTAAACGTTGCTTTTACACATTTATCAAGACCAATTTACATTCTTGTATCATCTCAGAAAGTTTTAATCACTTGTAGTTGTGCTTTCAACTCCTCATCTGTGGAAATTTACAGTTTAAAGGTCATCCACAAAAAGTAGGTGAGAGATCTTTAAACAAGGTTGTTTTCTGGGATCCAAATTGTAATCATGATATAATCTGTGAACAGCTTAACGGGTTAAGGGCAAGACAAAATAGCAGCAATGACAAAGAATCACTCTGGATTATCCCCTTTAAATTTGTATCCCTGGGATATTAATTTACCCTTTGTCATGGCTTAACTGTAAAGTGGTGTGCCTCTATTTCATGATCACTGTAATGTAATTAATCAGTGTAGGATATATCTTATACATCTGCAATACTTTATCCATGGATCTCAGATGCTATCAAGTGCTTTTTTGTTATCTATCCTAATAATGAATACTTGCAGATTCTGATGAAATCCCCAGGATGGGATGAAAGCGCTCAATCTGTATCTGTATATTTAACTGTGGAATAAAAGACTGTAAAGCGATTCCTGGCATCGACAGTGGTTTTTTGGAATTATTGGTGGACTTTTCACTGTTGGGTTCTTTGTTTTGTGATTTAATTGTTATCTATCCTTGCCATACTTAGATTCTTCTCCTTTCTACAATTCACTGTTATGACTTTATTTAGAAAAAAAATGACCCTTTGTTTCATATGACTTTCTTCTGTTACTGTTTTGTTCTATTGACATGATTGAGTTTTTTTTTTCCAAATCCAAATGACTATAAACTCTCTCTGCATCAATTCCTGTATATAGTTTGCACATCTTCAGAAGGGAAGTTATGGGTCTTATATTTTAGGATGGCTTACAGGTTCACTGTTAAGGAGGATTATCATTTTTCTAGTTGTTAACCATGTTGGTGTCTGTTTGAGATGTGCATATACATAATTATTTTTAAGGGATAAATCTTTGTGTAAAGATGTTAATAATTTTATCCAGAAGTTGGCATAGGGTTTTCCAGTTAGGAGCTTTTTTAATTTTGTTTCAATTTCTCTGGCCGATACTTCATCCCATTTCTTATCATGTGCATTTAAAATCCTTACTGTTTCTTTTACATTTTTTTGTATTCATTTAGCATTTTTGTTATGTTCCATAGGGTCTTCATAAATATTTCACCAAAATGTGTCTATTTCTTCCTTTTTTTTTTTTTTTGATGGTGTTTCTATTCCTTTTTCCTTTGTTTCCCATTTCTCTATAAACATTTTTGGGCCATCAATGGATTGCTTATTTTTATCCTTTCCTTTATATTTATCTGCATATCTTTTACGTTTTTCTGTTTGTGCTGATATCTTTAGTTCATTTTTACAGTAGTGTATAATAGAACCTCAGATGTTCTGATATTGATTTTATCATGTTTCTTTTACTAGCTACTTTTGTTGATCTCTTTCCACTTCTATATTCTTCTAACAATGATACTTCTTAGTCTTAATTCTGTTATAGTTTTCTCTAGTCAATGTTTCCATAATGGCATTTTATTTTTTTCTTTCCTTTCCCTTATTGCGCTTTATTATTTTGGTTAAGACTTTATCTGTTATTAACATAGATGCACAGTAATATATTCTATTTCTGTTATATCATGCACATTTCTCTTACTATTCTTGATTACTGTGTCCATCTGTTTTATTAGACTTCTAACATTTTGGGTATTATTGACTTTCTGTAATCTATTTTTTTCATTCATCTTACTGTGTCTATATATCTCAATTAAATTAAGCAGTTCTTCCCTTCGATCATTTTATTCTAAACCAAGAGTACATTTTTTGCTATCAGTTTCTTGTGGGCATTCTACAGAAAGTTCCAGAACATCTTCCTGTGATATATCCTCTTCTGAGTATGCAGCATAAAGGGGGGCATGGATTTTGGTAGTTTCACTTGAGCATTTAAATGTAATCAACACAAAACTGTCTAGGGAGTAGAGACTGAAGTTTTTAACTCTTCTGTTCATGGATAAGGTGATGCATGCTGTATTAAAATTGACGGATGTAGGTTGTTTGAACTGCAATACATTTAAGCAATGTTTATTTTAATGTTTTAAAAAGAAATTCAAAGGGTAAAGAAGAAAGCTAGATATAATGAGTAGTTATATTGCAGAAATAGGCACTTATTTTCAAAGGACGATGAGTGAATATCAAGTCACTGCACTAGCAAAGATATCAGAGAATTAAGCTACCAGGTGCCAGAATTAAGGTACCAACCTGTACCAGCTACAAAGACATACTAACATCATCTGTGACTTGGTACCTGAAGATTGTTTTAACATGCAGATTTGGTGAGCACCATATAATGTGAACTATTAAATACATCACACTGTCTTAACATAATGGCATCTTTTAAATGATACAAATTGCAATTCTATTTGATATTCACATTTCCTATGAGCTAACTGAAAACAATGTAAAATTTGCACTTTTACTCATGCAAGACATATGTGTTGAGTGTCATAATTCTTTTCTAACCTTTAAATTGATGAATTATGCAAAAGAATGCCATAATTTGAAGTGGTCAATATTTATGGAGTGGTTACTGCATCTACATTGGTGTATATCACTCTTGTCATGCCATGTTTCTAATATCAAGGAAGTCTGATGCAAATCTGAATTAAGGGCTAGAATTTAAAAAGGATCAATCATAACAGAATGCCTGAGAGCTATCAGAGCAGCTTTTTTTTACATATATACCTATATCCATATTTCTTTCTATATATCTGTACCTGTATCTATATCAATATCTATATCTATCTCTCTCTGTCTGTATGTACACACACACACACACACACACACACACACACACACACACACACACATATATATATATATATATATATATATATATATATATATATATATACATATTTTAGTTAGATAGATGCATATATATATTGATAGATGCAAATAAAATGGATGTGTGTGTGTGTGTGTGTGTGTGTGTGTGTGTGTGTGTGTGTGTGTGTGTGTGTGTGTGTGTATATGTATATATATATATATATATATATATATATATATATATATATATATATATATATATATATATATATCTGTATATGTGTATATACAAATAAATCCAGGAAAAAACTTATGAACTAAACCAGCACTGAAATAACTGCCAGAAAGTCCGGATAAACTACCAATATAGTTGGAAACAATAGTTCTTTTATTAAATAAAGTGCTTTTCGTCCCACTTAATTGTGGGACTTCTTCAAATAAAAAAAGTATAAAACAAGTCAATTAAATAGTAAAAACAGCAGTGTCATATGTTTACAACCACCAATGCCTACTCTGAATACATATTGCTAATTAATTATTAATATATTAATTAATCCTTCCTAAAACTTATAGTATGTATTTGCGTTCTCATCTTATATATGCATATCACCCATAAATTGTACTTTGTATACAATCCATAAAATATATGAATAAAAAAATAATAATAGAATCGAATTTTCACTCCTTTAAATATTGCAAGGAATATTGAAAAAACAACTAATACTTATGTCATTAACCTGCAAGTAACTAAGACATCATGTTGTACAATGGAATGCACCTAATAATAATCGCAATATTACCCTATCTTAATTTTGTTAAAAACAGGATTTAAACTACAAACAAAATATGAATAAAAATACTAATAAAATACACTATAAATAAATCTAAGTCACAGCTACCTAGTTAAACTTTTCAGTTTTAAAAAACAGTTAATGGTACAAATGTCATTCAGGCCTGGGAACATGCAAGCACTAGTGCGTAATTGCCACAAGAGTTCTAGTCTCTCTAAACGCAGTGATTCAGGTCACCCCTACCATCAGACATTATACAATCTATGGCTCTAAAATTAAATCTGTGGTTAGGGTATTCTTTAATGTGTCTAGCTATATCATTGTCTAATTTAGTCTTTTTAATGTGATATAAGTGTTTGTACACATGTTCTCTTAGTTTTCTGTTGGTCTTACTAATGTAAGACGCGACACAGGATTGGCATTGGGGTAAGTATACCATTGCTTTTGACTGGCAATTAAATTTGTATTTGATGTTGCACTTACAGTCCCTTAAGAAAAAGGTTTCCCCCAGTGACATAAAAGTACAATAATTGCACATGTGGCATTTAAATATGCCTCTCCTAGGTATATTGATTTGTCTGCGACATTCTAATAAATTTTTTTAAGTTCTGACCCCGTTTCAGTATTAGTTTCGGTTGGTCCGGTAACTTGGTTCTCAAAATACCATCATTCTGATTTAAGGACCAATTTTTCTGAATTATAGCAAAAATTTCATTGCTGTTATTACTCAAAGGTGTAATGAATCTTAGCCATACCTGTGTATCTTGTTCCTGATGTTCCTTATTCAAAAGAGCTACTGTGAAGTCACCACTTGGATAGTGTCAAAGGAAAAATATACTTTAAAAATGATCAATACATGGTAGGTTCAGGTTAAGGCACTTTAATCTTGCAGCAAGGAGACAAAAACATGCTAATACAGAGTTTGTCTGACTAGAATCAGGAAATGCAAGCATTTTTATACATTTTTCTAATAAGACATTGCCTACCAAGCTGACGTAGTAAATCACAAGTTTTAACATCATCATTACATAGCAGTTGTTTTCATGATTTTCTGCTTGTACTATCAATTTTTGTGAGAAACTTCCTAAGAAAAACAACGTGGCCTTGGCTTACCACCTGTTAGATATATGCAATGTTACCATTCAAGGTACTATGGCTAATTTGAGCACAAAGCAAGTATAGATTGCAGTTCATTTCTCCAACAGTCCTTTGTCTATGTTATCTCTATTTTCTGCAGCTGTGCATGTTCTCATACTTCGAACAGAGCTGATTGTTTAAAATCATTACATTACAGAATATAGCATTGTTCATTCTTTGCTTCCTGACCTAGTAGATAATCACCTGCTTCTCAAGTACATTTCCAAAAGGCATAAATATGAATATTGCTGTTCTAGCAATTACTAGGTCAGAGGGCATCTTGCAAGTTTCAGAAAGCACACTGCAGTTTCAAAAGCATCTTTTAGTCTCATATGAAACTCAGCTGTATATAAAATAGTGCATATAAAATAGAATGAAAAACGTGTTAACTTATTTAGTTTCTAATTAGCATTAAGCACACACATTAATACATATTTTTCTGACATTTCCCCCCTGTTAATACTTTTTAATTCTATTTTCAAAAGAATAAACAGTTTGGTTCTTCTCCTAAACTCTTCCATTCAGGATTTGCAGTTAAGAGAGTCATTCAGTTTAAACTTATGAAAGTGTTTCACATTTCAACAATTCTTCAATTTCAGTACTTTGATATAAAGTCTCAGAAACTGATATATCTATAAATTCTTTGATTAACTTTTTCATGCAGGGAATACCACAACAAATGCATGCTCCTAATAGGAGTAATTCCACACAAATGGCAATCAGGATGTTCATTCGGATGGAACCCCACCCCCCAAACAAATTCTGGAAAAAGTCCATCAGAGGGTTTGGGCCTGGTTTGGTCATGGTCGACACTTGCTGGATCACCTCAAGATGGTCGTTTATTTCGTGCTGGTTGTCAGGAATGTATGAACGGCATTCTTCTTTGATTAAAGTGCATGTACCACCTCTCGCCGCTAGGGTGAAGTCGAGAGCCATGCAGTTATGAAGCACCACAGTTCTCATAGCATTCAGTTCATCAGTCACTAATTCGAGAGCAGAAAAAGTTGATTTGCTCATAACTTCAAGAAGTTTAGACAGTTTTCTCAGCTCCCAAATCGATTTCACTGCGCCATATGCAGGGGCTATCCCTGCCCATGATATAATGGTGTCACTCAAGTCCATGTGTGTCAGTTTATCTTTGTTTTTTATGGAGTTATGGTTTCTCTATCCTGCTTCGATTCATCCTACTGGATTCTTGGGTCTCTTAATCGGACTTCTAGGTTTGCTGCTGACCTCTCTGATGTTTCAAATTTTTCCCTGAGGCAAAGCTGCAGTGTGTCATATGGCCGGAACCAGGTAACCCAAAAAACAACTGCCGGACCAATTCTCAGGTAGCCATTTATATGCTTTTTTCCCACAAACATAATAACAATTCTCTACTTTAGTATTGATATAAGCTTGCCCTGCATGAAATATTTTCTTATCAATAATAGAAAGCTGTTGTAAAAGAACAGGATTATGTTGTATCTCATCAACACTCTTATGCATCTTAGCAAAATATGCATCATAGTTTGTATCACAAATAGTTTTAGTCTTACTAGGTTTAATATAACATTTATAAGAAACAGTCACATTGCAATTACTCCAACCCACCTGAATAGTGTCATTCTTGTAAAAACATACAATCCCTTTTTGTGTAACAGGTAGGTACAATGCTATTTTGTCTTGTGATTTCACAGGTGAAGTATCAAAAATCAAGTTTTCCCAGGTCTCATTGACCCCTAGGGGGACAGCAGTCATTAATAATCCCCCGTATGCTGTCGGTATAGCTGTGCAAATCCAGCAGTTCGAAACATTGAAAGTCTCAGCATACACATATTTAATTGCCTGGTAAGTGTTAAAGTTTGGATGCCAGTCTATGAGTAATGCATCACGTTTGATCAGTTCAACTTTTGTGGCTGGGAAAAGGAAAGGCCACAGCAAAAAGATCAATGTTATCAGTATAGCTATCAGAATAATCATGCAAATTTTCTGAGGTTGTTCTGCATCTCTGTTTACTCTATACCTGGTCATTTTGTTCTCGTTGTACAACAGTAACAAGGTTTTTGTCCAGTTCAAAGTTCTTAACCAGTTTACAGTGTGTCAAATGAATCCAGTACGCTCGCTCTGTGATCTTGACTGCAGTGGGTGTCGACAGTAGTACCTGGTATGGCCCTTCCCACTTCGGAGAACTCCAGTTCTTTTTCTTCATGACCTTCACCCAGACCCATGCGCCTGGGGCTACTGCTGCTTCCGATGGTCTGGTTTGCTCTTTATCTGAAACAGAATTTAACTGCAAAAGTTTGTTATTCAAAAATCGCCTCATATACCCTGCAAGTGAACTGTCAGCCTCCTGCTCTGCAGGCATGAGAGGTTTCCATTGAGGTGTATAATATGCCCTCCCAAACAAAACTTCAAAAGGAGTTAACCCTTTTGCATTTGGAACAGTTCTCATGCTCAACAGTGCCAGAGGCAGACAGTGCACCCAGTTCTTTTGTGTCTCACTAATCAATTTCTTAAGCTTATTTTTCAAAACCCCATTATGCCTCTCTACTAATCCTGCAGATTGGGGGTGGTATGAGCAATGATTTTTCAGAGAAATCCCGAAATAACGGCTAAGTTGTTGTATAGTTTGATTTACAAAGTGTGTGCCATTTGTCACTATAAATCTTTTCCGGTATGCCAAATCTAGGAATAATTTCTTTAACGAGGACTTTTGCAACAGTAGCTGCATCTGGATTTTTAGTTGGAAAAGCTTCCACCCATTTGGAAAACATATCTATAATGACAAGGCAGTACTTCTTATTTTCGCATTTGTTCAGCTCTATAAAATCTATACAAATAGTACGGAACGGATACGGTGGTGTAGGGAAACTCCCTTGCTTAGGTTTCAATGCCCCTTGTGCATGATGCTTGTTACAAACATGGCATGCTGCACAAAAATTTTTTTGTGTAGTTTGTAAATCCATACGTCGTAAACACTCGATTCACTAACTGTACCATCCCCCCTGCTGAGACATGGCACTGCCCATGGCTCAACAAAGCTGCATATCTAAACAAGTTAGATGGTAGAATTGGTTTCTTTTCTTTGGAGATGTACAGTCCCTTCTCAAGGATTGCTCCTCGTTTTATCCACTTTTGTTTTTCTACATTTGTAGTAAGTGTCTGCATTGTTTTTAACATTTCTAAGTCTAAAATCTCAAATGGTTGTAATTCCTCACTCAAAAGAAATACTTCTAAAGCTGAAGCTGCTTGTTTTGCAGCTGTATCAGCCCTCGCATTACCTTTTGAAATTCTATCCTGTTGCTTGGTATGAGCTATGCATTTGCAAATAGCTACTTTCTGAGGTAACTGAATAGAGTCTAACAAGTCTAAAATAAATTGCGCATGGTTAATTGGTTTACCAGTAGATGTTATCATTCCTCTATTTTTCCACTGCTGCACAAAAACATGTACAGTAGGAAAAGCATACTGACTGTCAGTAAAAATGTTCACTCTCTTACCTTTTGCCGAGGTACATGCCCTTGTCCAAGCAATCAATTCTGCTGCTTGTGCAGATAAGTTGTGTGGTAAAGACTTTGCTTCTAAAATCTCGGTATAGGAAACTACTGCATACCCCACTAGATTCTGTCCTGTAGGACCCCTCCTGCACGAGCCGTCCACATAGTATGTCACCTCGGCATCATCCAAGGGAACATCTGTAAGATCTTTTCTAGGTAGTGTCTTTTGCTCAATCTCCTGCAGGCAGCAGTGTGGTTTGCCATCTTCAGGGGATGGGAGCAAGGTTGACGGATTCAAAGTTGTGCATCATTCAATTGTCATATGAGGTTGGCTCAACAGTACAGTCATACAGGAAAGATGTCTAGCAGGAGAAGGATATGCTACTTTTTCTTGCAGTAAAATAATCGCGACTGCATGAGGCACTCTCAATGTGAGAGGGTGGAACAATGCTACTGAGGCTAAAGCCTGCACTGCCATTGCAGCTGTGACTACTGCTTGTACACAGTGGGGCAAGGATCATGCCACTGGGTCTAGCTGTGATGAATAGTAAGCTATGGGTCGTTGTTTGTCCCCATGCTGTTGTGTTAACACTGATGTCATATAATCTTGCTTACAATCTACAGTTTGGAAAAATCGTTTATGATAGTTTGGTAATCCTAAAACTAATGAAGAAGCTATCAGTTGTTTCAATTTGCAGAAAGCTGATTCTGCTTCTGGTGTCCACTGTAATAAATCTTGTGCTGCCATTGGCTTTTTGAATATCAAGTTGGTCATCAGAGCAAATTCCAAGGCATAGTTTGGAATCCACCTCCGACAAAAGTTAGTAGTACCCAAGAAGGACATCATTTCCTTCTTGGTAGTTGGTTTTGGTGCTTGTAATATTGCTGTTTTTCTGTCTTCATCTAATATTCTGCCTTCTTTGGATATTACATATCCCAGGTATTTAACCTGTTTTTTCCAAAGTTGCAGTTTGTTTTTGTTTACCTTGTGTCCTTGGGTGGCTAAAAATTGTAGTAATGCTATGGTATCCTCTCTGCATTCTTGCTGGGTGGGGGCTGCCAGCAGAATGTCATCTACATAAAGTAAAATCTGACTGCCTTTCGGTGGGATAAATCCCGCCAGGTTACTTGCCATTTCTTGTGCGAATATTGTTGGACTTTCACAATATCCCTGTGGTAGTCTCGTATATGTATACCGTTTCCCCTGAAACATAAATGCAAACCAATGTTGGCTGTCAGGGTGTATCGGTATTGAGAAAAATGCATTGCTAATATCTACCACAGAAAAATACTTTTGTTGAGGTTTCAAATCATTTAACAAAGTGTGTGGATCTGGTACCGTAGGTGCCCTGGGTATAACTGCGTCATTTACAGCTTGTAAATCTTGGACCATACGCCATTCTCCGTTTGCTTTCCTAACAGGAAATAAGGGTGTATTACATGGTGAATCAAGAGATTCTATCAAGATTCCTTCCTTAAGTAAGGCTGCTATTATAGGTTTGATTCCTATTTCTGCATCCTTTCTCAAGGGATACTGTCTCTTTTGAGGTCTAAATGCTGATTTTGCCGTGATAGTAACTGGTCCTGCTGTACGAATAAGTCCTACAAATGATTTCACTGTTGACTAGAGAGTCTCTGGTATGTCTCGTAATGCTTTTTCCTCTTCCTCTAGTAAGAGTGCTACTCAGCTATCCTCACTTGCCTGTGAGTGTACAGCTGGGTGTGTCTGCATTATACAATTTAATTTCTGCTTTTGTACTCCCTGTTCGGAAAGTTCTAACTCTGTCTGCTTTTCCCACCTTGTGACTTTTTCTCCTAGGTCTGCCCACTTCAAATTTCTATCTTTAGTTAAACTCACATGTGGTAATCGATTAGATTTGTAAAGTGCTAGGAATTCCTGGGGCAATGAACAGCTTACTACACTGTTTCCTTCTGTGTTCCAGTACAAATTTCGTAATACTAATCTGTTAGCATGGTTTCTAAACAGTTCTTGCTCATATTCTTTATCAGGTCCTGGTCTGTTACAGTAATATAGAGTGCAATGCAACAAATGCTGTTTATCAGTGTCAAGAGAGGGGGATTTACTGATGGCTACGTTCATCAGTTCCTCGGTTACTGCCCCTGGATCAGTCATAACTAAGTCCTGGCTGTACCAATAAAATGTTTCACCCTCCGGTCGCACTACAAAAGTATCCATTTGTCACTGTGCTTCCATACCCTGCATAGTTGGAACTACGGCTATGCCAAATATCTGCATTAGGTCTCTGCCCAAGAGATTCACTGGGCATTTTGCAGAAACAACAATTTTGCTTTTCTGGGTCATCCCTGAAACTGGGTCAGTTATCGCTACGTTGTGGGATAGTGGCTCCCGATACAGTTGTCCATTAGCTGCTTTCACTAATATGTAGTTAAGTGATTCTGAATTCTCTGGTAGTTTGGAAGGATGTATCAGGGTTCGTGAAGCCCCTGAGTCACACAGGAATTTAACTTCCCTCCCCTCTCCCAGAAGTGTAACTTCCGGTTTTGTGTCTGCTAAGTAGAGCTCTAGGCTCAATAATGCTAAGTCCAAAATTTCATTTTCTTCATTATCTGAGATTTCATGCACATTCTCTACCTCTTCTATCACATCCTCTACCCCTTCTATCACATTTGCGCTTGTCTTTTCTTGTTTATTCTTATCCAGTGATTCTTGACTACTATATAGGCAGTCCTCACCCTCCTTGTCTTCTGTGGTTACCTTTTTATTTTGCCTGCAATCCCTTGCTAAATGTCCCTTTTTCCCGTATTTAAAACATTCACCCCTTTTCTTTCTCTCTTCAAAGTCCTCTGATTGTTTATCAGATTGTTTGTTTTCCTGGGTATTTTTCTTACCCTTCTTCCCAGTTTGTACTACAAAGACTTCTGATCCGTCTTCTGCTGACTTTTCTTTTTCTTTTTGCTATTAAAATGCCTTTCGGCATGTCTTGCTTATTCAAGTAGTGACTGTAATCTACTTGTACGATGATCTACCATGTGTTTTGTAATAAAGCTGCTAATGGGTGCAATACTGCCTTTTAAAAATGCATTCTTTAACTGTTGCTCATATGGGGAATCATGTGTTTGGTCTTCAGGTACCTGCATTCCACAATGGTTATTAAAACATTCTAATAATCTGGCATAATATCTATCAACAGTTTCACCTTCTTGTTGTATGCATTGATTAATGCAAGTCCAATCAGCCCTAGGCTTCCATTTCTCAGAGATTCGGTCTGTCAGACCTTTCACTCTGTTGTCCAGTTCTGCGTTACTATGTGGGAGTGGTCTAAGCTCTGCGTCACGGGGATTCCAGTTGCCACTGATCATGTGCCAATCTGGACCTACAATTTGTCTACTTTCTCTACTTCCTCTCCATTCAAATGGTAACTTAACCTCATGCCCTGTAAGTCTTCTAAGAATTTTCTAAAATTAACTTTTGGATGGGGAATTCCCTTTGTGGCTTTCTGGATATCTTCCGGTGTCCACGGTCTATATACTAGAAGAGTTGGGTCCTGTCCTGCCTGTCCTGCCTGCGGATTTGGTACTTCTATGAGTGGACATATCGCTTCTTTACTCATAGCTTGTGAATTTTTATTCATCTCATATAATTCAATATCCCCTCTTAAGTTGCATGCTTGAGACCTGGTCTCGATAGGATCTCTGACAAATGGTTTTGGTTTTGCAGGAACAGCTGGGTATAGCAGAGTTGGATCAGCTTGTCCACTCGCTTCATATTCTGGTAAGGGAAGTGGAGGGGGCGGAAGGGCCATTGCTATTACCAAGTTATTGTCTTCTTTATCTAAGAACATTGCTTTTGAATTTTTAATCTTTTGTTCCCTGTGGTTTGCTTCCTCAAGCCACCTGTGTGCCTGAGGGACTACTAATTGTCGTTGCTTTTTTAGCTGACCTTTCGCGTCTGTTTTAAGTTGCCTAACAAGTTTAATAAGTGAAGGTTTATCTAAATTACTGTCAAATTTGTTTTTATTAACCCATTTTGTATAATACCTAACATTATCGGCACGCTGTAATTGCATATATTTCGCGTCTTCGGTTAAGGGCGGGTCTCGGGAACTTTTTGTGCACTGATTTCCCATGTTGCCTTAGCTAAGTTAGAAATTTTTACGCAACCCTTTTTATCACGTGTTACCACGATTTAAACTTTTTCACAGTTTATCTAGAATAACTGCCTACCTATTCTGTTTCCTTGATCTATGACAATACAGCAATTTTTTGTCCCTGATCTGCACATGCAAATCTCCCTGACAAAACAATAATACTGTAACAAGTCCCTGATCTAAAACAGAAAAAAGGTAAATTCCTCCTTACCTGACCCTCCGTGTCTTGATCCCACTAGAACGTTGACTCGTCCTCCAATCCCAGATCAGAAACAGTGGCTGGCCTCTTTCGAATGACAATTCAGTCGGAGGTCTTTCAAAGCAGAAGAGCCGATGTGGCCACTTCTCCGTACGGGTGCATGCCACCGGGCCCAATTCTGACCTGAGCCAGAGTGAGAGATATGGTTCCGGCTCGAAGGACCAAACTGTCAAAGGAAAAATATACTTTAAAAATGATCAATACATGGTAGGTTCAGGTTAAGGCACTTTAATCTTGCAGCAAGGAGACAAAAACGTGCTAATACAGAGTTTGTCTGACTAGAATCAGGAAATGCAAGCATTTTTATACATTTTCTAATAAGACATTGCCTACCAAGCTGACGTAGTAAATCACAAGTTTTAACATCATCATTACATAGCAGTTGTTTTCATGATTTTCTGCTTGTACTATCAATTTTTGTGAGAAACTTCCTAAGAAAAACAATGTGGCCTTGGCTACCACCGGTTAGATATATGCAATGTTACCATTCAAGGTACTATGGCTAATCTGAGCACAAAGCAAGTATATATTGCAGTTCATTTCTTTAACAGTCCTTTGTCTATGTTATCTCTATTTTCTGCAGCTGTGCATGTTCTCATACTTCGAACAGAGCTGATTGTTTAAAATCATTACATTACAGAATATAGCATTGTTCATTCTTTGCTTCCTGACCTAGCAGATAATCACCTGCTTCTCAAGTACATTTCCAAAAGGCATGAACATGAATATTGCTGTGCTAGCAATTACTAGGTCAGAGGGCATCTTGCAAGTTTCAGAAAGCACACTGCAGTTTCAAAAGCATCTTTAAGTCTCATATGAAACTCAGCTGTATATAAAATAGTGCATATAAAATAGAATGAAAAACATGTTAACTTATTTAGTTTCTAATTAGCATTAAGCACACACATTAATACATATTTATCTGACAGATAGTTACCTGAAATGGGTTTATGTAGCACAGACTTTCTCGTCCCGTACTTCTTCAATCAGTTTATCGATTAAGTCTTCGAGGTATCCTCTTGTAATAAACATTTGTTTCAAGGTATTACATTCTACTAAAAAGTCGCCATCCCTGGAAACCATACGTGAGACCCTTACCAATTGACCTTTGACCACTGATCATTTTTGGTACCAGGGGTGGCAACTAGTAAAGTGTAAAAATGCATTAGAAAAAGTTTCCTTCCTATAGATTCTGGCGTAGTATGTTTGGTTTTCAATATCCTTGCTTAAGTCAACATCAAGGTATGCTATCCTATCCATACTAAAAGTATATGTGAATGACAGGAATTGCGTAGTTGAATTTAAATATGAAACTAGTTCTTTTGCTTTATTCTCATTACCTTCAAGTAGGATGAATATATCGTCCAGAAAATGTGTATAGTATTTGATACAACCAGCAATACCTTGGTTGTTTCTAATGAATTCCTTTTCCTAGTATGCCATGACTAGATTGGCGAAGCTGGCTCCACAAGGGGAGCCTATAGCTACACCAATCTTCTGTAAATAAAATTTGTTGTTAAATGTTAAATAATTGTGGGATAGTATAATGCCTAATAATTCAGTGAGATCTCCGAAATAGGTGCTCCTTTATTTCTGAGCATGAAATTGACCCATTCACTACTTTCTTCACGTGGTAAGGATGTATATAAATCCTTGACATCTACCGTCAGGAAGTTTAAATTTTGGTCAAATTCTAAGGTATTGATGTTATTGAGGAATGACCACGAATCTTTGCAGCTATGGGTCTCCTGTGTTACATATTTTTTAAGTATGTTATCTACTAGTTTAGCCCTGGGATATGTTATGTTGTTTCTAGCATCGACTAAGGGTCTCATAGGGGGATCCCTCAATGACTTTTGAATTTTTGGTATGCCAAATAGAATTGGAATTCTCGGTGCAGGCATAGTTAAGAAATTTAAAGTTGTAATGTCAATTCTGGCTTCCATGACTAAGTCATTCAAGAGTGAAAGGACCCTGGTGTATGTTTGATTCAATTAATTTTTTGATGTTTCTATATAGGTTGTATTATCTAGTACCCTGTTCATTCTTGAATTATAATCCTGGACTGACATAATGACTAATCCCCCGCCCCACTTCAAATGATCTAAACAGCATAATATCAAAAGTCAGATCAACAGTCAAAATATCTAAGCACAAAAATCAACAAAAGCAAAATTATACTGGGGAAGAGTTTATGCTGTTTCACGAATGTTGTTCGACTTCAGAATTATTATATATATAATTAGCAGGGACTGTGGGGGTGCAGGGAAGCATGCTCCATGCAAAAAACATTGAAAAATGTGATAACATCTAACCATATAGAAAACCATAGAAAAATCTGAGAATTGCAAACCACATGTTGTCAATGTTTTTGAAACATATCCATATACACAAACACACACACACACACACACACACACACACACACACACACACACACACACACACACACACACACACACACACACACACACACACACACACACACACATACACACACACACGCACACATAAACACACACACACACACACACACACACACACACACACACACACACGCACACACACACACACACACACACACACACACACACACACACACACACACACACACACACACATGTGCGGACACACACATACAGACACACACACACACACACTTCGACTGTCATAGCCAATAGCTGTTTTGTTGGGTCTATATTACTACAACAAATGCTTAAATGTTCGAATCTGTAAAGGTCGACCTTTAGAGATCGAATAGCTAAACGTTCGAAATAGTAATAAAGTAAATTAAAACAAAAATACGAGGAAACGTTTTAAGCAAGCTCCCCTGCACCCCCACACCCCTCGCTACTTAAATATATCAACTCCAAGATCGCACTTCAGTGAACTACAGTGCGGAAATGGGAAATTTCCCATTCCCTACACTGTAGCGCGATCTTGGAGTTGGTATATTAAATTAGGAGGTTGGGGGTGCAGGGGGGCTTGCCCCCCTGCTTAAACCTTTTTGTTTTTTATTTTGAGTTGTGCTTTTTTTTTTTTTTAATTTTTGTGAAAATTCGACCGCTTAACTGTTCGATCTCTAAAGGTTGACTTTTAGAGATTCGAACATTTAAGCGGTTGTGCATCTAATATAGACCCGTTTTGTTGACACAATTATGTAACAAAAAAGATGGTCACCATTTGTGAGACAGTGCTATAATACTGTGGCTGAAGAATGTGTTCTTCCCCAGTATTATAAGATCTCAGGGTTGGAATGTATAAGTAGAGGGGGGAATGAGGGGGTTGTGTTGTAGCTGCTTGCTCCAAGATTATTTGTCAGAGGTTGCCCAGTTGACTGCTGACGTTTTTTGATTATTTTATGTTGTTAACTAAGTCAGTATGTTGTAGTTTAGTCATTTATAAGTGCACATAAACACACACACACACACACACACACACACACACACACACACACACACACACACACACACACACACACTGCTACATTTTGAGGACTCGTGGCTCAGGATTGGGGAATTTGGATTTTCTTTTATGAAATGTTAACTTTTGCTGAAGGTAAATATCCTAAACAAAGTAGAGTTTCATAACTCCAAGTGAGCATAAGAATAGTGAGTTTTCTAAACCAGACAATTGCAGCAATGTTGTTTGTTTTGATCCCTTTTTAACTCCTATACCAGCTATGAGTTTGTTCAGTTCCTCATAACATTGGTTATTCTTAAAAAAAAGAATACAGTTCTTTTAGCAGAGTTCAATTCAAAACATAATCTAAATAGTTCAGTCTTTCTCCTAGAAATCAAAAGTGAGCAGACATTTCCCAGGATATGGCAGGGCTAAGCAAAATTGTTGAAATAGCAAGAAAGTTTCCACTCTCCAGTAAACAGGTGCTCTTCTCTTTTCAGGCTCATAAGCAGAAGAATGCAGCAGAATCCCCAGTTTTTCAAGAAATATGTTCCAGTTATTATTATATTCAAGAATTTCAGAAGAAACTATTACTCTTCATTTCTAAGGGAATTCATTCTCTTGTTTCTCACATAAAGAAATGGCTGCAAATACATTCATCCCTCCTGTTGGGTACAGGATTTTTCAATCTCCTTCTCACTACAGATCCATCCATTCTTAGTTTCCTCTAATAATACCTCCAACATTATAGCTTCTGGAGAGCATTAACATCTTCTCTTCTAATAACTACTTAAGGATCTCAGATGATACCAAATCAAACCAAGAATTAATAAAATATATACTCTATTTACAATCCATCAATGGACTACATTGCATAATCCTCCCAGCAAAGACCGTTGGGGCTGTGTGACCCTTGTGGATAGGTTATAAATCCACTAGAGTCTATCCATATTACTGTACATCATGTATGTGCATGTACAAAATTATATTTAAAAGGTTCGAGAGTCAATGGCCATAAGGTCAACTCTTCTGTCTCTTTTGTGACAATCACTGGAGAGGGATGTGAGCAGTCTCTAATGTAAAGGGATAGCCTAACAAATAAGATCTGAGAGATATGTGCCCTCAATCTCCAGAACATCTATTCCATTTGTAGTATATCTAGTTTCTTGGGGTGTGAGCTTAAGGCTAATGAAGCAAGCAGGGTGCTCTTTGCCCTGATGCTCCTGGGATAGAAGAGTGCTCAGGCCAACTGCAGACACATTTGAATATGCAATGAAAGGCTTCAGAAGATCAAGTGTAGACAAGAGAGGTGAAGGACACAATGCTTTCTTTTGATTTATTTATGCTGTTTTAGTATCAGGAATTCACACACCTCATTTGGGATCTGTATTCTTAGCAAGTTCCATCAGATGAAAGGCTACCTCTACAAAATTAGGTATAAACTTAACAGTAAGAATCTGCCAGTCCAAGAAAGGCTCTAATTTGCTTCTTGGAAACTGGGCATGGTCCATTTTTATACTGCATCCACTTTTTCCAGATGTGGCTTCACAACTCCTGTCTGAAAGACAAATCACAAATGTTTGGCTTCAGACATTTCTATCTTCATTTAGCTTCAACATTCTTGCCTTACATTTTGATGGGTTAGCTGTCAAGACTGCCTGATGAAAAGCATCTAACATGATTTGCACATTAGACAAATGGCTTTCACAATCTTCACTAAAGATGACTATGTCATCCAAATGTGACATAGCATAGTGGTCATGAGGTTTCCACATTTTACCTAAAAGTAGGGCTGTACCGAATATTTGCATTGAATTCACTTCAGGTCCGAATAGCAGGCTGAATAGTCTATTCATATTCGGCCGAATAGTGACGCTCAGACTGAATACGAATAGTGGTGACGTGTCCGCGTATCTCCGTATATACAGTCCTGTACGTGAGTAAGCTCACTGGTGCAACCAGTCTGTAGCTGTAGTGGCAGCATGGTCCATGTCAACTGGTGGGCCATCCATATTCTGTAATGTTGTACCAGTAAGATTTTACCTACTTTAACATGGAATCAATGGGATGCTGTGTAAAAAAAAAAAAAAAAAAAAAAAAAAAAAAAAGTTGTGGTGGAATGTATTGACGGGAGGTGGCTGGCATCATGTTAGATCTTTTATTCCTGTGCATGCTAGGCCATGGTTGCACCGGTGAGATTATTGATGTACAGGACAGTCATCAGCATATTATTGACATTGTGTTACCTTGTAGCTTATTTTATATGTATTATACTGTAACTTAAGTGAAGTGTACATTTGGGTAGTTCACTGATGGATAAGCAAAGTCCAATTTGGAATTATTTCAAGATATGTGATGATGAAACAAAAGCAATGTGCCAGTTGTGCAAAGCAGTCATCTCTCGTGGAGGTGGATCAGCAAAGTCATTTACATCTCCACTAAATAATCATTTGTCCTGTAAGCATCCTGAGGAATGCAAAGAAGTCATTAACAAGAAGAAAGCCGCAACAACAAGTGGGACATCTGACACTCAGCAGACTGGCAAGGTTCAGCAAACACTGAGCGACATGACTGGCAAGAAAAAAACATGGTCCTGATGCGAACAAAATACATCATGCCATCGCAAAATGATTGCCATTGACATCCAGCCATACTCAATTGTTGATGATAGAGGCTTTAAAGAATTGATTGGTGTACTTGAGCCTAAATACATGCTATGAAGCCGCAAATACTTCACTGAAAAAATCATACCAGAGATGTACAACACAGTGCGGGGCCATGTCCAGACTACTATCAGTGAAGCACGATTTCTCTGTCTAACCACAGACACATGGATGGCACAGACAACAACAGAATCTTTCATGAGCTTAACTGCACATTGGATCGATGACACATTTGCACGTAGATCTGCCATCCTTCATTGTCAAAAATTTGATGGACAACACACTGGGTCTCGACTAGCTGATGCTCTACTTGACATGATGAATCGCTGGAATATTGACCGAGAACATGTCCACTTGGTCTTACATGATGGAGGTGCCAACATGGTCAAAGCATTACAGGATGCAGATTTGCCCACTGTCAGTTGTTTTGCCCACACTCTGCAGCTGGCTCTGAAAGATGCAATTCTGATACAGCCATCTGTTGCTGACTTGATAACATTGTCACAGAAGATTGTGGGACATTTTCAACACTCTTCAAGTGCTACATCATGCCTTCATGCCATTCAAGAAGAACTCAGTGTACCAAAACATCAGCTTCATGAGGACGTTGTCACCAGGTAGAATTCAATGTATCAGATGTTAGATCAGTTGTTGGAGCAAAAGAGAGCTGTGTCTGTGTATGTTGCTGAATGTGATGACAAATCTAGCAAGGCGCTGTCCCTGACAACAAACCAGTGGGATTTAGCAACAAGAATTGTTGCAATTCTTAGGTCGTTTGAACAACTAACACATGAAATAAGCTGCAACAATTCTTGTTTTTCAGTGATCCTACCAGCCATTCAGGCTGTCTTGTTGTATCTGCAGAAAGACGTAACTGATAATGGAATCAAAAAGGCAGTCAGTGAACTGATAACATCCTTAACAAGGAGATTTTCTGACTTGTATGAAAATGGCATTTACATAGTTTCAGCTGGCTTGGATCCATGCTTCAAACTGCATTTCTTGACACCTGTGCAGCAGGTAAAAGCCAAAACAGACATTGTTACTGCAATGTTACTGTGTCAGCCAACATCAATTCAGCCTACAAATCATCCATCTGAAGTTGTTTTTGAAGTGACTGAAGTGAATGAACAACCACCAACAAAAAAGACAAAGACAACAGCAGAAGACTTTTGGTCATCTTGGGATCAGTTGCAGCCTGTTCGGGCACTGAACAGTGATAATTCTCTCTCCACAGAAACAGAAATGAGCAATTTTCTGACAGAGCCCTGTGTTCTGAAAGACACTGACCCACTGAATTGGTGGAAAATGAACATGTCCAGATTTCCAACATTGTGTCATATGGCTAAGCGTTACCTTTCTGCACCACCTACAAGTGTGCCAAGTGAACATCTTTTTAGTACGGCTGGTGATACCTTCAATGAAACAACAAACTGTCTTAATGCTGACAACATGGAACAATTGGTGTTTTTGAAAGCTAATGCAGTATTCCGGAGTTAAATGTATATCAGTAAAAAGTTTGACAGCTATTTGGTAACATCAGTAAAAAGCTTTAACAGCTACTTGGTAACATCAGTAAAAAGCTTTGACATCTATTTGGTAATGGCTCCATTGCAGTTTCTTGGTTTTGTGGTGAGTTACATGTATGTATATGATTATGTATAACAATTTTTTACTTTTAGCACTCGTCATAGTGCACAGACAGCAGAACACAGCACAGAAGAGTTTGCAAAACTTGACTTGCTGTTTAACTATTTTGTTTAGTGCTTAGTTTACCTCATGACTTGACTAAAACAACCATTCGTATTCGCATTTGGCTGAATAGTTGATACAACTATTCATATTCGGCCGAATACTGTTAACCCCCTATTTGGTACAGCCCTACCTAAAAGTGACTGGAATGTGGCTGTGCCCCATGTAAATCTGGTGGCATTATTTTCTATTGTTAAAGGCTATTTGTATTTGTGTAGAAAATGTCTTTTCATTAGATTGCAAAGTTAAGAGAATATGCAAATACCCTTTAGTGATATTGTTAAATACCAGGGTTTCCCAGCCAACAACACTAATCTGTCTACTCTATGAATTGGATACAAATCAAAATTTGAAATGTTACTTAGCTGGCACAGATCACTGCAGAATGTTATACTGCCATTGGGTTTGGTTAGGACCTCAATTGGGCTGTTGCAGACACTGTTACTAAGTTAGTGCTATCTAGTAAAACAGACAACACTTTTGTTGTTTTGCTGAAAGTATTCCTGTACCACCCTCCCCCTCATGGACTGACAATTCTTCATATATATGTACTTCAGGTGTGGAATTTTGACCTTCATTGGCACTTCAAGTTATGAATTCTTGACATCCAATTTTGCCCCAGGTACACTTACCACAAGATCTCTTTGTCCCCTCTAGGGCTTAAGAATCTTAATGGGATATATTTAATAAAATTTACATTTCCTGTGCTGTTTCATCCTGTAATTTACATCATACATCTTTTTAAGTTCTTTGAAAGGCCTTTATTACCTAGTCAGGAATTAATTATTGTCTATAGGAGTGAAGACTAAAACTTTGACCTATAGCTGGAAATTTGTCATGCTGGCATTTCTATTCTAACTGTAATGCTGGGATAGCTTTTTAACAAAAGGTATGACGACAAACATTCTTTCTTGTAACTGTGAAATATGGGTGATAACAGTTCATTGCAGGCTGTCTAATTTTCCCAAGCTTTTTTTGGATATTTACAGAATTCCCCTGGGTTGTCTTCTATACAATAGTTCAAATGGATGAAAGCCTGCAGAGGAATGGAGAACATCTATGACAGAAAACATAAGAAAATGTAAAAAGGAGCCCCAGTTTTACCCATTGTTATCCATTAGTTATTTATTTACTTTTTAGCAAGAAACATTTTATTAAATTATCACATATGATATAGGCAATCATACATTCATATAAATAAAAACAAACCATATTGATATAATTTTAGTTGCAAACATTGTATGTCACTTATAATCTATCAGTCATTATCAGTCAAGCATTACATAGCTCATTTGAATATTGCCTTCTTTTAAACCTCAGTCCTCAACTGCATTTATTGTTCCTGCAGTTCCCATTTTTTTTCCTGTGTAATTTGCTCCTACCCTTTTCTAAAGATCCCGCTTCCAGTTGTTTTATCTCTGTTACTATTATTTACTTCTTCTAGTACAGTTGGTTTAGACTTTGATTTCCATTTTCTAGTAATTGCTTTTTTGGCAGCCGCCATAATAAGACTCAGCAAGATCTTGCTATGTATAGGCAATTCCAATTCTGTATCATAGCTCAGCTCAAAAATATAATTTCCTTAGTTATAACCAATTTGCTCACCCTGTATCTCTGACAGAATAGTCTGCAGGGAATATTTAAAGTCTGACAACCCATTGTGCTCTCAGAAAATATGTTCCTAATTACTGCTTTCTTTCCCCTCACACTTCCAACATTTGCTCTCTACCAAAAGAAAATTTCTTTGGAGTCTACTTGGGGTCTAAATATACCTAGGTAAACCTCATCCAAGCAATGATCAAATCTTCTAGACTTTGTTGTATATTTCAGAGACATATGTATATCCTCCTATTATTTCTTTGTGAATTGCTTATCCAATCTCTCTTCCCAATCCTTTCTAACCTCTTCAGATTGATTCTTATAGTTACCATGCAATATTTATAAGATCTACTAATTATTTCTTTTTTTAAAAGCAGCTTCTATTTTACATTCTAATAAAAATTCTATCAGTGCTGGTCTTTCACTTAGGCTCCCCCTATATCTTTCTTTTTGCCTCTACTCTATCAATCCTTGATAGGGAAGGCAATCTCAAGCCTGAAGCCCAAATAAAGTCTTGGCCGCTTCCCATTCTATTACCTTTTGCTCTATAATTATTTGCTACAATACCTTGGTTCTTTTTCCAGTTTTCTCTAATAAGTTCCAGACTCCTCTTGCCTATTGTCTGTAACCCTAAGTACAGTCATTACTATCAGCAGAATCTCCTTTCTGCATTCTCATGTTGGTTTAGTTCTTAGATTACTTTCTGTTACATTATGAATATAATTTTCTATATGGTTATTGTTATTCTTCTTAAGGATCTGCATCCAAAATTCCAGTCTCTCCTTGTTTCTTGAGCTTTCCCCCATTTCATCATCATCCCTTTCTACTTTGAATTATAGGTTTCAGCTTGTGCTCACTATAGGAACCTTAACAGTGCAGCTCTGAAATACCTGAATATCAGGTAATCGCAAACCACTTCGTTCTTTTGGAAGAATCAGCTTATCCCACTTGACTCTTGCCATCTTCCCCTCCCAGATAAAATTCTTTAGCTCTTTGTTAATTGCTAACCACAACTTCTTCTGTGGTTGATAAAACTATGCCTGATCTTTATATAAAACTAAAGGGACTAAAAACATGTTAGCTGCTTGTATCTTGCTATCCATATCCATATAACAGAGCTTCCAATTTCTCAGATTTTGTATTATCTTTTTAGTCTCTTCTCACATATCCTCATCTTCCACCCCAGAATCCTTTTTAATCCATACTCCTAGGTACTTCAATTTATCATGTTCCCATAATATGTATATTGCTGAACCAATTTGTGTGTGGTTACACAATTTACAGCTATTGCCTTTGTTTTAGCTTCAGTAATTTTGTATCACAAAAATATATGAAACTGACTAAAAATGATCCACAACACTGAAATGTTATTTTCTGGTTTTATCAGGTATAAAATAATACCATTTACAAATAGAGCCAGCTTTTCTTGACTACCATACCAATTATATCCTTGAATTTCTGAGCCGCTTATTTTCTTTGACAATTGTTCTAAATGTAATGTGAATAGCAAAGAGGAAAGAGGACACCCATTCCTGGTTAATCTGCTTAAACATAAATTATCAGAGAGGAAACACCCACCTTAATTTTCACCTCTGATCCCCCATATATCCTTCTAATCAAATGTTTCTATTGCCCTGATCATACATTCCCATCTTACTCTGTCAAATGCTTTCTTTGCATCAAGACCCACAAACAGCAGTGGCATTTTTTTTTATATTTGGCTTCTCTCTAGATCATCAATGTTCTGTTAATGTCAAATGTTTCCCTCCCCTGCACAAAACCACATTGATCCATATCTATTAATTTTGGCATCACATTTGCCATTCTTTTAGCCATTATTGACATAAAGACTTTATAATCATGGGTTTAAGATTGAAATGGGCCTGTTTGATGCTGGGTCTGATGGGTCTTTACCCTCTTTAGGTATTATAGCCACCACCATTTTCTTCCAGGATGTTGGATCTTCACCTCCTCCTAAAATA
Organism: Protopterus annectens; assembly: GCF_019279795.1. Taxonomy (NCBI): domain Eukaryota; kingdom Metazoa; phylum Chordata; order Ceratodontiformes; family Protopteridae; genus Protopterus; species Protopterus annectens. The sequence goes on from NC_056739.1 coordinate 1,562,727,520, forward strand.
CTGTTAAACAAAACCTTCCAGATCTTTATCTGTTTTTCCCACTTAGCTTCCAAACAGTGACAGGAATACTATCTATTTCTGGGGACATTCCTGTAGATTGGTTTTATATCACCATTTATATATAATCTCCTCCTATGTTAACAATTCAGCCTCATCTACCTCTAACCTTGACGTATTTAATTCTTCCATAAACATTTCCATGTGTAGCTTTTCTTGATTCCATATTTCTGTGCTTTATACAGACTTTCATAAAATTTCTGAAATATTTCTAGTACCCCTCAGGATCTCTTGTCTTCCTTGTTATAGACTTTCTGTTTCCTGAATCATTGTGCTAAATGTTTTTGTGCTGTGGAATTATTATAAAAAAAGTTGCTTAACAGCAATCATTCTAAACTCATGCATATTATCAACTATGTACATTTTCAAATATTGAAGTTTCACCCTCCTCATAGGAGCAATCATCCCAAACTGACAGTTCCATTCACAGACTTGGGCTAACCTAAAAAGAAGGTTATCCATGCTAAGTTGCATGTTACATCCTGTGCATCTACTAAGTGCTGTCTAGTTTTGTCTTATCTTTATTGCTCTCTCAGATTGGGAAACACTTGAATGCTTTCAGAAAACATTATCTCCTAGTCATTGACAGAAAGCCATTGAAATAAAATGTGTTTTTATTGCTCTTTATCAAAGACATGCATCTGGAGTGTTTATCCCTGGGCCTCCACTGAACATTGGCTTTGTTCCAAGTCAAACATTCCCGGTAAACAAATGTTAAATAACTAAATAAATAAACAAATAAATATGTAAATAAATAATTAAATATCAGATTGTCTTCATGGAGACATGAGAACCAGATACAGAGTTGCTTCTACAAGCATTTATTTGTTTGAGGAAAGCTTTATTATATTTAATGTTCTTTTTTATTTATTTGGTTTCTCTTAAAATCTGTTGCTAGATCAAGCTAAGGGCCTTAATCCAGTCATTTCTCTATGCAAGAATGAGAAAAATCACATCAATTTGTTCTTGTATCATACTCTTTTTAACCGGACTTTTCTTCTTTTTTATATTGCAGACCTACAATTCTTAAAAATGAACAAGGAAAAAGAAAAAAGAAGGAAAAACAGGGGAACCTGTTTACTTTAGTATCCCATTACACTTGAAAATAACTGTGAATACTTTACTTTATAGCACACAGATTATGTCATGCATTGTAAAAATACTACTAAGAACAAAATTTTGTTTGACTTACAGTTAACTGTCTCCTTCATCTTCCTCTCTCCTAAGTGTTCTTCCATACTTTAATGACATGAAGTAGGACATATGCTTTAGAGCCCCCTACAAGTTTAACAAAGTCAAAAAAGCCCAGTATTTCCAGGTTTTCTTGTTTTGTCATGTTTCACAAATATAATTAATGCTTTGCAATCTTACATTTAATTGTCAATTTCCAAGTTGCAGGTTTTATTCCTGTTTATCTCCATCCCCCAAATCCAGTCAATGTTTCATTTCCAATGTAGTCTTAGCTCTTCTAGTCAATTATTGTGGTTCTTCTATCCCTCAAGCATTTTCTGTTGAAGCATTGAAAAAGGTTTCACTGGCACAGTTTCTCTGTGGTCTTTATTACCAGAAGAACAAGAACTAGAATCTCCTTCTGTCTCACAGCTCACTTTTTGTTGGACAAACTTTTGTATTTCCTCCTTTGGATGCTTTTTATCAAAAAATAGTTTTGTCCCTCCAGGAAGGAATATTCTGAAGACAGCTGGTCCAACCAAACAAATTGAGCAACAGAAAAAAACATAGAGAAGAACCAGCCAACTCAGCAGAAGGCAAGTACAACTTCTTTTTAATCCAGTATAAAGTGGTAATCACTTTTACATATAGAACACTTCAATCCCTGATTAGTGGAATACATTTACTCCTCTTTTGCCTGGTGTACAGTACGTATTCATTTCCCACAAACACTCTAATGTCTCCAACTTTTAGCACTTTGTTGTTCTGCCACAGATTTATCAGAATCAACTCCTTCTGCTGGTAGGATTGCATCTTTACAATCAAATGTCTCATAGCCAGGTTTGGAGTGTACAATGTGTCCTTTCAATTAATAATTTCTGCTGAGGAATACCAGTCCAGTTGCTTATTTTTGCTTTTATAGGCACAGCAGAAAATCTCAGATTTTCCCTAAATGCTCTGTACTCTAATTTTATTATTTTTTAAAACATCTCTTCTTGAACAATCTCATATTCAGTGAGCCTTTTCTTCATTTTGTCCTCTGATTTTTGCAGTTGTATCACCTCACCTGAATATCTGTTTAAAGCTTCTTCCAATTTTTCCAGCCTTTTGTTATTTGAGTTAATATATTCCATCAGTGTTTTTTTTATTTTAATCAGCTCTGAGTGCATTTGACTTATTTTCTCTTCCATGTACTGTACCTGTGTCCTATGTATGCATTCTATCTATGTTCCAAATTTCAGCTGTACACCACAAATCTATTAATTACCTTTATTTTAAACTAATATTTTCTTGTTTGTTCTCTCCACTGTAACTGTTGATGTGCTGCATACCACTGTAAAAACATGTCTATTGTAATTTGCATGTATACTAATAATTTCTAAATATCTAAATGTACCTGTACTTTTTCTATGTGGAGATTTTCTCCCCAGGCCTCTGCTGAAAAAGGGCCTTTTTGGTTAACAAATGTAAATAAATAAATAAGTTACTGGAAGTCATGCCTTGCACCAAAGCTTGAGCTTGCACTGCCTTTTGCTAAACAGCTGCAGAATTTTTCCCAGTCAGTGTTTTTTCATCTCCTTTAGCAATTTACTTTCTTTTAGGTTCTCTGAATTTCTTTTTTGCTGGCATCCAGGCAATGAACTTACTAGTCAGTTACTGAAATTCACCCAAAAGTACAAATTTACTGTCTCTCTCTTCTGAGTTTCTGTTTTCACACTGCAAGTGCTAAAATTAAGCTGTTACTCAGTGTGCAGCTATCTTGGAAATCCCATCCATTATTTTTGTTAACTTCAAAGTTTTATTAACCCATATGCCAAGTCTGTCCACTTGAAGTATACAGCTGTTTGATATATACTTTCTTTTTTAAACTGACTGTTCAGTCATGACCTTTGTCATAGAAGCTGCTTTCTCCTAAGTTAGAATAGTATTCCTACTCTAGAGAAAATGAGCACTAGAATCTGTACTAGGGCATTATCAACAGCTTCCTGTCCACATAGTAACAACACACATGTGCACGTGCACACACGCACACACACACACACACACACACACACACACACACACACACACACACACACACACACACACACACACACACAAGCATACACACACACTCACAGAAGCATACACACACACACACACAGACAAACACACACACACACACACACACACACACATACACACACACACACACACACACACACACACGTATGTACATACACACACACTCACTCACCAATATTTGCCGTGTATTCCTAATAGCTTAGGATAAAATGTTGCCCACATTCTCTCCCATATGCAGTAGCATAGCTGGGACAGGGACAGAGAGGCAGCTGCCTCAGGAGCAAAAAGTTGAGAGCATGATCAGCTGAACCCAATCTCTCTTTCTTTACTGCAATGCCAGCTTTTAAAAGCCAGTATTGCATTTGTGGTCAAACCTGAGCACTGTAGCACTCTGCATGTGTTCTAAACTCTAGCAACTGTTACAGTTTAAAAGTTAGAACATTTTTTTTTAAAACTAAAGCCTGAGTGCTGAGACACTCTATAAACTGAATCCACGGTTTGCTAATTTGTAGGACGCCATTTGCTACAATCTGTAAGAAGATTTTTTTACCTAAACCATGAACATTGTACAGCTTCATACAGGGAAGGTACAAACTGTTTGCTACAATTTATAAGATGATTTTTTTAATTAAAATATAAGTGATGTAGTGCTCTGTGCAGCCAGAGTATAAACTGTAGTAATTATTTGCTACATTTGTAGCAAGCATTTTGCTAAACTTTATAAGAAGACATTCTTATTTATTTATTTTAATAAAAGGGGAGCATTGAGGGGTGGGTAGGAGGAAAGGGGCATGTTGTGCATCTGGTCTCCTGGGTAGTGGCAATAGAAGGAATATCCTTTTTTTTTTAAGATCTGAGGGGGGGGGGTGTTGATTCATGGTATGACAGGGGGACCAAGTTGAGCCAGCTATGCTTCTGCCCATATGTAATACCTGAAGTTTCTTGTTCCAGGATTGGGGAATAAAATAAATTAGTCTTGAAGTTTTAAATGAAACTTTTCTTGAAGAGAAGTAGTTAAATAAAGTAGAGATGTTTTAGATGACAAATACTAAGCTATCCTATCCTTCAGTAAATTATTCAACTAACATTTACAAAAGATAAGATATTCAGTTGTCTATTTTAGAAAGTGGAAACTAAAAGCAGGTATCTCATGATCAGACAGACTTCCTATGTTTTATGTTATTTATAGCCATAATGTTTATAAGCATAAAACTATTCTGCATGTGCATGCTGTGTCTCCTATACCACTATTTTGGATCATGTTCATAGATATAAATTTTGGTCCCTAATGGTGGTGTACAAATGCAACTCATTCATCATGAATGCATGCATTGTATACAATTGTGTATAATGTGCTCTTGAGCCCAGTTTATTCCTGCCCACCTTGCAGATCAGTATCTGTTGCACTGTGCTGTGTGGTATAACAGTGTAGTGTTGTGCAGTAGAGAACAATGATGTATGAAAATATGTACAGATGTTGCTTGATGTGCAGTGGTCCATTGTCATGCTTGGCTGTGATTCATAATGATATCACAGTCATTAGACATGTCAGCAGAGCTAGGTTCATTATTATAATATGGTAATGAGAATATCTGTATGTTGTATCCTATTGGCAGGAGCTCACTAGTTTCAATTTGCAAGGGTTGGTCAAGTTTGGTTGAGCTAGGAGGTTACCTGCACTACAGGAACTTGTTGCCAGTAGGGATTTTACCTGAGCATTTTTTGGGGGTCAATGGCAATATGCCAGAATGTTAAAATGTGATATCACAGTGATTTCAAGTACAATGTCATCATATACGTGGCTGATGTCACATAGGTAACCCCAAAGGGACCAGATGGTCCTCTAATGGTGCTGCCTTGCTGAATTGTATAAAGTCAGATGGGTGTAGTTAGCATATGTGCTCCATGCATGCAGTAAATTGTTTGCATGATGGACTGCATATGAGGTCTTGCCCCATTGTGTACATTTGTCTAGGATTTTATTTTCCTGTAGAAAGTCCATTGCATCTTCCAAGGTGTTAAAAATCCTCTTTCCTTCTGTAAGATGAATCCTTATTTTTTGCTAGGAACAAGATGTGTGCTTTAATATTGTTTTTCTTTAAACTTTTAGCAAGTGGCACACATGCTTTTCTCTTGGACATCACTAATGTAGGATAGTCATTGTCAAATCTTATATTATCTCCTTTAATTTTAATTGGATAATTGGTCCATGCAGCTGTTAAGACTTAATCCTTATCTTGACTAATGAAAAATCTTAGGATCACTGAACTTGGTGAAGGTGTTTTTTTTAAGGTGAGTTAGAAACTGATCTGTGTGCCCTTTCGATGCCAAAGGAAAAAGCTTCAGGCAGGTTGAAAGTTTTAGGCAGCCAGGTATTAAGGAACTGAATCATACTTTATCCCTCTTCTTTTTCAGGAATCCCATAAATCCTGATGTCATTCATTCTAGATCTGTTCTCTAAGTCTTTTATTTTATCTCAGAATAAGTTGTTTTGTTTCAGAAGAAATTCAGTGTTATTCTCATTTTCAGGTAATCTTCCATCAAAATCAGACATTTGTGATGATTGTTTTTTAAGAGAGTCACTCAGCACTTCAACTTGTTTTTTACATTCCTCTTTGAAATTATCCATTTTGCTTTCTAATTTATCTATCTTTACAGATAACTCACTGATGTTACTTAGTATAGCCTGTATGTTTTTTTTTCATAGTACACTGGGCTTAGAGTGGCTCATTCTGAGAAAATTAGTTCTTTCTAGTTTTCTTGACAGGAAAAAGCAATTAAAAGAGTTTCAAGCATGTTATTTTTGTAGTAAATCTGTCAGCAGATGTTTAACTATAAACCCATCAGGTTTTGAAATGTTCTATTTGAGTTTTTTTAGTAAAAATCCTATCAGATGTTAAAATGAAGCAAAGCCAAAAAACAGTGCTGTTAACTACTCACCATCTCGCCCCCCCCCCCCCTTGTGTACATTCTTTATGAATTACAGGTGCACTACATTCCAGCCCTGCACTACTGGCCACAAAAATTTATGAACAGGGCCCCAAAACATTTCCTGAAGAATTTGTCAGAGCTAGGATACAAACCTTTTTCCCCTTCCTCCTTCCCTATAATTAAATGCGCACTGCTTACTTTACTCATTTTGTTTTGGGTTCCTTGCAGATCCTGCTTCAATATCAAATGAATAATGCAGACAAACTGTATACAATGTATACATCATATTAATACCTAACAAGACTTGGTTTTCTGTATATTTTGTGATCTTACAACTTCTGAAATGAATTCCATTTGTTGTGAAGCTATGAACTCCAATTCTTTCCACTCTCTTCACTTTTACAGTGATGCCAACCTCTGTGTTAAATCCATAAAGCTGATTTTTGTTTCTGTCTAAAATTACAAATAAGATGAAGAATGTAGGTCACGACTGTGGCATTGCTAAGAACTGCAGCAAACAATATGTTATATAAAGCATTCTACAGCATGCTAATACTAGAGAACAACAACTTGAACACACATATTAAGCAGTAATGTTACTAGAAACATTTAGAAAAAGGTGGTGTGGGGGAGTCATACTTTGTGTTGACAATGTGAAGGTATTTACAATGTCAGGCAGTACCATGATGCTTTGCATCTACCTACATTAAGTAAAAGCTATCTCCCATTCAAAATGATTATGGCATGGAGCAAGTTTAATGATAAATATAGTTTTGTTGAGTGGGGCACTATGTCATGGCAGTGATACATGTCAGAAGCATTTATCCAAGACAAAGAGGTTTATAAGATTTTAGCCTCAAAAGTTTTTGCTTTTCTTTAAATAAATGTTAAAAGGCTATGTATTTGCTTACATATTTTTTGGTTTGCTTATTGGGATGCTGAACCTTACTAATTTAGACTTGATTAGGCTGACAAAACAGAAGTAGATAAGAAATCAAAGTAAAAAGACATGTACTAAATATTTTCTTAATTTGCTTAAACAAAAAGGAATCCAGATCCTGCAGTCTGCTGATATTTCAGATGAATGCACAAACTATAAGTAGAGTAAGTATTCTAAATTTGAGAAATGTAAGGTTCTTAGATTTTGACGGAGTCACTCTGATACAAGTACCGCAAGTGACTGTATATACAATTCTGCAAACACTACTAATCATTAAAAAACACTATTGCATGCATTTCTTAGAATGCAGCTATCAATATACTGGATATGAGAGTAAATAACTTAAAAACTCCACAAGTACACACATTTCCAGATTACTGAAACTTACTTTTCTTTAAGTTCAGTTGCTATTGTTTCTGGAGCTGTTATGACTGTATCAAAAGCAATGGCTATATAGTACTCACAAAAAATGTTTATTAAAGTGCTTTATGGCAGAATATAGACTGCAAGAGATTAGAATTATTGGTGCAGTGGGTTTACAAAATAAATATATTGTCTGGTGAATGAAAATTTAACTTTAACTTGGCAGTAGCAGTCTGCTCAAATGCAAGTTATGTTGGCCTCTATGAAATGTAAATTTAAACAGGAACAACAGAATGAATATATTCAAGCTATAATGAAAGAAAATAAAATCCTACAAACTAAAATGCTGGGCTTTGACTGGTGGGCTTGAAGAAAGGAATTAAGTACAGAGTTTAGTTGAATATTGGAAAAGCAATGCATAAAGTGATTGCATACTTACTAAATGAGACATTTATTGAAACTACAAGTTCGTTTAGAACACTTTCCTAGATCATTTACAGTTCTCTGGATAACACAAAAAGAGCATTTCCATCACCCAAGCCTTTTGTCATTTATTCACCCACACTGTTACCCAACTGACACTGGCTACAGATAAATTACTTACAAAACCAAGACCTGTTGATGTTAAGTTAGTTCATGTACCAAAGCAGAGAAGCAATTTTGTCAGCAATTATTTGACATAAAAATATCTACTGCAAATGCAATATTTATCTTCACTGAGCTTTTTTCCTGATATTATTAAACTGTGACAAGCTTTTTCTGATTCTGAATCACTTGTATTTAAATACTAAATCCTTCTTTTTGTTTTTACCTAAGCTTAAATCCATAGGGATCAATTTCTCATTAATATTTCATACTCTCAATAAAGCAAGGAAAGAACTTTCCCAGAATATCTTCTGTCTTTATGATGTCTCAGTGGCTGGACAGCTTCTATCCAGAGTGAGAGAGAGAGTCATTACATTATTTCTTCATTTAGTTAGACTTGTTTTTTGTTTCTTTTTCATTTGTTATTTTTTATTTGTTAGTCCATTTTGTGTATTTTCTCTTACTGTTGGTCAGTTTTATGTATATTCATTTTTGTTTATGTGTACCATTCAGCTGGCTGTATATTCAGAAATGAGAAACTAGAGCTTTGATTGGTGTAGTACGGGAATATAGTATGAATGATGTATTGTGCATATCTAATACGAATTCTGAATTTTCTTTCTAATGTATCATTAAGTTTGAATACTAATGGAATGTATGTTAATGCTTAATAGAAAAAACATTTTCAGTGTATGTATGATACATATTTCAATTATGTTTATATAAATACATTTCAGTGGTAAACAATTTGTATCTGTAAAGAATAAACACTCTCAGGGTTAACATATAATTATTATTTCATAGTGTCAATGTAAATAGTAGGCTAGCTGCCCTTGTGGGTCATTCCAAGCCTAATTTCCCTTTTATATGCTCAAATTAACCTATCCCATTTGGTTAGAGATTGGCCTTACCCATTCTATGGTCAATAATTATATATTACCCTTAATGAGAATAACTGGGATCATACCATAGGTAATTTGATGGGATTCATACATGGGATAAAGCATGTAGGATTTGTCTCTGTCCACTCGTAGTAGTACAGGGGGCAGTGTTGGGATACATTTTCTGTTTCCCATTCAAAGATTTAAATTGCACTTGAATATAGAGAGGGATGGACTTTGTTTAATGTGGATGGGGAATTTATTCCACAGCAGTGGTATCGTCTTCGAGATATACCTGTCCATTCAAACCATTTTGTTAATGTTGCAGAAAAGGTTTAGATCCCTAGACCAACTATTTCTGATGACATCAGACTTGCTGATTTGCAGTAAATCCATTAGTATTCTGTCAGAGTAATACTAGCATGGAGTATTAGCAATATTTCCTCAAGAAAACTGGGATTATAAATATTGTAGAGTATTGACATTAATCAAGCAACTATAATTATTAAGGTTTAAGATAAACATTTAGGAATTTGTGGCAGCTTTTTACCATTGTTAGTCAAATATATTTCCATTTATTCATTATTGGATCTGGCTTGGTCCTTTTTTTCAATCTTTTGCCTTTCTGGAAGATATTACATAAGCTATCAGATAGATCAACACTAAAACTATCATAACTAGAGAGGACTGGAATACAAGGCTATCTTTTGATCAGAATCAGGCAAACTGAGTAACAGGATTTTCTTTTAAATGAGATATACCATGGGTTGAATCTTGAGACATTTATAGAGAATGAGTTAGTATATGATATTTAGGGGACGAAAACCCAGATAAGAACATCTATGCTCATATAGTATACTGTTATAATTTTCTTCCAAAATTGACTTTTCTGTGTTTCCAAATATTATTTCTACCAGCTAGCTTATGGATATTTCTGTCTGAGTCAATTCTGACCACAGATTATTTGCATATACATCTGTAAAGCAATTCAGATATACTAGTTAGTTATAGATGCTTTAATATTAACTGTTTAGATGACAACTTCTTCTGTTTCTTTCCAAAGGGAATATTTTTATAATACTAGACAAATAATATCAATTTCTTAATAAAAGTGCATATTATTTATAGCTGAATAACATTCAATATTCGTTTAAAAAGGTTAATAATTTATGAAAAATAATACTTTATGAGAAATGTATAAACATTGGATGGTTAATATTGACAGATATATAATTAAAACAAAAGCACTTTAATTACATAAAAGAACAAACTGAAGTCTTAATCTGATAAGTTTATTAGGCAAATTTCAAAAAACAAATTATTACTTTTTTCAGGATAACTTAGACAAACCACTTGCCAAACAGTGATGTAAATATAAAATTAGAAATATGTTTTTAGTGTAAAGATGTATCAGGTATAATTAGTACAGAACCTAATAAAGTCAATGAATATGTTTGCAAACACAGAGATGTATATACTGCTAACTGGAACATGGATCTAGCTATTATTAATCAGTTGTTATTAATGACACCCAAGAAATTCACAAATATTTAACTTTCTCCTGGGATGATGTCACTTCAAGTATGAAGTCTGTGAAAAGACAGAGAGGACAGGTTGCAAGTTGATTGTTATAAACATTGATTTATACATTTATCCTATACTTCTTCAAATTATAAGCTGCACCTCTTTTTTTCTTTCAGATTATTTAACATCTTATTCTAGACTGCAGTCACTACATAATCCATAACCATTGTTCTTCTTTTTATATGAACTCTATTGTTTTCCTTCAACTTCTGCTAGATATTTCTACTAATTAGACTTTGACTGATGCATTTACTAGGAAAACAAGTAAACAAATAAATAAAATACATGCATGGATGCAATACATATATATGTAAATGAACAAATGAATAAATAAAATCTGATGTTTAATTAAATAGATAAAAGAGACTAACGAATAATTTGAAAGGCTTAATAAAATACAGACTAACAATTTTTAAAATCTGTTTTGTGTATAATTGGGAATTTGTTCATAGATGTAATTACTAAGATTTCTCTACAAGTGGTCGAGTTGAAATTCCTTGATCATCAGTTGCCTGAAGAAAAAAGCATAGGGAGACATAATGCCAATGTTTGTTTTCCACAGGAGATAATTGCTGGTAAGATTTCTAAGTGTATGCTAGCAATGGTTCCCTTCTTTTGGAAGGTTTCTCCTTTCTTTGAGTTGGTGTGACCATGGAATTGGCATATGCAGGTTTTGCAGTTGCACAGGGAGCTTGTTCCCTTGCAAAAAAATGATTATTTTTTTTAATCTTCTGTATTCCAGGCATTATTTTTCAGTGCCTCAGAAGGTCAAGGTTGTACATTCTGGTGATTCACAGTAGAACCAAATTCTAGCAATATGTTAACACCAGTCTTCTTTTTTGTTTTGGACTGAAGTCATATATAGGAATAGAACTGATCATAGAAATGGCATCTGGGCCTCAAAACTTGAGTGTTCAGAGTCCTGTGTGTGGAATTTGAACTTATGAGTTGAGTGTACAAATTAAAATATCAAACAGAATTTCCCTGACAATGAAAGCTTTGGTATCACTTGATAAGCTGTCATAGAAGTATAATTGCACTCTGTCACTACCTTCCCAAAAAGGTCTGACTATGGATATAGGTGTCAATACTCTAATGTGTGAATCCCTGACACATAGCTTATGCATTTGCAGACTATTGAAAAGTGCTATGGCTAGTACTCGCACTCACACTAAGCCCTTGTTAGGTTATCATTTTTGGTGAGAGATGTCAGTTCTTTCACCATCGAACCCCTTGCCCTTTTTAGACACTCACTGCCAAATAATTCACACATATTATACATTTAAAATACCTGCAAATGTTTCCACTTTTTAAAAGTAATTTTATGCTTTACAGCTGCACAATCCTGTCTTTTATTTATTTAACATTTGTTTACTGGATGACTAGGACAGAGCCTATTTTCATTGGAGGCCCGGGGAGAAGCACTCCAGATGCATTTCTTTGTAACATTGGTGGAAACCCATGGGAATATATGGAGAGCATGCAGATTCCATACAAAAGGCACCCCAGGTGTGAATCGAACTGGAGAACCTCTTGCTGTGAGGCAACAACAAAAACCTCTACACCACTATTTTTTAATGCAGCCTGCAAAGTCATGAAAAATGAATATTCAAATCTGTCTCCCATCATATTTATCTAAATGGATATGCAAAAATAAACTTCCTTTTATTGTGCCATCATGTTTTACACTTTGATGATACGATTGTAGGGACTGGTAGCTAGCATTCAGACTGACATCAAAGTGGTCATTGGATTTTATTTTGTATTGGTGAAAAGCTTGATTTATATTTTATTTGTAAGTTAAGTGAATTATTTTCCACAATTGAGTGAGCTGCGTTAATTGAGTATCTGTGAAATACAGCAACCTTTCTATGTTATTTTTTTAATTGTGAAATGAGATTGTAGGTTTTTATATATGAACTGGGAAATGAAAGCAAGAGTAGTGAGACTCTTCTTGCTTCTTTAAATTATTTTTGATAAGGGCATTTGGAAATTCCTATTTTAGCACCTAATAGTTAACAAATATTGAAATTCTTTGGTAATGTAGAAAATGCAGGCATGTTTTATATGTAAAGGCCATGAAGGGGAGGAAAGCAGACCTTCAACAGCACCAGAAAGAACTATTGTCTGCATTATATTTGTTAAATGCAAAAGGTAGACGAGCCTTTACAGATCATGTGAAGATAAGTAACGTAACCCAAAGACAGAGATAAATATAATATATCTGGACATTTTAAAAAAGACAAACCTTTAGTGTGTTTTTAAGAGAAAATAAAGAGTACAATGAAACAACAATACATGGCCAGAAAAATTCAGAATGCCTATATAAATTAACTGCATTTCAGAGCTGAATACCAGACCCTTGAACTGTGATAACATCTGGCAGATATTGAGTCATCATGCAGTTCTGATGATCTTATTGAAGAAAGAATACATGGTTTGTAGAAGAAGAGTCCAGGAAAAGAGCATGTAAGTGAGGCTACAAGGAGTTGGCCAACTTGGAGCAATGGTCAAAGATCTACTGGTACAGCACAGAGGGTGGAGGCCATGAGATGCTTCTATATATCCCTGGATTCAGTGTCTTCATTCTCATCTCACTGTATTACTCTAAGCATGTTATGTAACTATAGTAAGGACACCAGGCTGCAACTAGAAGAAAGGCAGCTGTGGACAGCAAGATTCTCTGGCAATGAAATACAAAGGAAATGTATATGTGTGTTTCAAAACAAAAATGTGATAAAATGTTTGAATAGCTTCTTGGAGCTTGTGTAATGGCTTATATGCACTGTCAAAACTACAGTGTCTCTCTCCAGAGTCAGGAGCATATAATAATTAACATGCAGCACACTTTTTCCCTTTCACAACCTTATGGGACACTGGCAGGTTTCAAACCATTCAATCATTCGATAGGGTGGTAAAGTATTCATTTATTTATTTTTTCAGTGACTAATATATGTGTCTGTGAGTGATATGCATATGTCTATTCAATGCAACAGCATCTCTTAGGCTAAGAAACCATTAACCTACTAGTGGACGAAGACTGAGATCTCCAGCATCATTTGCCCGAAGTTCAATACACCAAGGACTGGAGCTCTGCCACAAAACATCACTGTGAGTTGTGCCAGCAGTCATGCTCTTTTTCTAGGTAATTTCCCCATTTGTCAAGTTGGTGTGACTGTGAAGTTGGTATATATAAGTTTGGTGAGATGGGGAGGTTGCCCCTTCACAAAACAATTACATTTTTTTTTTCAGACTTTTTTCTTGAAGTGGAGTTTGGTGATTCCATTAATTGGCAGCTTGCACTTTGGCTTGTCATAGTAGAAGCCCAAGGAACACATGGTTATATAGAAGCAATATACTTTTTACTATTCACTCACATATAGCTTATAAACAGCGTCAACAGAAAACTGCCCCCTTTTCCCAGAAAGATGCCATTATGTAATTGGAGCACATTCTTTCTCACCACAATATAAGGCAGTAGTAGGTACTAAACTATACATACATTCGATATAACTATGAGCGCTATACCTTTTTTTTGTTCATTTTCTTTGCTGAATTCGATGTAATAATTTGTATGCATAGCTTGTGCACACTGTCAGTGCCATAGTGATCCTTCCCAGCCACAGGAAGACATATTTATATGGTAGGAGCATACTTTACTGTTTTCATCCCTGCATGTGGTACTAGCAGATAATCTATACATTTTGATAAGAGTGTAACCACATTTTTATTTTTTTCTGATTGGTATACACACATGGCTTATGCACAATGTTTGTGCTCAGAAAGACAATGTTATACAGTAGAAGTGAACTTTTCCTGTTCAAACCTTCACATGGCACAGGAAGGTGCTAAAAATCTCTACATTAAATGCATCTGTCACTTTTTTATTTACATTTATTTTCAGAGATTGGGTTATCCGTCTGTGTGTATGGCTAATGTACACTATCAATGCCACATTCACTCAATCTCTGCCCCATGAAGGCATGTTTTTTTTTTACGTAGGAGTTTATTTTTTCATTATTTCAGCCTTTATGTCATACAGACAAATGAAAATCATCAATGCATTTGATGTTACTGTCACAATGTTTTAATATTTTTTCAGTGACTGGATATGCATTTCTGAGCATGGCATACACTCCAGACAATTATTATCATTTTACATATTCACAAACAGAAATAGAAATAGCATTTTACAGGACTGCAGCTGTTCTTATTTTAAAATGCTTTTCAAAGAATGTTTTTGCGTGAATGCATAAGTAGCAAATAACTCACAATTCTCACTTATATGTGATAAACCATAAAAAGTCTTGTAAATACCCCATTTTCTTTCCTTTATTGTGATTTATAGGTTTTTCTTTATTTTGTTACACTTATGTCAATTACATACTGAAAAAAAATATTGTGAATTTAATCTTAAACATATTAAAACTCAGTTTTAAAATAGGACATCACCCATATTTTTCTTTAAAACCATTGTGTGTGTTAAACACATGTGCTTGAATTAACATTTCAATACAACAGCCTAGTAAAGTATCAACATTTATGTTACACTGCTTGCATTAGCTTTTTAAATATTAACACTTATTTCAGTGCTGCAGTTACTGAAGATGGCTACAAATCATGAGGTCAGTGAAAAGTTAAAAGCCCTTTCATGCCATTTTGGAAGGGTGGTAGACCTACATCATTATGAGACAAACCCAAATATGAAAGCATCGACAATTGTTCCAGATGATGTAATCTCCCTGTCATAACTCATCTGAGATGACTGCTCCCATTAATGATGCTGACCAGGTGTAAGTGGAAGTAGGTTTTAATTTATTTACATTTAAAAAAAACCCTCCCTTTTAGGTTCATAGGTTCATACTAGGCTATCTGCCCTGGGGCAATTATAAGCCTAGCCCAATTCTGTATGGCTTACGCCACCCCTTGATTTGAGCATACTGTGCCCTTTTTAAGGTTTAGTTTACTGTGCCTCTGTCTAATAGTGACACAGGAGTAATCCCTGGGACAAACCTACGATCCCCATCCACCTATCGAGATTCTTCTTGAAGAGATTCAGTGAGGTGCTCTGCCTCACATGAACTGGAATTCTATTCCAGAGCGAAGGGAGCCTCTGGGTTATGAACCTGTCCCTCCTGCAAGTTCTATTTATTTCTGTGCTGTGGTTCAAGTCCCTCTAGCGTGTGGCTCTAAGGGATTTAGATTTACTGAGGTGGAGCATATCCATTAATTCTGGATTTGACATAGCTTTGTATGTCAGGCATAGATCGCCTCGAAGTAGGCAGTATGCAACTGAATAGAGCTGGAGTTGTTTTAACTGAGCAGCATATGTCATCTGTTTGAGACCCTTGATCCTCTTGGTGAGATACTTTTGGGGTCTTTCTAATTGCTGCAAGTGTCGCGTAAGGTACATCCAAAAAGGGGCATTGGATTCTATGATGGGCCTGATGAGGGATGAATAAAGGGGCACGATTACCTCTCTTGATCTAGATGTGAAACCCTTCGTGATGAGGTGGGCTATGTAGAAGGTCTTTATAACCACTTTGGCAATGTGGTTTTCAAAGGAGAGATTGCTATCAACTTGGGTCCCCAGGTCCCTAATAACTTTTTCTGTACTTAATGGGTTTCCACCTATGTGGTAATTTGTGGGCACATTGTTTTTGCCAAAGGGTATGACTATACATTTTTTGGCATTTCGCTTTCAATCATGTTGCTGACACCAGTTATCTGTCTCTGTGAGACCTTTTTGAAGGATGTTTGTGTCAGCTGGAGAGTCGATTATGGTGCCCAGTTTGCAGTCGTCTGCGAACTTGGTGAGCCATAGTCCTCCCATGTTTGCCTGCACCTCGGAAAAGTATATAGCAAACAAGAGTGGTCCCAGGACAGAACCCTGTGGGATGCCACTTGTGACCGGTTTCAAGTCTGACATGGCTCCAGCAACTCTCACTCTGTGGGTTCTATCTTTGAGCCAGTTTGTGACCCATCTTGTGACATAGGGGTTTATATTTAAGCTGGATAGCTTATCTATGATGCCCGAGTGGGGTATTGTGTCAAATGCCTTTGCAAGGTCCAGATAGGCTGTGTGGACTACCTTCCCTTCATCTATGGCTTTGGTGACTGTTTCGAAGAAGTCAACCAGGTTCAAAAGGCAGGATCTGCCCTTCACAAAGCCGAACTGGGTAGGATCTAGTGTCTGTAGGTCCCTGATGTCTTTGTTTATGAGCTCCATGATGATCCTCTCCATAGCCTTGCAGACTAAGCTAGTCAGGCTTATGGGGCGATAGTTTCCAGGGTCCGTAGAGGCTCCACCTTTGTGGAATGGGACCACTGTTGCTGTACGCCATTCTGTGGGCACATATCCTGTAGTGAGGCTGAGATTGTATAGCTGTTTTATTTGAGGGATTAGTTCCTCTTGGAGTTCATGTAGGACGCAACCTGGGACGCCATCTGGTCCCATGGAAGCAGTGTTTTTTGCTTTGGAGAGGGCAGCCTTCACCTGAGCATCAGAGATGTTTGGGAGGCAGCCCTCTGCTGGAATAGATACTTGCTCTTTTGGGGGGGAGGGGGTGGAGAAGTTTGCACTGAACCTGTCTGCCAGGATATTGGCGATGTCTGTGGGTTCAGTGTATTTTTTGTCGTTTAGAATCAACTCAGAACAAGTCTGGGAGTTGCATCCCAGGTTCCTAACATAACTGAAAAAAGCCTTATGATTGTCTTTGTTGTCCTGTGCAATTTTTCTCTCGAAGCTTGCCTTGGAGGATTTTATGAGGGATCGTAATTTTTTGCTAGTACTGATCAGAGATGCCTTCCCTATTAGGGGGTTTGCTCTATCATGTAGTAGCTTCCTCCTTCTGTTGTACAGTTTATTTATGGCAGGGGTCCACCAGACTGGACGCCTGCCTTTGGATGATTGGGTCTTGGTTTTGTTTGGGATAGCATGATCCATGCATTCCTGAAGATGTCCGTAGAATGCATTTATATAGGATTCTGCAGTTTGGGCCGTAGTTTCCACTGGCCCTGGGGCCTTGAAGGATTCCACTTCAGTTTTGAGAAGTGAGAAGTTCGCTTTTGAGAAGTTTTTCACTGTGGTTTTCTGGGCTGGGGGGGTGGGGTCGGGATGTGGACATCCAGTGAAATTAATTTATGGTCTGATCTTACCAATGAGGGATATACTTCTGGTGTGGAGCATAGAGTCCCCATGTTGGTAATGATCAGGTCTAGTATGTTGTCCCCTCTTGTGGGAGTGGTGACTAGTTGTTCCATAGCATTTGAGTTTATAATTTCCAGGAACCTTTGGGCTGAGGTGCTGGGGCTTGAGTAGTGCTCCCAGTCAATGTTTGGGTAGTTGAAGTCACCCAATATAATGGTGCTCAGAGAGATCTTCATGTTCTCCAATGTTTTCAGGAAAGCCGAGTGGGATTCCTGACTTTGAGAGGGTAGTCTGTAGGATGCTTGTCCACTGTTAGTTGCACATGGATGGTCTCTGATATTTCGAGCAATGCCACTAACCTGGAGGTGTGGATATCCTTGATAAATATGGAAACTCCCCCTCCTTTTGTGGTTCGGTCCGGGTTTTGGGGCCGAAATGCATGATATGAGGTATAGCCTGGTAGTGCCAGGGTGCTCTCTGGAGCCTTGAACCAGGTTTCTGTCACTGCACAGATATCGATGTTCTCCATACTGAGGAGAGCTTTGAGTGCGTGCATCTTGAGGTTAAGACTTCTGGCATTAAGCAGCATTACCCTTAGTTTCTTGTTCCTTGTGCTGCCTATGGGGGTGGGTTTGACTTTTGAGCCTTGCTTAAAAAAGGCACTATGGGGGTGGCAAGAGCCTTTGCCAATATCTGAAAGCCCAGTGGTGACAGGTGCAAGCCATCCCTAGCGAAGCAACGTGGCTTGTCATGCATGTCATCCCAGGCTGACAGACACTGGATCCCCTTTGAATGACACCAAAATTTTAGCCAATTGTTAAAATTGATCATTTTGTCTTTGTACTGTGGCATCATTCTAGGTGAGGGTAACATGCTGCTCAAGGTCAGGGTCATACCAGCCTGGGCTACATGATCAGAGAGCTCCTCTATGTCTCTTTTCATGTAGTCCAGGGAGGTACGTCTCAGGTCATTCACACCAGCATGTACAATGACTGAGTCATATTTGTATTTGCTTTGGAGTGACCTGAGTGCTTGCGTTATGTGGCGGATCCTAGCACCCGACAGGCAGCTCACCGTGACCTTCTCTTTATTCAGCCTAGTGAGCGGGACATCAGTGTGTCTGACAATAGAGTCACCTATTACAAGAGTATCACGTGTGTTATTCTGCCTTAAGGGCTGTGGCTGCTTGGCACACTGACTTAGTGGGCTATGTGTTGTGCGTGTTTTGTTTTGAGGTAGCATTTGCTTGGATGTCTGCTTTGGAGGTCTCTGTTGCTTAGGTAGATTTTTATTTAGAGCCTCCGAGTATGTTTTTGTGTATTTATGTGTTTGGTTCGCTGATGTGGTGGGACTATGTGATACTGGAATTGTGTTGTGTGAGGTTACCTTCTCCTCCTGACTGGTTACACCAGTTTTGAGATGAGAGAGCTCAGCCTCCAGTTTGGCTAAATAGTTGCATCTCTCACATATATTTGAACCTGTTTGGAGGAGGAGAGTTGCATCTCTCATATATATTTGAACCTGTTTGGAGGAGGAGGTTTTACGATTATTATTGAATACTTCAAGCAGTGTAGTTAGAAATTCAATGGACATTAGACAGCGTTGCTTTATTATTATTTTACATTTGTCCTAATACATTTTCTACTACATGTGGTTGTATGTAACAGCTGCAGCTTAAATAGAAAACATGGTTCTATAGATGCAAATCTTTGTAGTAAGGTTACATATAATGAATTTATTTTAAATAATATATGCAAGCTACATTTCAATTTATGTTGTGAGAGTGGAGGCACACTTTTTGAATGAGTTTGTGCTATGCATCACTTCAAGCATACTGAATGCAACAGGTTATGCTTTGAAATCTTTTAATGTTTTAATACCATGTTATAGTGTCTTACTTTCAACAAAATGTAGTTTCTGTTATGTAGTTGATAACTTACAGAGAGCTAAAGATTGCAGTTACTGTTACTGATATTAAGTGGTGCAAATGTCATGTACAATTTTTGTTTTATTTTGTTTAGGTGTTGCTATGAAAATCAATTGGTGATGCCAAGATAGATACAGAGAGAGGCAGGAGAAAGAGAGAGAGAGAGAATAGAAATTGGTTTTCAGTTAGAATCATCCAGCAGTTAAAGCAACATTTTCAGACTTGGATTCAGCTGAGAAAGTTACAAATACCTAAGAGTTTGGTCCACTGAGTTGCATGAATGCTGTATTAGTGGACTCTCTACATGAATTTATTGGGATTGAGAGAATAGTGTGTGACAATGAACTAATACATCTGTAAGACCCTCATTTTTTAAAGAAAATGTTTATTGATTTAACATATTTACAATATATATATATATATATATATATATATATATATATATATATATATTTATATACAGAACGTCAACATCACATACTGTTACAGTGTTAAGGAGTACAATGAATCATCAAGGTATTCTTATGCAATTAAGAGTCCTGGTATTTTAATAGCATTTCAAGGCTACCCGAACCACAAAAAGTCTCAGTATGATTTACAGATCTCAGTCTGATCACTTCTTTTTCAGTTTCACACTGAATTTCTGTTAAATTTAAAAATTATTTGAGCAGATGAACTGAGTTTGTTTTCCAATTATTTGTAATAACCTTTCTAGCAACTACCTAAAGACTCCAAAATATTTTTTGTTGTTTAGATTTTACAGATACAGGGAGTGGGGCATTCATTAGTATTAATGATTTAGTTAGAAATAATTATCAGACTATAACCCCTTAAATATACTTATCTCTCCCAACATAAATCTAGTTTTTCACAATCCATAAATGTGTGTCAAATCAGCTTTTACATCTTAATATATCTACACCAAACTAAAGAAGTCATTTAACTAAATTTAGAGATTTTATACGGAATAACAAGCATTCTATGTATATATTTCCACATCAAACTTTCTAGTATAAACTTGAAGAAGTTTTACTAATTGAGTTAAATGCAAAGTTTTATTCTTACCATCTGTTGAGTAACCCAATCCACTAATATCTAAAAAGTTCCAGAATTTTGCATCAAACTTATTATTATTTATAATTAACTTATATAACTTGGACAAGCTTCCGTAATAGGTCAATTTACTTCGATGATGACAGTCATATATTCATAAAATGGAGGAATTGTGTTCTGTTCCTCTTCACTCATATTATCTACAAAGTCAGTTAATTTCTCAATGATGGTCCCCTAAAGGACCAATCACAATACAGGAAGAATGCCAGGCAGCCAGCATTACTGCAGCGCAGGTTAAAGCTGCATTGTCCAAGGCCAGGAATACAGCTTCCATGGGACCCAATAAAATCCCTGGCTGTATTCAACATGAACTACAATGCAAACTTGTGCCACATCTGTGTGCCCTGTTCAGTCACAGCTTCACCTCAGACTTTGTCCCTACCAAATGATGCACTACTATGATCATCCCTCTCCATAATGGAGGAGCAACTACAGACCCTGGAAATTATCACCTCATTAGCCTGATGAGTCTGATATGTAAAGCTATGGAGCACATCATCATGGAGCTGATTAACAAAGCTATAGGAAATCTCCAAACTCTGGATCCCATGCAGTTTGGCTTTGTGAAAAGAAGATCATGCCCGCTCAACCTGGCTGACTTCTTTGAGTCAGTCACCAGGGCTGTAGATGAAGGTAAGGCACTGCATACAGCCTACCTTGATCTGGCCAAGGCCTTTGATACCATTTCTCACTCAGGAATTACTGATAAACTCACCAAACTAGACATCAACCTCTATATCACTAGGTGGGTTGGAAATTGTCTCCCAGATAGAACACACAGTGTGAAAGTAGTGAACTCCAAGTCAGGCTGCTGACCAGTCATGAATGGAGTCCCACAGTGATCGGTCCTAGGTGCTTTCCTGTTCGGCATCTACTTCTCAGAAGTCCAGGATAACACAAAGGGACTCTGGCTGACCAAGTTTGCAGACGACTGCAAGCAGAGAGCCACTATTAACTCCCCAAGTGATACAGACATCCTACAGAAAGGCCTCACTGAGACCAATGACCCAATGACTGGTGTCAAAACCATGGCCTTAAGCTTAACACCAAAAAATAAGTTGTCATCCTGTTTGGTAAAAACACAGTTTCCACTAATTACCACACCAATGGGAGCCCACTGAACACTGAAGATGTTATAAGAGATCTGGGGATGCAGGCTGACAGCAACCTCTCCTTCGACCACCACATTGCCACTGTGGTCAGAAAATCCTTCTATGTGGCACATCTCATTACCAAGGGTTTTGCACCCAGGAAGAAAGAGGTCATTGTCTCTCTCTACTCTTCCCTCATTAGACCAGTCTTCAAGTATAATGCCCCATTTGGCATGTACCTCACTAGACACCTGCAACAGCTGGAGAGGCCACAGAAGTACCTCATGAAGAGGATCCAAGGCATCAAACACATGCCCTACATGGACAGACCCAAAATATTCGAGCTATTCTCTGTCTCATATCACCTACTTAGAGGTGATCTCTGCTCGACTTACAAAATGTCTGACCCAGCTCTGTTAGAAATGCTACATCTAAAGGAATCCTAATCCCTCCACACTACATGCTCCAGAGACCTAAACCTCATTACCCCAATCAACAGAACATGTTGGAGGGACAGGTTCCTCACACAGGGACTGCCCATGTTCTGGAATAGACATCCCATACATGTCAAGCAGAGCACCTCACTGTCCGTCTTCAAGAGAAATCTTGATGAGTGGATGGGTAATAGAAAGTTCACCCTGGGGATCACTCCAGTGGCTCTACTTGATAGAGACCCTGGGAACTAACTTTAGGTGGCATGATGCCAGGACACTTCTATTGGCTAGGCTTGTAAAGGCTTCAAGGCCATTAGCCTAGAACACACCTATGAACCTATGATAATATTAACTGGTTAACAGAATCATCCAACTTATAGTCTTTCATTAAATATTTCCTTTTTAAATGCAATCAGACCATAATACTAATATATTCCTTTTTAGTAAATTCATTTTAAGATTGTTCTGAGTTTCCTTAAATCTAGATGTGTGTGCAATGGGTAATCACACACTTTTCCATTTTGATATTAATGGACTTTTAAAAACATATGTTTTAAATGTTGTAAGAATTGATTTTGTATATGCAGAGTCTAAAGATTGAAATGAATTTCCTTCTAAGGTAAATTTTATTCACCAGATGAGAGGTTTGTTACATATTTCTAATTTATCATATTTGATAAACTTATAAGAATTTAGTATAATCTGCTCCTGAATAGTTTTCATTGACTAGTGTAAGTTGAGTCTATCCTGAGTATAATAGAGTTAAAATTTGCCACAATAAAATAAGATTATATATCTGGGAATCTAATACCACCATACTCCAATAATTTTATATGATTTCTATAAGCAATTCTTGGCTTTTTAGGATACTTTAAGAATGAAGTTAACATTTTTTCCATTTTCTTTAAAAGTTTTTTTGCCAGATATTAAAGTTATTGAATGCTCTCTCTCTCTCTCTCTCTCTCTCTCTCTATCTATCTCTATCTCTCTCTCTCTATATATATATATATATAAAAATTATCTTGGGATATATATATATATATATATATATATATATATATATATATATATATATATATATATATAAAATCTTGGGATATATATATATATATATATAAAATCTTGGGTAATATAATAATTTTAATAAGTGCTAACCTATCCCGAAAAGTACAAAAAAAATTCCATTTTTTAATAGAAGTAACACTTCTTATTATTAATAATCTTACTCACATCTTCATATATATTTTATTCCTAAATACTTTAGTTATTTTCCTTCCCAGTTATATTTTTCTTTAAGCTTACTATCTTGTAATTGATTTACCAATAAAGGTTCAGTTTTATTAAATTTCTGTAGCGATACATCTTTAAACTTTTCACTTTTCACTTCCCTCATCTATGTCTTCAATTGAATAAGTTAAATCTCCTTTAGTTAGTAAAATATAATCTGTAACAAGCTATATTTTAGATTGACAAGCTTTGTTAATTGAGAATCCATTATTTTTTTCATTCCCTCATACTATTAGCTAAGAGTTCAATAACTAATGCAAACTGTAGAGGAGACAGGGACTCCCTTGCTTTGTGCCTTTATTTAAAGTGAATCCTTGAGAAATGTAGGATCCAATTTTAACATATGTTTTGGTGTCTCTACATAGGTTTCTTTTTTAATATTCCAATGAAGTGCAAAGATTTCAAATTTTTTAGCAAGTAGTTCCAATGTACAAAATCAAAAACTCTCTCAATATCTGAGCTAATTAGGGCCAATTTCTTGTCCATTCCTTTTGTTAAATGTAAGATAGTTACCACCTTTTCTATATCACCATATGCTAATCTATTGACTATAAATCTTGTTTGATTTTTATTAATTGATTATCCACTATAGTTTTTAATCTAGAAGTAAAGATGAAATAAATATTTTATAGTCTACATTTAATAATGAAATAAGTCTATGCAAGGAAACTAAGTTATTATCCTTTCCTTGTTTGAGTATAGGTGATAGTCCAGAAAATTTCCATGAGGAAGGAATTGGTTTTGTCACTCTGAATTATCCTGAACATGTCACTCAGTAATTCTAAAATATTTAATGGAAGCAGACTATATAATTCCATACTTAAACCATCTAGTCCTGGAGCTTTACCATTTCCCCATTTTTAAACCTTCTTTAACTTTTGTTAAGGTAAAATGCTTATTCAAGAGAGATAGTTATTGGTCAATAGGTTTATTAATAACATTTTCTTTAAATACTTATCAATTTTGTAATGATCAGGAATATTATTTTTATCTTTATTAACATCCTCATGGATTCTTTTAAAAATAATAAACATTTCCTCTATGTCTGAAGTAAGCTTATTAGTGTGAGGATTTTGGATATTACTTGATTTGATGGGGGATAGATTGGGTACCTACGTATGTAGAGATTGCTCAGCCTGTAAGAATATTCACAGTGGTAGAAGCTTCATACACCCATCTAAGAGTTTCAGTTTTAACAGCAGTTAATATGCTGATTGTACAACATCTAATGTAGTGTATCTTGCCTATTGCACAGTATGTTTTAGTTTCTACATAGGTAAGACTAACAGGCGGTTGAAAGAGAGAATACTGGAACACTACAGGGACATCAAGAATTGTAAAGAGAGTAGTGCTATAGCCATGCATAATAAGAATGAGGGACCAGACCATAATTTTAAGTTTCTTGTTCTACAAGTCCTGCCAGAGAGATTGAGAGGGGGCAATTTGTCTAATGACACAGAGGTTGCAGAACAAAAATGGATTATGTTGTTTAATGCAGATAAACCACCAGGTCTAAACAATATGGTGTCCTTAAAACCATTCTTAAAAGCTTGTCCAATTAAACATTAACTGTTAGGAGTTTAGAATTTTAATGTATAATTTTATTTATTGCAATCTATGTTCTGTCATTATGACATACTAAATTGTTTATGTATTCCTTATGTATATACATTTTTATCTACATATGTACACGTATATATTTATATATATTTATATATATTATTTTTTCTTTTCTATATATTTATATACACACATGCATACATATTTATACTTACATAGATACTGTTATATTCGGACCTGCCTTTTCATACACATACATATTATATTTTACATGGTGTTAGTGCACTATATATATTTATATTTATGTTGCATGTTATAGTTCATGTTTTAATATTTTTACATAGTAGGACATGGTTTTAGCAATTTTAATATGGTATTATTAACCATGACTCATATATATATATATATATATAATATGTGTTTTAATATTTATGAATTTTTGAACCAGATATATGTATATTCAAGATATACTACAGTGAATCATTTTAAAGCATTTGTATTTAACATTGTATCTTTAAGACTTAATTGATAGCATGTGCTTCTACTATATAAGGAATGAATTATTTTTGTGAGTTGTCTGATGAAGGGGCATATCCCTGAAAGCACTTACCTGTTCTATAATAAACTTCCTAGCTGTGGTACAGTTGGTGTTTGTTTATTTTTATATCAGTTTGTGAGTTCCTTTCACTTTTTCTTCTTGGACGGTTTTGTTTGGAACTCTATATTGGGTGTTTACCAGGTTGTTTTTTTTTTTTTTTTTTTTTTTTTTTTTTTTTTTTTTTGCTTTGTAATATGTTAAGTGATCTTTAACCTCTCTTGCACCTACTCCATGGATCCAGAAAAAAATAGTGTATACGGTTTACTATTATATTTAATTACTACAAATTACAGTGGGATCATTAATGGGTTCCATGACCTTAGTCATTATGGTAGATTTTCTCCAATGTATAAGAGTTCCTCTACTCTTTTTGTAAAAGAAGTAGATGATAACATCTCATAACCTATGTTATTTAAATATTGTATATATTTATCGGTCAAGTGAGTTTCTGGCAAGAATATAATGTCTCCTATATTTAATTTTAGATATCACATTAATGATTTGTTTTTGTTGCCATTATTTAATGTGTATACATTAATAGATAATATATTAAAACTATCCATACTGTGTATTTGAAAAGATTTCTTTTAAGAGCTAATATGATACTTTTCCATCATATTAATTTAGTTTTATATAAGACTCTAATGCATTCCTCCAACACTATCTTAACATTCCACATTTTAGAACTCTTCCTTTCTACAAACTAACTACTAAAACTCATAAATAACAAAAACATAAACAAGTCTGCAAGTATAATATATATATATATATATGTATATATATATATATATATATATATATATATATATATATATATATATATCTTACTAATAAAACAGAACTTACCATGGATACCAAAGTTCCTAGTTTGCCTATTAAATAGACAAACTATTATAATATCTGTCTACCTACCAATACCATCAAAAAACTAGCCAAAAGCTATAGTGACTTACAAATAATTCATATAATATTATATATACATTAAAAAATAATACAATTCTATTAATTTTATATATTTTGTCTTTTAAAACTGTTCTCTCGATGTTATATAAAAGTTTAATGACACATATATTAAATAATCCAAAAAATAGTGTACTTTATACCTATTTATGTGATAGAAGTATAAATTATCCATTAAAAATTCCTAAATTGTTCACTTATTCAATATTAACTAAATCCCTAAATATATAATTAGGACAGAGTGGGACCTGAAGAGATAAAGATATCTGTAAACTATTACACAACAGGAAAATCAATGCACATATATATTTGTTATGCTAAAAGACACATACATATTTTATAGATCTAACAAAAGCTCTGAATTAATTTTAAAAGTGTAAGTGTCTACATCTTAAAATTGTGTAACACTTGTTCTTTTTAAACACCTTTATTGAATTATTACTTGAGACATAGACAAATTTACATTAATATAAAAGTAATCAAACTATATTAGTAATTTCAGTTTACAAACATTATTCTTCACATCTATTATTATATACCATATAACCTAAGCAACATTACATAAATTGTTCCACTACTGCCTTTTTTAAGCAAGAAATATCTTTATTAAACAATCACTTACAACAAAACACTATTAATATGATAAATATCAACATTTTTTAAAATAATTTATCTTATTAAATTAATTCATAAAAATATGTACATTATTGAGAAAAAAGAGAATTTCTTGCTATTTGTATTCATACATCACAATGTGCTTAATTTAAATCCCACTCTCCCTTTCTGGGTTAAAACATATTGAAAAATATGCTTTATTTTCTATCAAAATAGATGTACTGATTCAACAATATAACACTCAGATTTCAGCTCTGACTTATGAAATGCATTATTTCATGTAGTCTTTGTGAATCTAATAACATACAATATGCAAAAAACTTCAAAGTTCACATGACCAAACTTCAAATTTCAGCTTTCAGAATATTTTCAAATATTTTTATATAATTTTCTATATAAATTATATATGATCTTGTACATTCACATTTCTGCCATATGCAAATATATGTAATACAGATCTTTCTTACAATCATTTTATTTAAATATATTTTGCCTGTCTTAATTGCCTACTGATATTCTACTTTGTTCCATATAACTTTTATTTCTCAAATCTCCCATCAAAGAGCTATTTAATCATCAGCTATCTGTTAGAGAGTAGTGTATGTGTATGTAATTCTTAACTTACTGATGCTGCTCTGTTATTAATCTTACATAGTAAATATTTCAGTCCTTGGGCATTTGCATATTATTAATAAGGTGTTTACTCTTATTATTAGTTCTATTATTACAAGCAATCTTGACTATATATAAAATAATAACCGAAGGGAAGGCCAGCAGCCAAGTTCACTCGATAAACAATAATTTATTAACCAAATTAAATACACAGTTAAGTGCTTTCATCCCTTCCTTAGAGATTTCTTCAGAACAATGTTGTTGCATCTACTCAACATTCAAATACAGCCATCAATTACCTAACACTAACACTAAGTAATACCTATTAAACATGCTATTAACAAGTTCCCCTATGAAAAACCTTTTTAAACATTTTTATGTACATTATTTTGCTTAAAAATAAAAATAGTTTTATATAAGACTCTAATGCATTCCTCCAACACTATCTTAACATTCCACATTTTAGAACTCTTCCTTTCTACAAACTAACTACTAAAACTCATAAATAACAAAAACATAAACAAGTCTGCAAGTATAATATATATATATATATATATATATATATATATATATATATATATATATATATATATATCTTACTAATAAAACAGAACTTACCATGGATACCAAAGTTCCTAGTTTGCCTATTGAATAGACAAACTATTATAATATCTATCTACCTACCAATACCATAAAAAAACTAGCCAAAAGCTATTGTGACTTACAAATAATTCATATAATATTATATATA
This sequence comes from Protopterus annectens, assembly GCF_019279795.1. Lineage (NCBI taxonomy): Eukaryota > Metazoa > Chordata > Ceratodontiformes > Protopteridae > Protopterus > Protopterus annectens. The sequence goes on from NC_056739.1 coordinate 1,562,756,193, forward strand.
CATTAAAAAATAATACAATTCTATTAATTTTATATATTTTGTCTTTTAAAACTATTCTCTCGATATTATATAAAAGTTTAATGACACATATATTAAATAATCCAAAAAAAAGTGTACTTTATACCTATTTATGTGATAGAAGTATAAATTATCCATTAAAAATTCCTAAATTGTACACTTATTCAATATTATAACTAAATCCCTAAATATATAATTAGGACAGAGTGGGACCTGAAGAGATAAAGATATCTGTAAACTATTACACAACAGGAAAATCAATGCACATATATATTTGTTATGCTAAAAGACACATACATATTTTATAGATCTAACAAAAGCTCTGAATTAATTTTAAAAGTGTAAGTGTCTACATCTTAAAATTGTGTAACACTTGTTCTTTTTAAACACCTTTATTGAATTATTACTTGAGACATAGACAAATTTACATTAATATAAAAGTAATCAAACTATATTAGAGCTTCAGCTCTATTCAGTAGCATACCGCCTGCTCAGAGGTGATCTCTGCCTGACGTACAAGGCCATATCCAATCAGGATCTGATGGACATGCTCCACCTCAAAAAATCCAAATCCATCAGGACCACGAGAGCTAAAGACTTAAACCTCGGCACAAGTATGAATAGGACATGCTGGAGGGATAGATTCATAACCCAGAGGCTTCCCATGCTTTGGAACAGGATCTCAGTTCGTATTAGGCAGAGCCCCTCACTGACTCTTTTCAAGAGAAATCTTGATGTGTGGATGGGAGATCGTAAGTTTACCCCAGGGGTCACATCTGTGTCACTGCTAGACAGGGGCACAGTAAACTAATTCTATTATATAAGGGGACCTTCATTGTGTCACTACTAGACAGAGGCACAGTATTCTAAATTTATTCTGTACAATTTTTGTACCATTTCATGGGGTGGCAAAAGCCACATCACTATGGCTAGGCTTACAAATGCCCCAGGGCAGATAGCCTAGTACTATACTATGAAACTATGAAACTATTTCAGTTTACAAACATTATTCTTCACATCTATTATTATATATCATATAACCTAAGCAACATTACATAAATTGTTCCACTACTGCCTTTTTTAAGCAAGAAATATCTTTATTAAACAATCACTTGCAACATAACACTCTTAATATGATAAATATCAACATTTTTTTAAATAATTTATCTTATTAAATTAATTCATAAAAATATGTACATTATTGAGTCAAAGAGAATTTCTTGCTATTTGTATTCATATGTCACAATGTGCTTAATTCAAATCCCACTCTCCCTTTCTGGTTTAAAGCATACTGAAAATATGCTTTATTTTCTATCAAAATAGATGTACTGATTCAACAATATAACACTCAGATTTCAGCTCTGACTTATGAAATGCATTATTTCATGTAGTCTTTGTGAATCTAATAACATACAATATACAAAAAGCTTCAAAGTTCACATGACCAAACTTCAAATTTCAGCTTTCAGAATATTTTCAAATATTTTTATATAATTTTCTATATAAATTATATATGATCTTGTACATTCACATTTCTGCCATATGCAAATATACGTAATACCGATCTTTCTTACAATCATTTTATTTAAATATATTTTGCCTGTCTTAATTGCCTACTGATATTCTACTTTGTTCCATATAACTTGTATTTCTCAAATCTCCCATCAAAGAGCTATTTAATCATCAGCTATCTGTTAGAGAGTAGTGTATGTGTATGTAATTCTTAACTTACTGATGCTGCTCTGTTATTAATCTTACATAGTAAATATTTCAGTCCTTGGGCATTTGCATATTATTAATAAGGTGTTTACTCTTATTATTAGTTCTATTATTACAAGCAATCTTGACTATATATAAAATAATAACCGAAGGGAAGACCAACAGCCATGTTCACTCGATAAACAATACTTTATTAACCAAATTAAATACACAGTTAAGTGCTTTCATCCCTTCCTTAGAGATTTCTTCAGAACAATGTTGTTGCATCTACCCAACATTCAAATACAGCCATCAATTACCTAACACTAACACTAATTAATACCTATTAAACATGCTATTAACAAGTTCCCCTATGAAAAACCTTTTTAAACATTTTTATGTACATTATTTTGCTTAAAAATTTTTAGCAAGAATAAAATCATTTTAAAATATGTTAATTAACATTGTATAAGTATAACAATCAATTTAAATTAGCCCAAAACATTATTCATTTTTAAAATACTATTCAAATTCACCATCTCATTTATACCTGGATACCTAGTGGCATCCAGGGACAATTGCCATTTCAGTTCACATACATCTAAAAATTCACTCAACCCCTCCTTGTTGATCAATTCTTATTTGTTGTATTATTAAAAACTTAAAAGAATGACTTGTATATTCTATAAGATGCCTACCTAATGCATTTGTATTCTTTAAGTGTCTTATATCCAATAAATGTTCATAAATCCTGTTTCTAAACCATCTACAAGTTTTTCCTATATAGAATACTGGACATGAAGAACATTTTGTATGTACACAACATTTTTACACTGTCAGTTATAATAACTTTTTATAGCAATGTGCCTAACATTTAAATTGAGACTATCTTCAGTAACAAAAATGTGAGAACAAAGTAGCACCATAACACCTTGATCTGCTCCCCTGCTCCAAAATGTCTTTGAAGCATCTATCTCTCCTAAAAACAAATTCAGTTTTTTTTTCTAAAATACTTAGACATGTTTCTGTCCACTAATAATAATTCCCAATTCTTTTCTATAAGTTGACATACCCTGTTTGCATCCTTATTGTAGGTGGTGATGAAACTATAATTTGCATAAATATTATTGTCAAACCCAGAATTACTTATTTCCATTGTAACTGTTTTATTTAGGGATCCTAATATAGGTGAATAAAACCCACTTTTTCACCTATTCAATACTTCTCCTTAACAGTGGTTAACAATTCCACAGGATAACTTCTTTTTCCAAACATGTCTAATATAAAATTAACCTCATCCAAAAATTCATTATCCAGAGATAACGTTTTCGCAGCACAAACCAATTGCCATTTTCCTATAGATTTATTTTGAAATTCAGGGTGCCAACTATTATATTCTAGATACAAATTTGAAAACGTAGGTTTTCTATATATTTTTGAAACCAAGATCCTCCTTTCTTTGTCTATTCTCAATTCAACATCCAGATAAGTTATTTTTGTTTGACTATATTCATAAGTAAACTTAAAACAATTCAAGGTATCATTGATATATTCCAAAAATTGCACTAAAATGTCACCTGGTCCAATCCAAATCAAGAACATTGTAAAAAAATCTGGTATAATTCATAACATACTTCATGTACTCAGATTTAAAAATGTAACGATCCTCCCAGTATGACATAACATAATTTGAAAAAATAGGAGCACAAGCTGCCCCCATTGCCACAGCAGTCGTCTGACAAAAGTATTACCCTTCAAACCATAAGGCATTCTTTAGTTACATCCATAACCTAAAAGGAAAGGCCCAGATTTGTGCTGAAATGGTGGTTAATGATACCACATATATTGAGCCTGTGGACATAGCTAAGCTGTTGGTCGACAAGTTCTGTGAAAATTTCACTCCCTTGTTCCCACCATACATACCATAATGACATTTGTACCACTTGCCCCCTACCTTGTATCTCTAAAGAGCAAGTTGTAAACACCCTGTCTAAGGCCAAAAGCATAGCATCTATGGGACCTGATAACATCCCAGGCTGTGTCCTACATGGGCTCCAACAAGAATTAGCAACACCATTGAGTACTTTTTTTAATCATAGTCTAAGCACCAGCTTTATCCAAGCTTAATAGAAGATGGCCACCATTATTCCCTTGCACAAAGGTGGTGCTTCCACTGACCCAGGAACTATAGACCTATTAGCCTGACTAGCGTTATCTGCAAGGCCATGGAGTGAGTCATCATGGCCCTTATCAACAAAGATATAAGTAATTTCCAAACACTTGACCCTACTCAGTTTGGATTTGTCAAAGGGAGATCATACCTGTTAAACCTGGTGGCTTCTTTGAGATAGTCACCAAGGCCCTGGATGAGGGGGAAATCTATGCATACAGCCTACCTAGTCTTAGCCAAGGAATTTCACACTATCCCCCACTCAGGCATCATTGATAAACTCACTCAGCTAGGTATCAAACCATATATCATTAGATGGGTTGCTAAATGACTCATTGACAGAACCCATATAGTTAAAACAGGGGAATCCACCAACAGCAGACCTGTAACCAGTTGTGCTCCACATGAATCAGTCCTGGGACCTCTACTGTTTGGAATCTATTTCTCTGAAGTACCAGCAAAAACTAAAGGTCTGTGGCTAACAACATTTGCTGATAACTGCAAACTGGGAACGGTCATAGAATCTCCAAATGATGTCAACATCCTACAAGAGGGTGTTACACAAATAAATGATTGGTGCCTAAGTCATGACCTTAAATTCAATGCAAAAAAATTTATTATAATCCCTTTTGGTAAGAACTATTTTCCTGGTAACTACCATGTCAATAGCAACACCCTATGTATGCACCAAGTGGTGAGAGACCTGGGTGCACAGGTTGACAGCAGCCTTACCTTTGATCACAATATCTCCACAGTGGAAAGAAGGGCATTCTGTATTGCTCATCTCATAAGTAAGAGCACTGCCTCCAGAAAAAAAGAAGTTATAACCTGCCTGTACTCTTCCCTCATCAGGCCAATAATTGAGTACAATGCCCCTTTTGCTATGTACCTTTCGAAGCATCTGCAGCAATTGGAGAGACCACAAAGGTTCTTCACGACAAAAATTCAAGGTCTTCAGCATCTATCCTATGTGGATCATCTGAAATCACTGTCATGTTATTCTGTTTCATACAGACTACTCAGAGGATATCTCTGCTTTGTATATAATGCAATCTCTGACCCTGCTTTACTGGAAATACTGCATATCCGCAAGTCAAATGGTACACGGGTTACTACCTCTAAAGAACTTAACCTTGTATGTGACATTAGTAAAACCTATTGGAGGGACAGATTTATCTCTCAGAGGTTACCACACCTTTGGAACAGATTCCCACTTCATGTCAAGACAAAGCACCTTATTGGCCCTCTTCAAATGCAATCTGAACGATTGAATGGGTAACCATAAATTCACCTCGGGGGTTCCATCTGTGTCCCTCTTGGACAGGAGCAATAGTCAAGCAGACAGTTGGGTCATAGATCATGGAAATGAGGGTAGAACCTGGCTAGGTGTGTAAGGGCCCTAGGGCCATAAGCCTAGTAAAAGACTAGTAACTTCCTATGATCCTATGATCCTAAGGAATACTACTGTATATTTACCATGTGGCTGCGAGGGTAAATCCATTTTCTGATGCCAAAATTATTTTTCAGGCAATACAAGTTCATTTCATTATATATTTATTTATTTATTAACACTTGCTTACTAGGATAGTCTTACTGGGTCAGCAATAGACCTCTTTTCAACAGAGACCTCAGGAAAAATATGCCATAAATAAATATAAAAATTGAAAAAGTACATGAAAGTGAAATAACTGCAATAATTTTTTTAGTAGGATAATATAATACTACAGAGTAAGCATATCAGCAAAGAGTAGCAAAGTAGGAGTTAATCTTAATATTAACAGTAAGTTGTATTAATAATTAGACACAATTGCATATACAGCAAATTAACTGTAGATAAGTTTTAAAAATCAATCACATTCATATACAGTTACAAATCAGTAGCGGAGCATAACATGGGGATAGTAGTTGCAATGCAGTACAGGGCATAAACCGAGATAGTATGAGTTCAAGAGTAATAGGCAGATAGATTGAAGATGAGAGTAGGTAAAGAGTGAAGAGTCTAGGTGGGCCTATATTATAAGCGCAAACACTTTGGTTGTCGAATACGGCATGATCGACATCTATTAAGCAAACGCACAATTCACTGAAACCCCAAAACGCGGAAATACAGATGACCGAATTGTTTTGTTTGGTCAACACCGTTCCACGCAGTGACAAAAATAAAACATACTTCCCACTACACCACTCGCTACATACTACCCACAAAAACAAAATAAATAAACCATATACATACACTAACTTAAACCCTACTTCTAACCCTACACTAAACCTTACATATATTACTATTTATGCACTTACCTTAACCCGCATCCTAACACTAAGGTCGATAACTATCACACACTTACCTTAATAAGCTATACCCAAACAAAATAAATAATCCACACACATACACTTACCAAAACCCTACTTCTAACCCTTACATACATTACTATCTATGCACTTACCTTAACCCGCAACCTAACCTTAAGGTCCATAACTATTGCACACTTAGCTTACGGAGCTATACCATGGAAGGGCCAACTATGCTGAATCGGGAATTCAAATTTCACAGTTTCCAGCATTCGGTGTACTCGCAGTTCGCTTAATAGGTGTCGATCATGCTGTATTCGACAAACTAAGCATTCATGCTTACAATATAGACCCATCTAGGTCTAGAGGAGTTAAAGTAAGTGAATTTTGGAAAAGAGAAAGGAAATAATGTCAGTATGGTGGGAAAGATTAGGAAAAGAATAGACAGCAAGATATAGAGCTGGAGGGGAGGGAGCAGTCATTGAATACCTAGATGACTTAGCCATCCTACAGGAAGGTTTACCCCAAATAAATAACTAGTGCTAAAATCATGGAATAAAACTAAATGCCAAACACTTAATTATTGTAGCCTTTGGGAAGTCATCTACTCCTGGGAACTACCACATTGTGAATACGCCCCTAAAAGTTGACCCAATTGATTGGGATTTGGGAACTTATGTGGACAGTGACTTTACTTTTGACCATCATGTGTCCATTGAAAGAAAGTCTGTCTATACTGCACAGCTCAAAACAAAGAGGCTATGTCTAGATCTTGGGATGTCATTGTCCACCTTTACTCAGCCTTCATTAGGACAGTCATTGAATTTAATACCCCTTTTGACATGTATCTTTCCAGACCTTACTAGAAGGATACAAGTTCTAAAAAACATGCCCTACATAGACAGACTCAAAGCCCTGTCATTATACTCAGTATCCTACAGACTGCTAAGAAGTGACCTGTGTCTAGCATACAAGGCATTCTCTGATCCAACACTGATGGATTTATGGCACATCAACAAGTCAAATCGCATTAGAAATAGTTGGTCTAGGGATCTAAACATCTTCTGAAACATCAACAGAACAGTTTGGAGGGACTGGTATATTTTGCAGAGGATACTACTACTATGGAACAGATTCACCATCCACAGTGCAACTTGCATCTACGGATGTGAAACATAAAATTTAGTTTTAGTATGAGGAATATAAAGAGGCAGTGCCTAAATGCTTTATCTGGTGCATTGTTCCCCTCAAATTATCTGTGGTGTGATCCAAATTATTCTTATTAGGGGCACATTTGTAAATTAAATGGTATAAGATGCACTAGCTCTAGGGGAACTCAACTTAGTATGTGACATCAACATGACTTGTTGGAGAGACAGATATGTCTCACAGAGGTTATCTCTCAATTCTGGTGAAGCATAGCCCCTCGCTGACCCCGTTTAAGTGTAATTTGGATGATTGGATGGGAAACGGCAAATTCACCCCCAGGAGTTTCAACTGTGTCCCTCTTGGACAGGGGCATTAGTTGTTGACTTAGTTCTGCTTATTACCGTGATATTCTTTGGAAAATGGGTTGTATTTAGCTATGCCTGTAAGGGCCCTAGGGCCATTAGTCTAGTAACCTCCTATGATCCTAATATATAATTATCAACCACAGGATTGCCAAGGCCAATCTCTAAGCAAATGGGATAGCTTAATTCAAGCACAAGTAAAATTGGCTAGGCTTAAAATGGCCCACAAGGGAAGCTAGCTTAGTGCTTACCTGTTGACCTAAAAGTGGAGAAAAATAAAGTAGGCAGCAATCATTTTGACTGTGGAGTATCAGTAAGAGTTAAAAATAGGGAAAATGAGTGGAAAAAGGCCTGCCATATGGCAAATATAACAGATTTATAAATTATTAATGTGCATGAGGAGAGAAGAGGTAGGAAAGGCTGTCTAGAAAGGTGAAGACAGTGTGATGTTAGCCTGGTGTGGAACAAGATCAGAATTATGATTCCAGTAAGTATTGTCTGAGTTGAAGTTTGACAAGTTTGTTTTCACCATTTTGTCTAAGTAGTAGATCAGATGATTCCTCATCTAGACACATATGAGTATGTGGAGTCATCAGATAAATTATTAGATGGAGTTATATAGAGAAGCAGTTTGTTAGTGGAGCAAAATGGAGCTATTTGGGGAATAGCAATGAAGAATGTTGCTTAGAAATGGCCATTGGTCAAGTTTGCAGATTAGTTTGCATGTGGTTAGTAGCCATGAGAAGCATAAAGTAAAAATAAAAAGAAGCCTTTTCAAGTGATAAATCAAAAATATGAGGCAAGCTCAAGGATAGCTGAGATGCAAGTGAGGTGGAGAGGTGGGGAAGATACATGGCTTTATGCTGTATGTATACATTCATTTATTTAATCACAATGAGACATCTAAGGTATAGACAGTCCAGGAAGTGCCTGCAATTGCTGGGCATGTGTGAGTGTGTATGTGTGTGTGTGTGTGTGTGTGTGTGTGTGTGTGTGTGTGTGTGTGTGTGTGTGTGTGTGTGTGTGTGTGTGTGTTATGAGTCATCCAACAGCAAATACATATCTTACAGTAGCTATGAAACATTAGGCAGAGGAAATATTTTCCATCAAAAGTATATAAACATGTATTTACTAATAGTAAACAAATACAAAACAATTTAGCAGAGAAATCATTTTTTAAGCACGATAATGCCCTTCACTGTGGTTGTTGCATAGTTTCATAGTTTAGTACTAGGCTATCTGCCCTGGGGCATTTGTAAGCCTAGCCATAGTGATGTGGCTTTCGTCACCCCATGAAATGGTACAAAAATGCACAGAATAGATTTAGAATACTGTGCCTCTGTCTAGTAGTGACACAATGAGGGTCCCCTTATATAATAGAATTAGTTTACTGTGCCCCTGTCTAGTAGTGACACAGATGTGACCCCTGGGGTAAACTTACGATCTCCCATCCACTCATCAAGATTTCTCTTGAAGAGAGTCAGTGAGGGGCTCTGCCTAACATGAACTGGGATCTTGTTCCAAAGCATGGGAAGCCTCTGGGTTATCAATCTATCCCTCCAGCATGTCCTATTCATACTTGTGCCGAGGTTTAAGTCTTTAGCTCTCGTGGTCCTGATGGATTTGGATTTTTTGAGGTGGAGCATGTCCATCAGTTCCTGATTGGACATGGCCTTGTATGTCAGGCAGAGATCACCTCTGAGCTAGCGGTATGCTACTGAATAGAGCTGGAGTTTCTTTAGTCTGGCAGAATAAGACATATGTTGGAGACCCTTGATCCTCCTGGTGAGGTACTTTTGTGGTCTCTCCAGCTGTTGCAAATGCCGGGTGAGGTACATACCAAATGGGGCATTGTACTCAACCATGGGTCTGATGAGGGAGGAGTATAGGGGTATAATGACATCCTTGGATCTGGATGTGAATCACTTCATGATAAGGTGTGCATAGTAGAATGTTTTTCTAACCACTTTGGCAATGTGGGTGTCAAATGAGAGGTCGCTGTCGACTTGGGTCCCTAGATCTCTGATTACTTTTTCCATACTCAGTGGGTTGCTGTCTATGTGATAATTTGTGGGTACTTTGTTTTTCCCAAAGGGGATGACTATACATTTTTTGGCATTTAGTTTAAGGCCATGACTCCGGCACCAGTTGTCCGTTTCTGTGAGGCCTTTTTGTAGGATGTATGTGTCCGCTGGTGTATCAACTATGGCGCCTAGTTTGCAGTCATCTGCGAACTTTGTCAGCCACAACCCTCCCATGTTTGCTTTAACATCTGAGAAATAAATGCCGAACAAGATAATTAATGCAATATCCAGGAGTGAAGTGACCCTCTGCTTGTTGCTTGGGTCTCACAACAACCACGGGCAGTTCATTTGTTTACCAGTAATGCCCACCCTGTCAGGTATTATTGCTTCCAAAACTAATCTCACACACACACACACACACACACACACACACACACACACACACACACACACACACACACACATGGAGAGGCATGCAGGACATGGCTCTTCATCCCCCCGCTTACCTTCACCAAGGTTTGGAACTGGTTTTTGAACCCAGGACACCGACACAGCAGGCAGTGGTAAACCCCCTTGTCCTATGTGAGCAGGGGGATAATGGACACCATAATGTGCAGCAAAGTGTGTCTTGAAAAGCAGAACATCATACACATGGAGCTGGGGACCCAGGCATAGTTCTCAACAAATCAGGAATAAATCTTCACAAAATCAGGGACAAATGCAGAAATAATCAATGACAATTAGGGACACTTTTAAAACAGTAGTAGTACTATTAACCTGAGACATTGACAGAGTGAGGAAATGTGAATTACTATGCATTCTCTGAAGTAAAATAAGTCTATAACACTAATTATTGTCATTGTTTATTAAGTGTAATTCAGTAACTTTTCGCCAAAAGTACATGGATTGGATTCCTCAGTACTGACTGTAGGTGTGCATGTAGTGTAAGAATATAGTTATATGTATATCCTACAGTGGGATGGTGCTTGATTCAGGATGAGCTTCTATGCTATGAGCCAAGTCAGTGCCAGAATAGGCTCCAGCTCAGTTGTGACCTTACAGTAATAGATTAAACTGCTAATCAGCAAATAAATGAATGAATAAAAATGGCATTTTTTTCATCTTGCCTTCAAGCATCTATTGCAAGACCACCAGTTATTGGAGAGCCCACATTCTGCCTCTTTGGGATTAGTGCTTCTGTTTTCTCCTGGTGAGAGAAGGAGTACAGGGACATTATTTCCTGGAGACTGCTGATCACCGGAAAGCCTAATAACTGCTTTTTAGGTGACATCTTGGAATCTGTGCTTATATTCTGATCCTGGTGAGAGAAGGAGCAGAATGCATTGATTTCTGACTGTTTCTGGTTGGAGAGTGAGTGTCTGTGCTTAACGTACCTGATTAGTTTGTTTGCTATTCTAGGCATCTACTAGAAAAAGGTTACAACCCTATAGACACTTGCATCATCTGAGACAAGACTGTGGATCATCAAACAAGCTGTGGCCTGCATTTCTTCTTGAGATTGGTGCTAACATCTTGCTTCTGGTGAGAGAAGACGCAAAGGAGCATTGTATCCCAACAGAGGTAAGCTGTGGTGAGACCAGCATTAGTAGTAGCCAGGCAGTACCATTCATGTGACTCCGCTGTTTTTATAATTTTTGACAAAATGATTCTTTGTTTTCAGTAAGTACTGGTTAATTTGTTTCTAACTTCATAATATCTGCCTAAATACTTCATCCTTAAATTTTCAGGGTCTATGTACTAGTTTCCCCTCAAGTGTTTGGCAGTGCTCTGTACAGACTCACACAGCATGAGTGCCATTTTTCCTGTAAAAGCACAACTGAAATTTCTCCAATATCTAGTTGCACACAGGACAACTACTTTGCAGTGACAAATACTGTCCACATAGTTGCAAACCATATACTCCTGAAAGTGATTGATATTCTCATGCCAACAGTCCAATCAATGCAAAAGGGTCTGTTGCCATGGATATGAACTTTCCTACTTCTCCGTTACTGGCTTGGTGGATATGGGCATCCTGAGGCAATGAAGAAATTGCCTCATGTTTAATGACAACCAGTTCATTCTCAAAAATCTGATATTGTATGTGAGAGATGTATTTACACAACATCACTGGAGGCAAAGCTCTCACATAAAAGTACTCCTAATGTCAATAAGGTTGTCAGTAATACAGATGCTGCACCCATCACACACAATTCAAAGCAGACATATAAACCCACATATACTGAGGCACTTATATGTAACCTTCCTAAACCACAAAGACCTCCTAGACAAAGTGACATATGAAATACCCTTAGCCCCAAACACACTCTTTCCAAACAACACCCACATCAACACATAGAGCTACATCATATGGAGCCTCTACCTCTAAGCCCATAAGGCAAATCAACACACAATCCAACATTCTAGTCATTGGAGACTCTGTCATGAGACACACTGATGTCCCTCTCATCAGGCTGAGTAAAGACAAAGTTACAGTCAGTTGCTTATCAAGGGCTAGGATCCACCACTTTACACATGTTCTCAGGTCATTGGACCACAATTAACAATATGACTCAGTCATAGTCCATGTAGGAGTAAATGACCTGAGATATACCTCCCTAGACTATATGAAGAGAGACATCATAGAGTTCTCAGAATATGTGTCTCAGGCTGGTATGAGCCTAGCATTGAGTAGCATTTTACCTTCTCCAAGGATGATGGCACAATACGAACAAAAGATGATTGACTTTAATAACTGGCTTAGTTTCTGGTGTCATTCTAAGGTGGTGCAATATTTGTCAGCATGGAAGGAGATGGTCAACAGACCATGCTGCTTTGCCAGGGATGGTCTGCACCTCTCCCCTCTAGGCTTTCAAATATTAACTAAAACATTGTCTTCCCCCATAGTGCCTTTTTAGGCAATGCCAAACTGAAAGTACTTCCGAAATAGCAAATCAAAATCAAGAAAATCTAAAGGTATTACTACTCAGTGCTAGGATCCTAAACAAAAAACTCCACTCCCTGGAAGTTCTCTTTACCCTGGAGAATGCTGATGTCTGTGAGGTCTCTGAGATGTGGTTTAAAGCTGTGGAGAGCACACCAACAGTGCAATGTTATAATGCCTTCCACACATTTAAACCAGCTACTTCACAGGCAGGGACTAAAGGTGGAGGTGTCTCTATTTACATCAAAAATAAATATACTTCAAGGCTGGTCAAACATAACAATGCACTTGAGCTGCTCCATGTTCAAATCACCATAGGTAAAATCCAGTACCATTTCCTTGCAAGCTATAGGTCCCCCTCTATGACCCAGGAAACCCATATCATGTATTTAAACTTATTAAAAACAGAAACAATCCAACCCAATACCATTCCCTGTTTAAAATTCCCTGTTTAAAATCCGCCTCTGGGCGTTTTTTCTGGCTATACTGCTTAGACAAGCTCCTTCTGGTCTTGCAGAGTGGTCCTAGCTACAGAGAACTCAGAAAAGCGACTACTTTCTGGATTTAAGTATCTTTGCTGTTTTTTTACTTGGAATAGCTTCTGTAGCATACCATGAACAAGCTTAAACTGTTTTTTTAGCTGTTTGCTGCATTATTTTAAAATCTGAACTTAAAGTTACTTTTTAGTCAAATTTGATCGAAAGTTTGTTTGTTTGTTTGTTTAATTTAACTGTTGAGGCTGCCCACTAAAGTGTGCTAGCCTGTGTAACTTATTTATCACGGTTTCTGCATTTTCTGTGTGTTTCTATCAAAAAAACAAAAAAATAAAACAATAATCCTTGTTTTCCCGCCTCTCCTCGACTAGTTTAGACCATTTTACAGGCATTGCTGTATTCTGGGCTGTGGTGTAGTTCCTGTGTTGTCCATTACCTTACTTGGATAGAAGGAAGTTTCTTTGCTCACCAGTGGGAGTGGGGAGCCTTGAGCAGCCTACCTGTCCCTGTAGAAGTGACCTCAGCACAAGTGCTGTAGTAATTGGTTGGTTTGGACCATTTCTAGCTATTTTGTAGTTCCCTGTTTAAAATCCGCTTTTGCACGGCTTTGCACGTTTGTGTGCATAGCGCAGCACCGGTTAAACAAGGTTAAACTTCTTCTGGCTCCGCCAAGTCTGCTCTTCAAATTTTCCCTTAAGGAAGCTCTACTCTTAGTATAATCAGACTACTCACTATATTATAAGCCTAGCATTTGTTCTCAAAACATCTCTACTAAGTAAGCACTCTCGTACTAAGTAAAGCACTACATCCACCTACCACCCCTGTGAATATCCACTTCCCTTAAAGGCACAGCACTCCCTTATACTGTTCTAGCATGTCGAGTGGTAGATTACTGGCGTCCTCTCCAGTTCAGCTGGTTAATCTGGGTATCTTGAGACAATGCTACAATTGTCTCATGTACACAGACAACCCTCTCCTCCTCCCAACAAACACAAATACATGTGAGAGATGCAACTATATAGCCAAACTGGAGGCTGAACTCTCTCAACTCAGGGCTGGCATGACCAGACAGGAGGAAATGGTAACCACACACACAACAAACCCAGTCCCACATAGACCTACCACAACTGCAAACCAAACACATAAAACACAAAGACATACTCAGAGGCTCTAATAAAAAACTTACCAAAACAACAGAGGCTCCCAAAGCAGACATCCAAAAATCCACCACCTCAAAACAAAACACATGCAACACATACTTTAATAAATCAGTGTGTCAACCAATCACAGCCCTTAAGGCCAAACCCCATGCCTGATACACTAGTAATAGGTGACTCTATAGTCAGACACACTGATGTCCCGCTTACCAGGCTCAACAAGGAGAGGGTGACTGTGAGCTGCCTATCGGGAGCTAGGATCTGCCACATAACACATGCACTCAGGTCACTCCAAAGCAAGTACAAATATAACTCCGTCATTGTCCATGCTGGCGTGAATGACCTGAGACGTACCTCCCTGGACTACATGAAAAGAGACATAGAGGAGCTCTCCAATTATGTAGCCCAGGCTGGTATGACCCTGACCCTGAGGAGCATCTTGCCCTCACCAAGAATGATGCCACAATACAAAGACAAGATGATCAGCTTTAATAATTGGCTCAAGTACTGGTGTCATTCTAAGGGGATCCAATGTCTGTCTGCCTGGGATGACATGTTGGACAAGCCACGCTGTTTCGCAAGGGATGGCTTACACCTGTCACCACTGGGCTTCTGGATATTGGCTAAGGCTCTTGCCACCCCCATAGTGCCTTTTTTTAGGCAAGGCTCAAAAGACAAACCCGCCTCCTTAGAAAACAAAAATGGAAAAAAACTAAGGGTAATGCTGCTCAACGCCAGAAGTCTAAATCTCAAGATGCAGGCACTCGATGCACTCCTCAGCATGGAGAACATCGACGTCTGTGCAGTAACTGAAACCTGGTTCAAGGCTCCTGAGAGCACCCCAGTGCTACCAGGCTATACCTCATATCATGCTTTTCAGCCCCAAAACCTGGGCCGAACCACAAAGGGAGGGGGAGTGTCCATATTCATCAAGGACACCCACACCTCCAGGTTAGTAGCAACACATGAAGCATCAGAGACCATGCAGGTGCAACTAACCATAGGCAAAACTGCTATACAACTGGTAGCATGTTACAGACCACCCTCCTAATCTCAGGAACCCCACTTAGCCTTCCTGAAGACATTGGAGGATATGAATGTATCACAAAATACCATCATACTGGGAGACTTCAACTACCCAAACATAGATTGGGTACATTATTCTAGCCCTAACACCCTAGCCCAAAGGTTCCTGGAATTCATAAATTCAAATGCACTGAAAACAACTAGTCACCTCTCCCACTAGGGGAGATAATATACTAGACCTGATCATCACAAACATGGGGACAAAATGCTCCACACCGGAGGTACACCCCTCACTAGTGAGATCTGACCACAAGCTAATCACCCTGGATATACATATCCCACCTCCACCCCCAGCACAAAAGACCACAGTGAAAACCTTCTGAAAAGCAGACTTCACTCTTCTTAAGTCTGAGATGATATCCTTTAAGCCCACTGGGCCAGTGGATACCACATCCCACAATGCCGAATCCTTCACAAATGCTTTCTATGGACATCTCCAAGAATGCATGGATCATGCAATCCCAAATAAATCCAAGTCCCTCTCCACCAAAGGCAAGCGTCCTGTCTGGTGGACCTCAGCCATTAACAAATTGTATAACAAAAGAAGGAAGTTACTGCACGTCAGAGCAAAATCCCATAAAGGGAAGACATCTCTGATCAACATTAGCAGAAAACTACGTTCTCTCATAAAAACATCCAAGGCCAACTTTGAGAGAAAAATCGCTAAGGACACTAAAGATAACCACAAAGCCTTCTTCAGCTATATTAGAAACCTGGGCAGAAACCCTCAGATATGCTCAGAGTTAGTTCACAACAACAAAAAATACACTGAACCCACAGATATTGCCAACATTCTGGCTGACAGGTTCAGTGCAAATTTCTCCCCTCCCTCACCCCCAAAAGAAGAAATACTTATCCCAGCTGAATGTAATCTCCCTGTCATCTCAGATGTCCAAGTGAGAACCGCCCTCAACAAAGCTAAAAATACAGCATCAATGGGACCTGACGGTATCCCGGGTTGCATGCTACGTGAACTCCAAGAGGAGCTAAACCCGCACATAAAAATGCTATTTAACCTTAGCCTTACTACAGGATATGTACCTGAACACTGGCGTACAGCAACAGTGGTCCCACTCCACAAAGGGGGTACCTCTACAGACCCTGGGAACTACCGCGCCATAAGCTTAACCAGCCTGGTCTGCAAAGCTATGGAAAGAATCATTATGGAACTCATAAACAGAGACATAGGGGACCTACAGACACTTGACCCCACCCAGTTTGGCTTTGTAAAGGGCAGATCCTGCCTTTTGAACCTGGTTGACTTTTTCAAAACAGTCACTGGAGCCATTGATGAGGGCAAAGCAGTCCATACAGCCTACCTGGACTTGGCTAAGGCCTTCGACACAATACCCCACTCAGGCATCATAGATAAGCTCAACAGCTTAAACGTAAACCCTTATGTCACTAGATGGGTTGCAAACTGGCTAAAGGACAGAACCCATAAAGTTAAAATCGCTGGAGCAATGTCAGACTCAAAGCCAGTCACAAGTGGTGTCCTACAGGGATCTGTCCTGGGACCCCTCTTGTTTGGCATTTATTTCTCAGATGTTAAAGCAAACATGGGAGGGTTGTGGCTGACAAAGTTCACAGATGACTGTAAACTAGGCGCCATAGTCGATACACCAGCGAACACATACATCCTACAAAAAGGCCTCACAGAAAGGGACAACTGGTGCCGGAGTCACGGCCTTAAACTAAATGCCAAAAAATGTATAGTCATCCCCTTTGGGAAAAACAAAGTACCCACAAATTATCACATAGACAGCAACCCACTGAGTATGGAAAAAGTAATCAGAGACCTAGGGACCCAAGTCAACAGCGACCTCTCATTTGACACCCACATTGCCAAAGTGGTTAGAAAAACATTCTACCTTGCACACCTCATCATGAAGTGATTCACATCCAGATCCAAGGATGTCATTGTACCCCTGTACTCCTCCCTCATCAGACCCATGATTGAGTACAATGCCCCATTTGGTATGTACCTCACCCGGCATTTGCAACAGCTGGAGAGACCACAAAAGTACCTCACCAAGAGGATCAAGGGTCTCCAACATATGTCTTATGCTGCCAGACTAAAGAAACTTCAGCTCTATTCAGTAGCATACCGCCTGCTCAGAGGTGATCTCTGCCTGACATACAAGGCCATGTCCAATCAGGATCTGATGGACATGCTCCATCTCAAAAAATCCAAATCCATCAGGACCACAAGAGCTAAAGACTTAAACCTCGGCACAAGTATGAATAGGACATGCTGGAGGGATAGATTCATAACCCAGAGGCTGCCCATGCTTTGGAACAAGATCCCAGTTCATATTAGGCAGAGCCCCTCACTGACTCTCTTCAAGAGAAATCTTGATGAGTGGATGGGAGATTGTAAGTTTACCCCAGGGGTCACATCTGTGTCACTGCTAGACAGGGGCACAGTAAACTAATTCTATTATATAAGGGGACCTTCACTGTGTCACTACTAGACAGAGGTACAGTATTCTAAATTTATTCTGTACATTTTTGTACCATTTCATGGGGTGGCAAAAGCCACATCACTATGGCTAGGCTTACAAATGCCCCAGGGCAGATAGCCTAGTACTAAACTATGAAACTATGAAACTATGAAACTATATTCATGGGTGACTTTAATTACCCCACTATTAACTGGGAATTCTATATGACATCAAACATAGATGCACAGAGATTTCTGGATTTTGTAAACACAAGCTCCCTGGACCAGATAGTCAATACATCGACCAGGGGTGCAACCATACTGGATCTGGTCCTCACTAATATGGGAGAGTGCTGCACACCCCCCTACTATAATGTCTTCCCTGGTAAGGTCAGACCACAAAATGGTCTCCTTTGAAGTAAAAATAAAACCTGGACCCCCAGCTCAACCAGTAATATTCAGGAACTATACCAAGGCTAACCTCCAGCTGATAAAAGAGAACCTGGCAAAATTTCAAGCTCCTATAAACCCTGATAACACTTCTGCCTATACCCTGTACATGCATGTTAATAGCTGCATAGAGGCAGCTGTACCCACCAGGAAGAAGTACAGAACTAACTCAAAAAACAAGCCATCCTGGTGAATCACAAAATCAATCGATGTATAACAGGAAGTAGAAAATCATGGCAAAAATTAGGAGGTGCAGCACCTAGAAGGATAAAATCACTCTCATCAAACTAAATAAACAAGTCAGAGCATAAATAAAGTCTACCAAAGCCAAATTTGAGGTAAGTTTGGCCTCCCAAGCTAAAGACAACCACAAAGCATTCTTTAGCTCTGTCCACAACCTCAAAGGCAATAAACAATTGTGTGCAGAGCTCATTGTAAATGGAGCCACCTAGACTGAGTCAGAAGATATAGAAATCCTCCTGGCTGATAAATTCAGCTCCAACTTTACTCCCCTGCCCCTCAATCTTCCCCCAGGAAATATCATCAAGTATAACTCCCACTAATATCACTAGGAAACAGGTCCTTAATGCTCTCTCTAAGACCTAGAGCATTGCATCAATGGGCCCAGACAATATCACTGGATGCCTTCTAAATAGCATGAAACATGACCTATCAGGGCCTCTGGAATTACTATTTAACTGTAGCCTCCAAACAGGTTTTATGCCTCATGAATGAAGAGAGGCAACAGTCATCTATCTGCACAAAGGTGGGCCATCTATAGATCCTGGAAACTACAGAACCATAAGTCTCACTAGTCTTATATGTAAAGCCATGGGAAGAATTATCATGGAGATGATCAACAGAGATATAGTAAACCTCCAGATACTGGACCTAACCCAGTTTGGTTTCGTCAAGTGCAGATTATGCCTACTCATCCTGGTGGACTTCTTTGAGAAGGTCACCAAAGCAATGGATGAGGGTGAAATCATTCACACTGCCTACCTTGACCTGGCCAAGGCATTTGACACAATACCCCATTCAGGCATTGTTGACAAACTCAGGAGGTAGGTACAAATCCATATGTCACCCAGTGGATAGCCAGCTGGCTCAGAGACATGACGCAGGAAGTTAGAATTGGGGAGTCCACCTCTACAAAGAGGCCAGTCACAAGTGGAGTCTCTCAGGGATCAGTCCTTGGACCACTCCTTTTTGGCATTTACTTCTCAGAAGTTAAGGCCAATGTCAGTGGTCTCTGGCTGACTAAATTTGCAGATGATTACAAATTAAAAGCTGTCATTGAATCTCACACTGACACAAATGTTCTCCAAGAGGGGCTGACACAGACAAATAACTGGTGTCAGAGCCATGGACTAAAACTAAATGCCAAGAAATGCATAATAGTATCCTTTGGGAAGTCAGCCATTCCTGGTAACTATCATAATGACAACATACCCCTTAGAGTTGACCCAGTAGTCAGGGACTTTGGGACACACATAGATAGCAATCTAGCCTTTGATCATCACGTGTCTACAGTGGTGAGGAAATCATTGTATGTTGCGCAACTTATAAACAAAGGTATGGCATCTAAGTCCAAAGAAATCATTGTTCCATTGTATTCAGCACTCATTAGACCTATCATTGAGTATAATGCACCCCTTGGTATGTACCTAGCCAGGCATATCCAACATCTGGAGAATCCACAGAGGTTTCTCACTAAAAGAATACATATACGTATAAGTAGTATGTCCTAGCAGACCACCTCAAGGCCATATCCCTGCATTCTGTCTCCTACAGGCTTTTGAGGGGAGATCTATGCTTGGCATACAGGGCATTGTCAGACCCCACTCTGATGGACCTCCTGCATATCCACAAAACAAACTGTAGCAGAATTACCCACTCTAAAGACTTGAACCTTGCCTGTGATATAAATAGGACCTGCTGGAAAGATAGGTATTTATCCCAAAGACTACCTCATCTATGGAACAGACTCCCCATCCATGCGAAGCAGAGTTCCTCCCTAACCCAATTCAAGAGCAACTTGGACAATTGGATGGGAAACCGGAAATTCCTCCTTGCTTTGGTACCTATGTCTCTAATGCAAACAGGTAACCTGTAAATGGTTCATCTCCCAGGCCCATGCTTGCCCTTATCAAGGGTATCTGAACTTGTCAGAGATTTTGGATGCATGGCTAGGCTTAAAAAGGCCCTTGTGGCTGTTAGCCTAGTAAACCCCTATGTACCTATGAGAGAATGAATGAATGTTTAAGTGAGGTTTATGCGACATTGTTAACTGAGCTACTGCGGTGCATGTGTATATCAGTCAAGATTAGACTTCATTCTCTCTTTGGTGCACCTCTGTAAGGTAAAATGTAAGATAATCTTCATCATATTGATCACTGCTGCACTAGCCTTAGCTATATGGGTTATATCCTGCCATGGATATAACAGTCTTTCAGCTTCCAAGGATTCATGGCACTTTCCACATGCCCCAAACCACCAGTCAGCTCAAGCAAAGCTGACTAAAGACATGTTTGGGTGTCAAAACCTTCAGAGGTTTCCTATCTTTGAAGAGGTCACTGTTCTGTGGGCTTTTGAGGATTGACAATCATCTTGTGCTGTTTCTTTGTTGGGCAGATAAGTTACTTTCGGAGAAAACCCTTCCACATAAAGAAATGTTTGCTTTATTGTACTTTCCTGTTTTGTAAAGTTATTTTAAGCTACGGTTTGTGTTTTAATTGACAGACATGAGACTTTTAATTGGAGCTTACTTATTTCCTGTCAGTTCTGAAATTATTTAAAGTAATTGAAAACATTTTTTTTCTGTGGAGAAATTGTATTTATTTTACTTTTTGGGTTGGGTAAGTGTTTCAAAGCCTTTTTCCTGTGCTCTGTGAGGAACAAGTGATTTTTAGACTTCATATTTTACTGGCTTTTGCTGCTTGTTTTCACAAGAAAATAGGAACCATTTTCATCTTGGTCATGAACAAACTATCAGTCTCACTGTCAATCCTTCTTCCAGCCAGAGAAAAAGAAAACAAACACCTTTACCACCACAGCAGACTAGCAATTTGCTGCAGCCATAGGTGGGTGACTGTTGTGTGGCCATAGCTTGTGCTTCAGACCACTCATCTTTTCCCTGAATCCCTTTGGTGCAGTACATACAGTCTCTATGGGGAGGGGATTAGCCATGTCCTCTGCAGCTTTTAGGGTACCCTAAGTGGGCATGGGAGAGCTACTCTTGGTTGTGGGAGAGAGAACAGGGAAAACTTCTATGTTTGGTCAGAATATTGTGACCATCCCAGGGGAAGCATCTTGTGACATTAATAACTTTGTTGGCCCCATTTGTCCTGTCAAAAAGAAACAGAAAACTAAACATGTATCTACTTCTCCTCAAATTTACTTAGACATGAGTAGTAGAGGGATACTACTTTTCCTGAAGAGATTCAAGATTCTGAAGGTGGACAGGAAGATGAAGTGACACATATTGGGTTTTTTCTTCTGTTTTCTAATTCAGACTCAGAGGAGATCTCAGTTTTTGATTCTCCATGCAGTGGTTTCTCTTTCTCTGAGACTATTTCCAGAATGTGCCAGCATTTTCAGTATGAGAGCACAGAGGGTTTTCAGTCCCTCAAGAAAATGCTATGAGCTGTTACAGAAGGAATTTCCAGAACCCTCATATATTTCTTCAGCTCTGTAGGATGTATGTGTCACTGCTTACAAATTTCCTGATCGTCAGCCTGCTGCCCCTAAAAAGGCAGATAGAATGTGTAAAGCTCCTTAGTCTTAAGTTTTTATACACTCTTCCCAAACTTGACCCCGCAGCTATAGCTTCAATTAATCTTATTGCTGCTAAATATTTGGTTAATTCAACTCTTACTTTTTTCTGATAAGGTTGGGAAGATTATTTATGAGTAAGGGGAAATGTGTATACTTCAGTAACTTTGAATTTTAAAATTTCGAGTTGTCAGGCTCATATGTTCAAGTTTATTCTAATTGTGAAAATATGAGTAATGTCTTGGCTGCAGTTTCCTCTTATGAGAAAAGTCTGTTTAAATAATTTAGTTTTTTTCCATTTTACAAGTCACAACTCATTGTTTACAGTGTGTGTGTATGACTCAGTTGATACTTCTTCCAAGACTATGGCCACAGATGCTGTTTTGAAGAGATTTGCCAGGCTGTGTTCTCAGAACCTCCCAGATGACGTGAAAAATAAGATTCTAAATTCTCCTTTGGATAGCGATTTAATTTGTGGTCCCTCTGTTGCAGAGGTTATCAAAATGTGCAGTGAAAGGGGTAATCTCTAAGATTTTTCAGCCATCCTTTTCCATATTTTCTAATTGATTCTATAACCTCTCATCCAATTTTGTCAAAAACAAAATAAATAGTTTCCACAAAATGCAAGCAAACAGACATTTAAGAAGAAATGGTAGAGGGATTCTAAAAAGAATTCTGAAGCTCCCAATACCAAGGACAGTCCCACAAGTCAGAATGACTGTTTAAGGGACCTTCTCCCCCTCACACCTTTTCCCTTCCAGAAAGAATGAAACTTCACTTTGGCAACATATAGTTTCAGACAAATGGGTTCTGAAGATGATTTTTCATGATTACAGATGGCAGTGGGAGGAAATCCCATTTTTTCAAAAGGTAATTCCTTACTCACCAGATTAGAGTCCTTTATTCCCACTGTCCATCAACACATGCTGTCCTAAGAAGTAATAGAAGCAGTTTCTCCTTCCCAGGTTAGGAGAAGTTTTTATTAAAGGATGTTTTTAGTGCAACAAACTGTTTGTGACGGTGCCCACATTTAAAATGATGTCACTTCACAACTTGTTACCTAGTCTTCCTCATCTCAGTTTCCTGGTAACACTAGATTTAAGAGGTGCTTGTCATCACATCCCTGTTCATCCAGAATTCAGGTTTTTGTAAAGGTTTTATGTGTCTGAATCACATTATCAGTTCTCTGCCTTAACGTTTGGACTAACCTCTGCATTAGGAGTATTTACAAAGTGTCTTCCCCCAGTTATAGCTCACTGCATGCTATTGGGTATCCACATTTCTTCATATTTAGTTAACTTGCTTATCAATATAGAGTATTTTTCAAAGTGTTTAGAATCTTTCACTAGGGTGAGAAATCTCTTACACAAGCTGTGATTCAAAGAGAACATTCAAAAGTCTTTTTTGACTCCTTCACATATGATTGTATTCCTGGGGTGTCATTTAGACACCTCAGTTCAAAGAGTTTTTCTTTGAAAGAAAAAATAGACCTATATCTATATTTATCTCTAAGATTTATACCTTGGTCAGCTTAAGAGTATACCTCAGGATTTTGGGTTTCATGGTAACTATGATTTCATGATACCCTTGGCAAGACTCCACATGAGAATGATACAATGGGATCTGAAGTCTCTTTGGCCCCAGCACCAAGATCTTTTGTCTTTTCAAATCCCAGTGCTGGGGATTGTCAGAATAGAAATCACTTGGTAGAGAGAGCAAATTTCCCTACATTCAGATCTCCCCTTCTCCTTCCCTGCTCCAAATCAGTCAGTCACCACATACACCTCTAACTTTGCTTGGCAAGCAGTTTCAAGAGGGGAAAACTACAAGGTGTTTTGAACACCAAGGACAGATGCAGTCACATAAAGATTAATGAGAGATGCTTGCCATGATCAAAGCACTTAACTATCTTAACCACCTCTGGTCCCCTGGCCCTGTTCAAGTTGTTAACAGACATCACAGTCATGGGGTATATCAACAATTAAGATGATCCCCTTTGCAGACTACACATGTTAGCCTGAGATATAGCTTTACAGCACAATCTCACTCTACAGGCATCCTACATTCTGTCAGTACATACTTGTGTAGCAGACAAGCTGAGCAGGAGAAAAGCAGACCCTCACAAATGAAATGTAAATCAGGGACATTTCCAAGATTTGATCCATCTGTGGGGATCTTGTCAAGCAGACCTTTTAGTCTTCTCTCTGAACAATCAGTTGGCAAGATTGTACTCCAGGATGCCATACAAGAAGGCCCGGAAGACAGATTCCTTTTCCTTTCCTTTACTTGAACAGGAATATTCCTATATACTTTTCCACCCTTTCCAGTGATATTCAGGGTACTTCTGAAGATTGAGAAGAAATCTCTCAAGATCATTGTGGTGACTGACTTCCAGCCCAGGCAACCATTGTTCTCCCTTCATTTGGAAATGGCCATGAGCAATTACCACAAGCTTCCTCACAGGACTGATCTATTCACACAAGATCGGGGGTGTTTGATACACCCCAACCTCAGTCAACTTCAACTGACTGCCTGGATGATAAGATCTTAATTCCCTTTAGGCACCTGTTTACTGAGGATGTGTAGCAAGTACTAATGGGTTTTTGATAAACCTCATCCGCAATCAACTTCAACTGACTGCCTGGATGATAAGATCTTAATCCTTTTAAGCACCTGTTTACTGAGGATGTGTAGCAGGTACTAATGGAGGCAGGAAAGCCTGCTACTAGAAGATCATACATTAGCAAATGGGAAAAGTTTTCCTTTTGGTGCTAACAACATAACCAGCACCCATTCAGTGCTAGTTGTTCTCTGTTTTTAAACATTTTCTGTGAGCTACTGTTCTATTGCCTTTCCTTCATCAAGGTTCATTTATTGCCCATTTCAGCATGTCTGCCCATGGATCCTCCTCTTTCAATGCATTCTCATGTCAAAACATTTTTGAAAGGGGTTTTGCATAAGATGCCTCCAAGACAACTGGTGGCCCCTCCTTGGGATCTTAATTTTGTATTAGAGTAGCTAACACTTGCTCCATTTGGATCATCTAAACTAGAAAACTCTATGCCCTTAACATGGAAAACTGCTTTACTGATTGCTCTGCCTTTGCAAAAAGATTATATGAATTACAAGCTCATAAGGTGAGATAACCCTATCTCATTTTCCACAATAAGACAGGGTTTCTTTGAGAATTAATCCTTCTTCTATGCCTAAAGTGGTACCTGATTTTACTTTCAGCCAAACTATCTATATCTCTATTTTCTTTTCTGAACCTAAAAATGAGGGTGATAGGATACTCTATACCTTGGATGTCCACAGGCAACACAGGTACTATCTTGACAGAAATAAATCATTTAGATCTTTGGACCAGTTTTTCATGAAAATAAGAAGAAACAGCCTGTGTAAAAACAGACTATTTTCAAGTAGTTGTCTCAGGCTATTAACTTTTGTTAAACTCACCACAACAAAACTATTCCAGGCAGGGTCAAGGCTTTCTCTGTCAGAGCCTTGGCCTGATCTATGGCCCATTGGAAACAGTTGGATTCTAGAAATATTCTAAAATCAGCAATCTGGTTTCTATATATGTGTTTACAAGACATTACATACTTGATTCATTCTCTAGGTCTAGATCAGGCTTTGTTATGACCATTCTCCAGAGGCTCCTGGACCCTTCCCCTTCCACCTCCCAAATGCAGTAAGTTAGGGTAATCTACTCGTATAGCTAAGGCTACTGCAGCAATGATCAGTTTGATGGACATAGTACATGTGTGTAAGTAAACTTACCATAACAGTAGACCTTTTGAATGATCACTGCTGCAGTAGCCACTCCCTCCCTCCCTCCTCCTCCCTTGTTGTTTTGATGTTTTGTTTATGACAGGGTGTGGACTGTCACATTGTCAGCTCAACTATCTGGGATTTTGTAAATAATTATATGTCATTTGAGAATATTAATGTGATTTATATAGAAGTGTGACAGAAGGAGATATTGCCAGCCCAGCTATCTGGCATTTTGTAAACAGTTATATGTAATTTGTGAATATCAGGAGGATGCAATTGCTTGTGTTACCACTATAGTAGAACTGTATGTCATATTGCATAGATGTGTGCTGAAGAGATATTTTTGTACACTATTGTAATTGTTTAGATGTATGTATTTTAACAGGAGATTAGCTTGCAAAACTTATTTTAGTTGAGATTTCTGTACTTTATTGATGGGCCATAAACAAGAGAAGTTATCTTTCAGTTTCAGTCAACAGGAGACAGTATGTCTACACTAGGGCACTCTTTGAGTTGTTTTATTTCTTCTAGCAGTTGCAAACATCTGAAAGCTATCTATTTTCACAGAGAGATGTTAAATATTGGCAGTTTCTGACAATGGGGGTTTCGCTTGGGAACTAAAGTCAGGTGACAAAAAGTGATGTCATCTAAGATAACCCAGCAGTAATATTTGATATTAATTTAAGAACTCTCTGAGAGAGAGAGAGAAAGAGAGAGAGAGAGAGAGAGCGGAGGCATTTTGTATTTTGCCTGTGACCTGACAACATCCACTCACCACCTCTGCACTTGCCTTGCTGTAAGTACCTAACTAGGGTACAGTAATTTCTCTTAGATTCAGTTAGGAACGTAATAAAGATTAGTTTAGATGTTTTCTGTATTTATTTGAGACTGTCGTGCAATGTTGTTTTAAATATTTCCTGTGATTATGAACTCTGAAGTAGCTGTGTTTGTTTACTGAGTATTGCCTTGTTCTTTTATTATTTATTATTACATATATTTAAACCTTTCAATTGTGGCTGGTCTGTTTAAAGATATTTAAGCTCTTAGAGTACTTGCATATCTATTTGGTGACACTGTACTGGTCGCTTCTAATAGCCTGGCCCTTGGTCAAACTAACATTTGGATTAATAGCAACATTACACAGTAGGATTGGACATCCTTTGCTAAGGGCTTAAAGTAGCTGATAAGGGGTTCTGGTGGCAGTGATAACTACCTTATAGTCTGGGCAGAAGGTGGCATAGCAAGTAAACCTGTGTGTATAAATTAAATCTCAAAGTGTGTGTATGTCAGCTACTTGGGCAGCGACACGTAGCACTGGTTGGACAGAGAGGGTGCTGGAGGTCTTATGGCCACTCAGCTGAGATCTCAACTCTATAGCTCTACCAGTGCAGAGTCTTCTTGGGGATCTGGAGAAAGAGGAAGAAACCAGCCCCATACCGACTGTGATCTCTGTGTGCTTTTAAGAGAAATTGCACTTTACTGTGTGTGTACTTGTCATCCTCCCAGTCTGTACGTTCCCCACCAGTGGTGAGGATTGAGGCTTCTTGATTACAGGACCAGTGCAGGGCTGTCACATGGAGACTTGTTTTTTGTTGCTCCTAGCATTGTCCTTTCAGTGCTCAGCCTTCGTCTCTCTGTTGGCATGAAAGTTCTGAAGAGCTTGGCATCCAAGCCTTTCTTTTTAGTCATCTCAGCTCAAGCTAACTGATTGTTTGGGAGCATGGAAGGTGTGCTGAAGCTTTGGAGACTGTCCAGTTATTATATCCTTGGCAGGATATAACCCTTAAAGCTAAGTCTACTGCATTAATGATCATTTGAACATCTACTGTTTTGGTAAACTTACTTACACAACTTTACTTTCTTGACCTTTATTTTCCATGTAATTCTCCAAATATATGCTATACATTTTAAATATGATATTGCAGTATAGCAGCAGTACAGTATAGGTGCAGTGAAGTAATTATGTTGATTAAATTATACCAGAGGCAGAATTATCTTTAGAATTGATTGCATCCTTCTTGAACCCTTAATAGTTCCTCAATTCTGATTAACAGTTTTATGATATTTTGATAATATACTCTGGACTGAATTCATAAAGGTACTGTGATGTGTACATGGAGGTGTACATTGCAGTATCTTTTTGCTGTTCAAGTGTCCTTACATGGTGCTGCACAGTCTTCCAATAGCAAGACATACAACATTACAAAAGGCTGGCCCTGTGGCAGTGCAGACATTCAGGGGGTGGGGGTGGGGGGTGCATATACTAACTAGTCATGAACTCTCTTCCTGAAACTACTTCTAGGAAGGCATCTACACAGCTCAGTGATTCAAGAAAGTGTTCAGTCTTGTAGATCATCATGGCCATCCACACCAAAATTGGGTAGTGGACATAGCCAAAAGCCTGTGTTCAGTCACCAAACATGAACATGGTGGGGGGAACACTAGACATCAGGCCTTACTTTTAAAGTGCCATAATGGCACTAACAGCAAAATGAAGATCAAGGGGTAGAGTGTTACACTAGAGAACTTGGGATAAATCTGTAAAGTGTCATACCAGTGTCATTGTTACTATGGGAACTTGTGGTGAAGGGATACACTAGACCACCAGGGCTTACTTTATTTGCCATGATGACACCAATGCTACAATGGGGATTGTGAGTGGAAGAAACCACTGAACAACAGGGAATGCTTTAAATGTCATAATGACACCAATCTTACAATGTGGAGAGGGAGGATGGGGGGACTACCAGACATCAGGGAATGCTGTAAGTTCTTTGATGGCACCAATGTTACTATGGGGATCAGAGGGTGGGGGATATACCATACTCTAAGGAATGTGACATAAAGTGCCCAAATCACAGAAGAGCATAAAGGGCATGGGGGTACCTCTGGACACATTCTAAAATACTGTAAAGCACAGACAGTAGTACGTGGATCAGGGGGTGGGGAACCACTTGTCACCAGGAATATAATGGTACAAACTTCATAAGGGTGATGGGGACTGGGAGTAACCACTGGGCTACCAGTGAGGGCTCATTAAAACTGTTGTGATGGCACCAAGATTGTAACAAGGATTGGTAGTGAAACTACATTAGACCACCATGGCCTAATGCATATGTGTCATAATGGCACCAACGTATTATAAGTTTTGTGTGTGTGTGTGTTTGTGTTTGTGTGTGTGTGTGTGTGTGTGTGTTTTGTGTGTGTGTGTGTGTGTGTGTGTGTGTGTGTGTGTGTGTGTGTGTGTGTGTGTGTGGTTGGGGGTGCACATTCATGTTTGTATAAGTGTGTGTGTGTGACAAAATGACTGGAGAGGGGATTCCACTGCCTGCATGAGCATCAGGTTACTACTGTGATGCACAGATCAGCCATGATCTGCAAGTCACAGTAGTAACTGTGATTCAGGGAACATGCAAATTAGCTGATAATGAGATCTTACCTTGTCATGGCTATCATGTTCTGAATCTCAGATTGTGATGTCATGCTGGAAGGGCCTTCATATCATGAGCCATACTTATTTATTATTTGTCTTCCTTATAAGCATTTATGTTTTTTTTCTTATGTTTTTAGCATTATTTATCTATTGTATGTATCTACTACTGTCATATTTTTCTGCAATTGCACTTTAAAATGTGTCCACTCCAGATGATCATGTGATGAATTATTTGATATTTAGTAGGATGTTTGATTTGCTAGTATTGGTCTGAATAATTCCTTTTTCGACAAGGACAAAAGAGCTAAATGTCTTTTTCTTAAATATGTGATTATTCATATCCTTGTATGTCCTTTCTGGTTGTCAGCTTAGTGCTCTAGCATTATGTATTGGTTTTATAAAATAGAAACTGCCAAGAAGCAACATGATCAGCCACAGTTTTCATTCACTGCAAGGAAAAAAATGACAAAATCCAGTGTATAAAGATAAGCCCCGGATTTACTAAACTTCCGTGCAGCAATAATCTAGTCCTGCATAGAAGTGGCAGTTTAAGAGAAGGACGGCAGCGCTCCATGCATATTAATGAAGGCACGCTGCCTGAGCTCCAAATCCTACACGGAGCATGGATGAGTGCAGGGGGCGTGTATGAGAGCAGAGCTCTCAGAATAAACACACCCCTGCAAAGTAGAACAGAAGAACGTGTAAATAAATGAGCGAGACCACTCATAGGTGTCTGCATATCCCCAACAACAGTCCCTATGTGTTCAACAGCAACAGTATATTTAAATAAAATGAAAAGACCCTTTTATTTTATTTTTTTAAAACCCTGAGTACAGCTAACTGTAGGTGCTTGGGCGTGCCCATTGCTTAGCTATGGTTAAAGCAGCTGAAGAGGCTGAATAGGATAACAAGGAATATATATGCAAATGAAGCAACACAGCAATAGTGTAGTGGTTAGAGCACCTGCCTAATGAACAGGCATTCCTGGCTCGAGTCCCACTGTAGCATGTATCATTTTCCATGTGACATCTGTATATGAACATATTTTTACATATTTTTGCCGTATAACCTTCATAATAACATTTAAATGTGAACTGGAGTACTGCATTAAATGCACACGTGAAGTGTCAGTGTCATAATGAATAAGGCACTAGTAAGCAGGTTTAAGCACAGATAAGCAGAAGTAAGCATGTTTAAGTGTGTTTGCGCAAGGGTAAGCATTGCCTACACAGATTAAGCAAAGTAGAAGCTAACTGAGTGTAAGAAACTGTAACCAGAGGTTAGCAGTTCTTACCATTGAACAAACCTGCACAAACCCGCTTACAACTGCTTTAAAGTGCCTTAATCACTCTGTATCCAACAGCTCATGTTCTGCCCAGCAACAAAATAAACTGCCTCTGCAAGGCTCAAACTAAGGACCCTGCACACTTTAGTCATAGTAGTTAACCACTAAGCCATCATAGCAATAGATATAAATTAGGTTTCAGCAAACTAATCCTCACCACAGGAAAATCAAACCAAACATGCGAACTGAATCTATGTACAGTGTGATGTTGTATAACCTGCCACAGAACATAAATATGTGAACTGGAGTACTGCAGTAAGCATAGATTTGAGGTGTTATTGTAATAAAGTGTAGAAGTCCCCAGGTCCCCATACAGTGTATGTACACATGAAGCACAGATACCAGACACATATATAACCTGTAATGAAGAATACATCATTGCCAAATGGCAAATATTGTGCTAATTAACTATTAAGCAATGCTAACCACAGCACAGCTCAATTTAGTAAGTGTAAGCAATGTGTAGGGGAGCCAATTCAATCTGCCTAGTGGTATACCTCTTTAAGCAGTGCCAGTCTTATGTAAGCAGGTCTGCCCATAGCTAAGCCTTTTCAAAACTGGCCAATCACAGGGAAGTGTGGGAAAATGGCTGTATTTAAACCCCACAGGCAGGAATACTTCCCATAACTGGTTGTAGCTTCCTACTGCAGGCAGAATGGCTGGTGTGGATGAAGGCACTTGATTTAAAGTGCAGCGCTGGGGTATCCAGGAGTCAAAAATCATGGTATGGCTCCTGATAAAACACCATGATCAGAGACTACTGTAGGGCCAGTACCAGGGCTTGCAGTATAAAATGGAGGCCTGGGACAGTCTCTCCATTGACCTCACCAGTGCCACAGGTATCCCCAGGACTGGTGAGCAGGTCAGGCACCAGCATGCTGACCTGAAGCGGCAGGGGGGGATGTACTGGAATAGTGGATCCAGGAGTCTTGGCAGATGCCCAATGCCCAATGCCCCAGTACTGAGTAAGTACTCATTCTGCTAAGTAGTAAATAATTGCCTAGCTTGTGATTACTATGGATAGGTATGGGTAAATATTACTACATTTCTCTGACAGCTGCAGATGAGTGGGTTGCAAACCAGCAAGCCCATGATGCTAGGCTGCAAAGGCTGTATCATGAGGCAGGTTAGTAATCAGTCTGCATGTACTGTCATAACAAATAAATATAAGAGCCTTTGAAAGTGTTGTACCAGTAGAAATAAATGTGTTATAGTCTGTGAATAAAGGTATAACCCCTGGAGTGCTTCTGTTTACTCTTCTCTCATATGTTGGTGATCTGTTCCATGCTATAAATACTACTGTTGTATCTTAAGCAGTGTCACCCACACTGTGGTATGCAAACAAAATGGGTATGAAGTCCTGCATAACAATGTTGGAAGTGCCAAGAGGTCAGTCATATTGTACAAGTTAGGGAGACTTAGATAGAAAACAGTCAAAAGCTTTACATCATTTCCCTGATAGCACAGTGTACTGTGATTTTGTCACACACTGCAGGGGTTTGAATTCTGGGAGTGCTGCTAAGTTGTATCCATAATCATACCCCACAACTGTACAGATTTTGATACAATGTTCAGATAGAAAGCTGTATGCATAATTACACCCAGCAACAGTACAGAATTTGCTAGAAGTTTCAAATTGTAAGTTGTATGCATATTCATACCCCACAACTATTCTGATCTGTCCAGCGTGTCCAGATAAATGGCCCATATCACCAGCTTGGTACCCTGTTCCCCTGAAAATCCAGTGTAATGATCCAAGAAATGTAGGCAGCTGTCAATGACATATAATTGATAGTCAAATGTGTACATAATCAGAGACTGTATATAGAAACAAACCTGTCATTCTAGCACCTCACCCAAAGTCTATGACAGCAATTCTCAACATATTGCATTAACACCTACAGCCTGTCACGCCTGTATGTTAGACACAGGTCACATATATAATAATTTAAAAACATACAAACGTACAATATAAGGCCATTGTGTAGTGTAATAACACATGTAAGGGAAAGACCCCTGCAGTGACTAAGAATGTTGTGAAAACTGCAAGGATGTATTAGTTGTTAATTGAACTCTCTCTCACCCCTACCATATGTGCATAATAACCCAATGACACTCTTCAACTGGTATGTGTACACTCCAGACTTTTGTTGGGACATATGTCCTAATGGTTTAAAATATTCATATTTGTTTCTATGCATGTGCCATGTTAAAATACACCCAAATTGGTGGCCTGTTGCCATCAATGAAACCTGCATGCTCCTGTAATGGCCACTGTTGTTCCATATATGCATGTGTTCTGCTTCCTCTGCAACTGTGTTAAATCTACTGTGTTGGGTTAATGGGAATACCTATGCGTATTGTTATAACTAATCCTGAATGCTGTTGACTGTTACTAACCCATATCTGTCATAAACCTGTGACAACATAGCTCTTATGGGAAGACTGGTCCCAGCGGACCCACCTGTCCCACCTCAGCTGGCGATGCACTGGGCACCAGCACATCTGGGGCCCAGCCTGGTACCTCCTCCTCCATAGCCTGTGCACCACCTTTGGGTGGAACCACTGCAGCGGATGGGCCCCCCCTCAGAGCGGGCACGGAGGTGAACCTGTCACTAGTCAACAGGTGTGGGCCGTGGTGCATAGGTAGCTCAATCTGGAGTATCGAGAGGGCTATGCCAGCTTGAGGGCCGAGTGGCGCTATTAGAGGGTGAGCCTGCCCCTCCTACACAGCCCTCAGAATAGCCACATTCGGGGCTGTGAAGGTGCAGTGGTGGCTGCCCATGGGTGGGGACCTCAGTCCCACTGTTTCCAGTTGGGAGCTCATGAGCTTGTGACTTCCAAACACCCCTCCTTGTCCAAGGTGTTTATCCCCCACATGTGTCATATACCAGCCCTGTATGCACTTTGTGTGTCTTGTCTGTTAACCTGCCCAACCTACCTCCCCAAATATAGCTACTACCCCTCCCCAACATCCCATTCTCACCTGAAAAAAAAGGGGCAATCTGTTCCCACAAAAAAATCTCGCCCCATACATAGCTGTCTATTTCACACATGTCCACTGACACATGTAATCTGGTCTAATTGGCATCACAATGAATATATGTTGTCCTCACCCCTCTCGCAGGGGTTTGAGGGTCCAAATGTACATGCAAATATAGTGTATATGCACAGCTGTTGCTGTAGAAGAAATGGGCAACTATGGACATTTCTTATACCCTTCCTGCACATGCCTAGCTATTTTTCCTACTGTCTTTCTCTCTTTGTGCCCCATTTTTCACCACTTTCCTATCAACCCCTTTTTCTTTTCTTTTAAAGACATTAGCATGGGAGTAAGTGGCAGTAAGCACTGTTAAGCAGCAGTAAGCGGGTTTGCGTGGGTTTGCATGGGGGTAAGCTATGCCTACACAGGTTGAGAAATTTGAAGCTAACTGACTTTAAGAAAACATAAGTGGAGGTTA
This sequence comes from Protopterus annectens, assembly GCF_019279795.1. Classification (NCBI taxonomy): domain Eukaryota; kingdom Metazoa; phylum Chordata; order Ceratodontiformes; family Protopteridae; genus Protopterus; species Protopterus annectens. Next base: position 1,562,790,264 of record NC_056739.1, read on the forward strand.
GCAGTGCTTATCATCGCGCAAACCCATGCAAACCCGCTTACAACTGCTTAAAAGTGCTATAATCACTCTGTAGTCAACATCCCTTGTTCTGCCCAGCAACAAAATAAACTGCCTCTCCAAGGCTTAAACCCAGGACCCTGCACTCCATACACAAAGTGATTTACCACTAAACCATGGCAGATATACATAACCTGAAGTTTACACAAACATATCATGCAGCACAATCAGTCAACAGTACAGGAAATATATTAATATCATACCACACAACCTGTTAATGCAAGAAGTCTGGACAAAGTATGCCACACTGTGGGTACAAATAGGGATATATGTCAAATAATGCTCTAATACACTTAAAATGTTGCTAGTTACACAGTTATATATATTAGAACACATATGTAAAAGGAGATGAAGTCTGAAACGCACAAGTGTTGGCACTAGTTACTGACTTCAATGCTGCAATCATCCATGACAATTGCCAAGTGAATGAGGAACAGGCCAAAATATGAGCCGAACATGCATGGACATATGGACATATATATATCTGTAAATGTAGACAGATAGACAGCTAAATGTATATATATATATATATATATATATATATATATATTAATGTATGACTCACAAATAATCATATAACATCAATTGTATATAGATATATACATATGTCCATATATATATATATATATATATATATATATATATATATATATATATATACAGATGTGTGTGTATATATATATATATATATATATATATATATATATATATATATACATTTATATACATATATATGTATATATAGCCATATGAGATATAGGTACATACACATATACACACACAAAAGGTATTAGTAGCCATACATATGTCGAAGTGGTGTGGAAGCTTGTTGCCTCACAGCTGCAGGTTCTCAGGTTTGATTCTTGGCTGGGGTTCCTTCTTTGTGGGGTCTGTTATATTCTCCCTGTGTTTGTGTGGGTTTGCTTTTGTGTCCTCCCATGTTACAAAGACATGTCTGCATTATTTCTTCCTGGGCCTCTGCTGAAAATTGTTTTTTTGTTCCAAGTCAGACTGTCCTGATTAACAAATGTTAAATAAAATTGACAGGCATTTGAATTTCAGACGTCAGGTTTCTGAATGTTTAATTCCTTGCATATTTGATGGTGCAGTGGTAGTATTGTTGCCTCACAGCTATAGGTTTTCTGGTTTAATTCTTGGTTGGGGTGGCTTCTGTGTGGAGTCTGCATCTCCTCCCTGTGTTTGTGTGGATTTGCTCTGATGCCCTGCCATTTTACAAAGACATGTCTGCAGTATTAATCCCTGCGTCTCTGCTGAAAATTGTTTTTGTTCTGTTCGCAGTAAAATTGACAGACATTTGAATTTCAGACTTCAGGTTTCTGAATGTTTAATTTCTTGCATATTTGATGGTGCAGTGGTAGTATTGTTGCCTCACAGCTATAGGTTTTCTGGTTTAATTCTTGGTTGGGGTGGCTTCTGTGTGGAGTTTGCATCTCCTCCCTGTGTTTGTGTGGATTTGCTCTGATGCCCTGCCATTTTACAAAGACGTGTCTGCAGTATTAATCCCTGCGTCTCTGCTGAAAATTGTTTTTGTTCTGTCCGCAGTAAAATTGACAGGCATTTGAAATTCAGACTTCAGGTTTCTGAATGTTTAATTCCTTGCATATTTGATGGTGCAGTGGTAGTATTGTTGCCTCACAGCTATAGGTTTTCTGGTTTAATTCTTGGTTGGGGTGGCTTCTGTGTGGAGTCTGCATCTCCTCCCTGTGTTTGTGTGGATTTGCTCTGATGCCCTGCCATTTTACAAAGACGTGTCTGCAGTATTAATCCCTGCGTCTCTGCTGAAAATTGTTTTTGTTCTGTCCGCAGTAAAATTGACAGGCATTTGAATTTCAGACTTCAGGTTTCTGAATGTTTAATTCCTTGCATATTTGATGGTGCAGTGGTAGTATTGTTGCCTCACAGCTATAGGTTTTCTGGTTTAATTCTTGTTTGGGGTGGCTTCTGTGTGGAGTCTGCATCTCCTCCCTGTGTTTGTGTGGATTTGCTCTGGTGCCCTGCCATTTTACAAAGACGTGTCTGCAGTATTAATCCCTGTGTCTCTGCTGAAAATTGTTTTTGTTCTGTCCGCAGTAAAATTGACAGGCATTTGAATTTCAGACTTCAGGTTTCTGAATGTTTAATTCCTTGCATATTTGATGGTGCAGTGGTACTATTGTTGCTTCACAGCTATAGGTTTTCTGGTTTGCTTCTTGGTTGGGGTGGCTTCTGTGTGGAGTCTGCATCTCCTCCCTGTGTTTGTGTGGATTTGCTCTGGTGCCCTGCCATTTTACAAAGACGTGTCTGCAGTATTAATCCCTGCGTCTCTGCTGAAAATTGTTTTTGTTCTGTCCGCAGTAAAATTGACAGGCATTTGAATTTCAGACTTCAGGTTTCTGAATGTTTAATTCCTTGCATATTTGAGGGTGCAGTGGTACTATTGTTGCCTCACAGCTATAGGTTTTCTGGTTTGATTCTTGGTTGGGGTGGCTTCTGTGTGGAGTCTGCATCTCCTCCCTGTGTTTGTGTGGATTTGCTCTGGTGCCCTGCCATTTTACAAAGACGTGTCTGCAGTATTAATCCCTGCGTCTCTGCTGAAAATTGTTTTTGTTCTGTCCGCAGTAAAATTGACCGGCATTTGAATTTAAACTTCATGTACTTCAGAATACATAGTAGCACAACCTTTTTTTCAAGCAATTTTCTAAGTTTATAAGATGAATATATTAAATTTGTTCCTATTTTTGGGACTGTATTCCCTCATTATTGGCTTCGTCCAGGTTTTTGTGCTAAGGTTGACAGCTATGGCAAGAACTGAATTCACTGAATATGTTTGAGGGCTGTATTCCCTCATTACTGGGTTTGTCCAGGTATTTTGTACTAAGAGGTTGACAGCTATGGTGAGAACTGAATTCACTAAATGATAGCCATTTAAGTTTCAGTCTTCCTCTCTTTTACAAAGCAGCTGATGTGGCGTAGTGGTATGTTACTCTGACTGTTTTTTGCTCAGGGACCTTGGCAGTAAAATGTATGGTGGCAACACAACATTTTATTCTAGCAACTTTCCAAGATTATACAAGCAATGTTTAATGTGTAACTCGTTTTTGGGCTTTTGACCCCCCCCCCCCCCAATACATTTTGGCTTTTTCCAGTTTTCTTGAGCTGCGAAGTTGAGATGCAGTTGAGTATTGAGTAGATTTTACAAGGAGCTGAGAGCTGCAGGGGAATAGAAGTTTAGTGCTATTGCTTTGCCTAGTTAATACTATAGCACAACAGGTTGTGTACTTGCTTTGAATGCAGAAGGCTGTGGGTTCTACTCCCGCAAGTGGTGGATGCTGCCGTACTGAGAATGTTCTCCTTGGTGAAGATACTAACTATGAGTCTGTTATCAGTTTGCCATCCATTTCCTCTTGCAATATTATTACTAGCTTATCATTTTTTAATGTAATATAGGCAATTTATTCCTGAGGGGCAACAGACACTTTATTTTTCGATGAAACCATGAAATATAAAGGTGATTGCTAGCAGCAACCGCTTCATTAGTTACAGATTTCTTTAATGTGGAATTATTTAGATGACTTACTTCAGAGATTGTGCATATTTACTGATAATGGACTGTAGAATTGTGCATATTTACTGATAAAGGTGGACTGTAGAATTGTGCATATTTACTGATAATGGTGGACTGTAGAATTGTGTATATTTACTAATAATGGTGGACTGTGGAAGTCTGAGTAGACTTTTTTATGATAAATGTTCTCAACTGGGCAGTTTTGCCATTATGGGTGCATATGGTTTGTTTCATTGCTTACTGGAAAAATGTTCAAAACAAATTTAAAACACCCTCTAACAAATGTACTGTATTGTACAAGGAATATAATTTTAGTACAATGAGGAAGGTGTATCAAAGAGCACATGTATGTTTCATATGCAAGGGGCCTATGATTTGAAAACAGCCCAAAATTAATCTTTATCTGCCACTGGCAAAATGTATTTTCTTTGAATGTGGGTTTCAATGCTGTTTCAATGAATGTGAGTTTCAAGGGCAGAGAAGTTTTAATGCTAAGTTTTCATTGTGAGACTGCATTGCTTTGTTTAACAGATGACTTAGTTTTTGTGCTGTAAAATACAAAATAAAACTTTCAAATGAAGTCCAACTCATCATAGAAGTAAAGCAGTATGCACATTAGTGTTTATGGTAAATGGAGTGAAATAGCCAAGTAATGGTTCATTGGAATGGCTGCAGAGGCTCCATTCAACCATTATTTTGTCAGGGGGGAAGGGCAGCAAACTCAGACAGGCCCAGCTGAACTATACCTCCCAACTGTCGATTTTTGCTTCTTATTTTTGGTTTGTTCTTCATAAAATTTTAGTTTTCTGGCAAATCATTTAGGAATTAAGTCACTAAATAATAAGTTTCAGACTTCATAACCTTCAGAAAAATGCAAGTTAAAGTAAGAGCTGTTCTATCAACTGTCTCAATTTATACAAGAGCAATTTTTAGTACTGTTTATATGTGCCCCCAATATATCTGGCCTTGTTCAGATTTACTGCATTAACAGGTTGAGAGGTACATGCAAATAAATTGCTTTATAGAATTAGGCATAGCCAACCTCTCAACTGTCCCCAATTTTTGGCTCAAAATGTTGCTCTTCCCCCTAATAATCCCTCCGCAAAATAGCAATTTTGGAAGAAAACATGGAGGGTTTACAATTAAGAAATAACTGTAATAATCAAATTTATAGATTACTTGAAACGCATGTAGATTCTTTTATTTTGTCAGCTGCTCAAGGTAGCAGTACTAATATTAAAGTGTCCCTTCTTTGACAGGTAGCAGCTGTATTGTGTGTCTATTTTATATTTTTGCATCACATTTTTGGTCCATTTTTCATAAAGTTGTGTTTTTGGCAAGTTAGTGACAAATCACTAAAGACTGAAGTTAGAAAATGACAGACATTTGAGTTTCAGATTTTATACCCTTCAGAAAATTCATACTAATGCAAGACCTATTCTATTATCTTTCTAAGTTTATTAGAGCAATATTTAAAAATTGTCCTTATTTTTGGGCCTTTGTCCCACTTCTGTGTATGGCTTTGTCCAGATTTCTTGCTCTTGAGGTTGAGAGGTATGACAAATGTGTTAGGGCCATCACAGTCAGCCAGAGAGATTTCAAATTGTGACATGCTTGTTGTACCCCACTCCCCCATGTAGTGACTCTGGATGTGTCCAAGCAAGGCAAGGAGTAGTTGTATCTACCTTGGATGGGGAGGACACACTGCATAAGTACTACAGTGGCTTTTCATCTGTCCTTGATTTTCCGGAATGGTCTGGTTTCTGTCATATTTTTGTACTGTTGATTTATGCTTATTACTCAGATTTATGCTTATTACTCAAAGTGCCTGTTGCTCTGTGTTTAAGTAGCAATGCTTTAATGACCGTAAGGTAAGCTTGTCTGAGATCGTAAGATGCAAGTAAGCTTTAATAAGCATACTGTTAAAGAATTGCCAACATTGAAAGCCTTTCTGTTGTTGCCATGCAGAGAATACTTGACTAGATAATTTATAAGCCTTGGGTATTAAAGGACAGGATTCCATTATTTTAAAAAGCTCATTACACTTGTTGGAGACTTCCAGTCATCTCTACAGACTTTACCCGTAAACTAAACAAAATGACAATCATGTGTGGTCCATAACCTGTACAGTAATCCTTTAAGCAATGTATCTTGAGCTTGTTTCTTGTTTGGTTTTCATTTTTTACTTTTATCATGTTTTCCCCATGAAACAAGTTGTCAGGCAGCAGGTCTTTTTTGGATAAGAAACATTTTTACAAGTGGGAGCATCACATAGATTTCTACTTTTAGCATGTTACTTGGTACTTTAATAAAGCTGAATATATTATAATTAGAACTGCAGTGCAAGGAGAAGTGGTTTGAGTTGAGTGCTTCTGGTTTTTCTTATACTTGATTTTGACTGGCATTGCAGTAATGTATTTAAAAAGTAATTTATTTTTTCATGCCTCACAACCTTTTGTTTCCATCTAGATATTAAGTAAGCTGCATGCAGCCAATGCATTGAAATATTTTTATTCTTCTACACTTATTTTTGTCTTGATTGGACTTTCATAATGATGGTTTGCCACCCAGGGCAGCATATTTAATTAAAGTTAGTTTTTTGTGGTTTTGTGCATAGCTCCTCCCCTTTCTGGTTGACCACACCCCCTCCACTTGACCCCACCCATTCAGCTGTCTCCTGCAGCCCCCCTGTGATTTGAAGTCACCAGCCGCCACTGTATATATATATATATATATATATATATATATATATATATATATATATATACATGTCCCCTGCCATGACATGTGTGAGAAAACATCACACATCAATACACAACATACCTGCACAACATACATGGTTGCAAGATGGAGTGTGGAGTATGGTGTGTAACCCATGTTGGGAACACATTGCAATTGTTTGAGGAGGTGGGATATATATGTTTGTGAAGGGTATTAGGCACATATTGGTGTGTAGGTCTGTTTGGGTGACAAACAAGACAGCATACAGGGCTGGTATATGACACGTGTGGTGGTTAAACACTGTGGACGGGTAGTTACATTTGTAATGTGGAGGCCATTGAGCCCCCACGTGGGAACAAAGGAAACATGGTGTCCACCCATGGACAGTCACGACAGTATCTACATGGACATAAAGATGCCTGGGCTGTGGGCTGGGCAGGAGGAACATGAATGTCGAACCTTGTGTATGTATACTGCATGCCTCCAGTTGATGTAGCACATAGCCCATGTCTCTCTGGAGCTCCCTAAGCACAAGACCCTGGACCTAACTAGGTGACAGACATATGTCTGTGCATGTTCCATGGGGGGAGACACCATCCCCTGAGGTGGTTCCACATGAAGGTAGTGACGGAACAGTAGATAATGAGGTTTCATGGTGGGTCACGGATGTGATGTGGACCAGTAACATGCGCACATTAAGTGGGATTGGTGTTCTTGCTGGCAAATAACCCCTTTGACATACTGGTGTGTAACTGTCATGGAACATATGTGGGTTGTAATAGTCCACACAATCCCAGAACATGTCCAACAACATGCATAGACATCCCCAATATCACAGAATGGCAGATGTGTAGCAATCACATAGCAGGCATACCACATGCATATGTGGAAACATAGTGGTAGTGACAATGGCATGCAGGTGAAATACTCTGTAACAGCCCAGCAACTCTAGTGACCCCACAGGAAGCATGTCTATAAACAAATAGCAGAAAGTGCTGTACAATACAATGTACAATACAATATATGACCCAATGGAACATATACCAGAAACATACCACTAGCGTTGTGTGAACATTAAGTTGGAGCTGATATGGTGGTGGGAGACTGATATGTGTATTTTATTATGGTAAACTTGCCATATGAGTTGCTCAGACATATTCCCATCATTATGTCTTTCAGGGAGTATGGCGCACCCGAGGAATCCCACCTACAGTGCCGCTGAGGATGAAATTATAATCACCAGCATAATCCAGAACTACCAGCTGTTGTTCTCACGGACAAGCCAGGACCAGCAGGAGTGAACAGCCATGTGGAATGATGTGGTCCTCAGGGTGTATGAGGTGGGGATGCACAGCCATACATATGAGCAGGTCCACCACCATTGTAGTGACCTGCTCCGCCATGTACGTTGCCATGCTGCTGCCATGCAGGGTGACCACCTTGCAACAGGGGGGAGCCATAACATCCACCCCCCCACCAGAGTGGAGGAGCTGCTCATGAGCCTGGTAGCACCTGCCCGCCCACAAGAGCTACAGGCTTATACAGTCATGGATGTGAGGTGGGTGCTACACACACACCAGACATGGAGCATGCAGGTAAGGTTCCAGGGCATATCAGTAGACTACTGTAGTGTATGCATCTGTACAGGTAGCTCATTGGGGTCTATTGCTGTGTAGTACTGATAAACAGTAATGCATAATCTGTAGTACTGTGGACTTCAGCTGTTGTTGTACTGTAATATTGCACATATACACAGAGCAGTTGAACATGCTACACATAAAGACATCTCACTCCCTCTGCAAACACACGATCCAGGGTCCTAACCCTCATCAACACATTACACAGAACATACTGGAGGGGATAGGGCCCTGTCCTGGGGAATTCCCACACTCTGGAATGGACTACCCATACATGTCAGGCAATGCTGCTCATTGGCCCTCTTTACAAAAACACTTGACAACTGGATAGGAAATGGGGAATTCACCCTGGGTAGTATGTCTGTGCCACAGACTGACAGGGGCACAGGGGAATAACATTAGTGGGTGGTGCATGGCTGGGAACCCCTGTGGCTAGGCTTATGTAGGCCCCAGGACCAATAAACCAGTACTCACCTATGAACCTATGTGTACCACAGGCAACATCAGCCAGGGCTCAGTAATGGTCAATAATGGTCTCTACACTCACCATAGGTGCAGTACATTGTGTCTGTGGTCATTCTAATGGTAGTATATCACTCATACATGTACCACTGATGATGACATCTGTGAATACACATCAAGCATTCACTAAGCATATGTGTCCACATGTAATCCAGAAACACACAGAGGCTGTGAGCAGCAGCGGAAGCAGAACTGACACACAGATACACATTCTGCAATGGTGTGTACACCTGTGAGTTATGGTGCACAGTACATGCCAGGATGCTGAACAGATGCACATCAATGCTGTGGACATGAGTGCAGTGAGTTCCAAGAGGAGGGCCACCACCTACTAACAGAAGCCATGCATCACAGCCGTGTATAATGTTGGTAATGGGGACTGGCTGCAGTTGCACTGCATGCTGTTGAGTGCAACATGTCCTGCATGCTGACGTGTGTAATTACAGGTTTGTGTGTGATACTGTACTGCACCATCACCTGCTATTGTGTGTATTATGGGGGTGCAGGAGCTGTCTGTAGGTGCTGTCTGGTGGAGTACATGGGTTGCCATGTAGGTCGACTGCATGTGTGTATGTCTGTGTGTGTGGCCATGTCTGCACATGTGTGTGTGTGTGTATGTCTGTGTGTGTGGCCATGTCTGCACACGTGTGTGTGTGTGTGTGTGTGTGTGTGTGTGTGTGTGTGTGTGTGTGTGTGTGTGTGTGTGGATGTACTGTTTAGCGGTGATGTACAGGTCTTACAGTCTGTTCCCTGTTTTCCCTCACAGGTGGAGAGGTGGGGATGGGTGCCCCTGCAGGGAAACTGATGTCACTGATACAGACAGTGACCATGAGGATAGGTGTGTTGAGACACAGGAAGGGTCATCAGGGGCTGCCGCTGGGCCACCAATTGACATCCCACACATATCCACCCCATCCATGCACACAGTCACACTGCCTCTACATACCTCATCACCGTTGGCCTCAGCTGAGGGACAGTCTACAGTTGGCATTGGCCAGGACAGTGTTGTATCTATGGCACG